>NW_028123549.1:0-453030 GCF_965194805.1 Balaenoptera borealis
GCGTTTTTTCCTGAATATATTCAGGAAAAAACGCATACGCCCTTTTTGGCCAACCAAGCAACCTGGAAAGGCAAATCAGCGCTACAAAGATGTCTCGCTTCCCATCGGTCAAAAGGGCCATGCTGAAAAAAGTGTCAAAACCAGAAATGCAGGACAGGCCATGGAGAAATGGGAGCCTTGCTACACTGATGGGCGGGATGTAAATTGTCAACAGCCACTCTGGAGAAGTGTACGGTGAGTCCTGAAACGTCTAAAAAGCAAAGCTTAGAGAGCATAGGGCACTTCCACTCATGGGGGTATAAATTGGGAAAATTAAAAATCAGCAAGACACAAGCACCCCAAAGTTTAGGGCTGCTCTGTTGACAAGGACCTCCACTTCATTCCACCTTCAATATCCCAGGAAAGAGAAAAATGGATAAAGAAGTTGTGGTCCTTATGTACAATGGAATATCACTCAGCCATGAAATCAATGTCATAAGGCTAGTAGCAGCATGATGAGTGGATTTAGGTACGACGATTCTAAGTGAAATTAGTCACACAGAAAAGGACACTTCTCATAAGGTATCACTGATAGAGGGAATGTAAAAACCGTTACACTTGAACTGAATTACAAAACAGAACAGAGTCACACATGCAGAAAACACACTATGGCTGCTTAACGGGAAAGGTGAGGTGGGGTGATACATAAAACAAGGGTTTCAAATTAGCTCAGATACCGTTCCATAAACCCAATATGTAATAGACAAGACCTACTCCTTGCTCAGAGAACTGGACTCAACACGCCCTATTCACCGCACAAGAATATATCTGACTAGTAATAATCTTAAAACCTATGTATTGATATCTCTCTGTTAGTGTGTCAAGTGGGTGTAAAGCGGCATAAACACAGCAGTGAAAAGCAGCTAAACCCCATTATAAAAATAAATTACTTTGAAAAACCCGTGAAACAAAGACAGTGAAAGAGAGAGAAATTCTTACACAATGCGTTCAGGGGCTGTGATGCAACCTGGATTGACCATATCTAGACCCACAGCTGGATGAGACCTAAGGGTGGACACTGTTGCGGCTGAGAGGTTTGGAGAGGTTGGGTGAGCAAACGCAGACCCTTTAAAGTAATACTGCGTGGTACCCATCGCATGGGTCCCAAATCTCCAGGTTCAAGGGCATCTTCCTACATCGAAAACATGCATGAGATACCCAGAAGATGGTACACCGTGTGATGGGGAAAGGTTTCTAAAACGCAACTCATTTCTCATTTGCTTGTGCCCGGGTTCGCCATTCCAGCCACTTTACTAGCAATCTCCCTCCTTGGAGCATCAGCACCTTTAACCTCCTGTTCCGTACAGGTTGCAATTTGTACTGAGGATGAACGGGAAGACGTGGAACCAATGAAAGACTAGCTCTTGGTGTTGGGACAGGCACAGGTCACTCTATTTTCCCATCAGGAAGAAGAATTAACCACAGGCTCAGCCTGCCCCCCGGAACCAGAACAGGGCCTGAAGCCATCCTGCGCTTTTGCGGCCAGCTCCCTAAAAAGCGAGTTGTAAAATGGAGGTTCAGGGCACTGCAATTCACAAACCTGCAGAGTTATAAATGATAACTCTCATCCACAAATATATTGAGGGAAGGCAAAGAAGAGGATTTGAAATCAAGGCAGAATTGCAGGAAACAGATTTCAGGAGGTAGATTCGAATCGCCTTTAAAGCACATGAAAAGCGGCAAAACGTTGACAATGATGCCCTTGGCCAGAAAGGGCGTATGCGTTTTTTCCTGAATATATTCAGGAAAAAACGCATACGCCCTTTTTGGCCAACCAAGCAACCTGGAAAGGCAAATCAGCGCTACAAAGAAGTCTCGCTTCCCATCGGTCAAAAGGGCCATGCTGAAAAAAGTGTCAAAACCAGAAATGCAGGACAGGCCATGGAGAAATGGGAGCCTTGCTACACTGATGGGCGGGATGTAAATTGTCAACAGCCACTCTGGAGAAGTGTACGGTGAGTCCTGAAACGTCTAAAAAGCAAAGCTTAGAGAGCATAGGGCACTTCCACTCATGGGGGTATAAATTGGGAAAATGAAAAATCAGCAAGACACAAGCACCCCAAAGTTTAGGGCTGCTCTGTTGACAAGGACCTCCACTTCATTCCACCTTCAATATCCCAGGAAAGAGAAAAATGGATAAAGAAGTTGTGGTCCTTATGTACAATGGAATATCACTCAGCCGTGAAATCAATGTCATAAGGCTAGTAGCAGCATGATGAGTGGATTTAGGTACGACGACTCTAAGTGAAATAAGTCACACAGCAAAGGACACTTCTCATAAGGTATCACTTATAGAGGGAATGTAAAAAACCGTTACACTTGAACTGAATTACAAAACAGAACAGAGTCACACATGCAGAAAACACACTATGGCTGCTTAACGGGAAAGGTGAGGTGGGGTGATACATAAAACAAGGGTTTCAAATTAGCTCAGATACCGTTCCATAAACCCAATATGTAATAGACAAGACCTACTCCTTGCTCAGAGAACTGGACTCAACACGCCCTATTCATCGCACAAGAATATATCTGACTAGTAATAATCTTAAAACCTATGTATAGATATCTCTCTGTTAGTGTGTCAAGTGGGTGTAAAGCGGCATAAACACAGAAGTGAAAAGCAGCTAAACCCCATTATAAAAATAAATTACTTTGAAAAACCCGTGAAACAAAGACAGTGAAAGAGAGCGAAATTCTTACACAATGCGTTCAGGGGCTGTGATGCAACCTGGATTGACCATATCTAGACCCACAGCTGGATGAGACCTAAGGGTGGACACTGTTGCGGCTGAGAGGTTTGGTGAGGTTGGGTGAGCAAACGCAGACCCTTTAAAGTAATACTGCGTGGTACCCATCGCATGGGTCCCAAATCTCCAGGTTCAAGGGCATCTTCCTACATCGAAAACATGCATGAGATACCCAGAAGATGGTACACCGTGTGATGGGGAAAGGTTTCTAAAACGCAACTCATTTCTCATTTGCTTGTGTCCGGGTTCGCCATTCCAGCCATTTTACTAGCAATCTCCCTCCATGGAGCATCAGCACCTTTAACCTCCTGTTCCGTACAGGTTGCAATTTGTACTGAGGATGAACGGGAAGACGTGGAACCAATGAAAGACTAGCTCTTGGTGTTGGGACAGGCACAGGTCACTCTATTTTCCCATCAGGAAGAAGAATTAACCACAGGCTCAGCCTGCCCCCGGAACCAGAACAGGGCCTGAAGCCATCCTGCGCTTTTGCGGCCAGCTCCCTAAAAAGCGAGTTGTAAAATGGAGGTTCAGGGCACTGCAATTCACAAACCTGCAGAGTTATAAATGATAACTCTCATCCACAAATATATTGAGGGAAGGCAAAGAAGAGGATTTGAAATCAAGGCAGAATTGCAGGAAACAGATTTCAGGAGGTAGATTCGAATCGCCTTTAAAGCACATGAAAAGCGGCAAAACGTTGACAATGATGCCCTTGGCCAGAAAGGGCGTATGCGTTTTTTCCTGAATATATTCAGGAAAAAACGCATACGCCCTTTTTGGCCAACCAAGCAACCTGGAAAGGCAAATCAGCGCTACAAAGATGTCTCGCTTCCCATTGGTCAAAAGGGCCATGCTGAAAAAAGTGTCAAAACCAGAAATGCAGGACAGGCCATGGAGAAATGGGAGCCTTGCTACACTGATGGGCGGGATGTAAATTGTCAACAGCCACTCTGGAGAAGTGTACGGTGAGTCCTGAAACGTCTAAAAAGCAAAGCTTAGAGAGCATAGGGCACTTCCACTCATGGGGGTATAAATTGGGAAAATGAAAAATCAGCAAGACACAAGCACCCCAAAGTTTAGGGCTGCTCTGTTGACAAGGACCTCCACTTCATTCCACCTTCAATATCCCAGGAAAGAGAAAAATGGATAAAGAAGTTGTGGTCCTTATGTACAATGGAATATCACTCAGCCGTGAAATCAATGTCATAAGGCTAGTAGCAGCATGATGAGTGGATTTAGGTACGACGACTCTAAGTGAAATAAGTCACACAGCAAAGGCACTTCTCATAAGGTATCACTTATAGAGGGAATGTAAAAACCGTTACACTTGAACTGAATTACAAAACAGAACAGAGTCACACATGCAGAAAACACACTATGGCTGCTTAACGGGAAAGGTGAGGTGGGGTGATACATAAAACAAGGGTTTCAAATTAGCTCAGATACCGTTCCATAAACCCAATATGTAATAGACAAGACCTACTCCTTGCTCAGAGAACTGGACTCAACACGCCCTATTCACCGCACAAGAATATATCTGACTAGTAATAATCTTAAAACCTATGTATTGATATGTCTCTGTTAGTGTGTCAAGTGGGTAAAAAGCGGCATAAACACAGCAGTGAAAAGCAGCTAAACCCCATTATAAAAATAAATTACTTTGAAAAACCCATGAAACAAAGACAGTGAAAGAGAGCGAAATTCTTACACAATGCGTTCAGGGGCTGTGATGCAACCTGGATTGACCATATCTAGACCCACAGCTGGATGAGACCTAAGGGTGGACACTGTTGCGGCTGAGAGGTTTGGTGAGGTTGGGTGAGCAAACGCAGACCCTTTAAAGTAATACTGCCTGGTACCCATCGCATGGGTCCCAAATCTCCAGGTTCAAGGGCATCTTCCTACATCGAAAACATGCATGAGATACCCAGAAGATGGTACACCGTGTGATGGGGAAAGGTTTCTAAAACGCAACTCATTTCTCATTTGCTTGTGCCCGGGTTCGCCATTCCAGCCACTTTACTAGCAATCTCCCTCCTTGGAGCATCAGCACCTTTAACCTCCTGTTCCGTACAGGTTGCAATTTGTACTGAGGATGAACGGGAAGACGTGGAACCAATGAAAGACTAGCTCTTGGTGTTGGGACAGGCACAGGTCACTCTATTTTCCCATCAGGAAGAAGAATTAACCACAGGCTCAGCCTGCCCCCCGGAACCAGAACAGGGCCTGAAGCCATCCTGCGCTTTTGCGGCCAGCTCCCTAAAAAGCGAGTTGTAAAATGGAGGTTCAGGGCACTGCAATTCACAAACCTGCAGAGTTATAAATGATAACTCTCATCCACAAATATATTGAGGGAAGGCAAAGAAGAGGATTTGAAATCAAGGCAGAATTGCAGGAAACAGATTTCAGGAGGTAGATTCGAATCGCCTTTAAAGCACATGAAAAGCGGCAAAACGTTGACAATGATGCCCTTGGCCAGAAAGGGCGTATGCGTTTTTTCCTGAATATATTCAGGAAAAAACGCATACGCCCTTTTTGGCCAACCAAGCAACCTGGAAAGGCAAATCAGCGCTACAAAGAAGTCTCGCTTCCCATCGGTCAAAAGGGCCATGCTGAAAAAAGTGTCAAAACCAGAAATGCAGGACAGGCCATGGAGAAATGGGAGCCTTGCTACACTGATGGGCGGGATGTAAATTGTCAACAGCCACTCTGGAGAAGTGTACGGTGAGTCCTGAAACGTCTAAAAAGCAAAGCTTAGAGAGCATAGGGCACTTCCACTCATGGGGGTATAAATTGGGAAAATGAAAAATCAGCAAGACACAAGCACCCCAAAGTTTAGGGCTGCTCTGTTGACAAGGACCTCCACTTCATTCCACCTTCAATATCCCAGGAAAGAGAAAAATGGATAAAGAAGTTGTGGTCCTTATGTACAATGGAATATCACTCAGCCGTGAAATCAATGTCATAAGGCTAGTAGCAGCATGATGAGTGGATTTAGGTACGACGACTCTAAGTGAAATAAGTCACACAGCAAAGGACACTTCTCATAAGGTATCACTTATAGAGGGAATGTAAAAACCGTTACACTTGAACTGAATTACAAAACAGAACAGAGTCACACATGCAGAAAACACACTATGGCTGCTTAACGGGAAAGGTGAGGTGGGGTGATACATAAAACAAGGGTTTCAAATTAGCTCAGATACCATTCCATAAAACCAATATGTAATAGACAAGACCTACTCCTTGCTCAGAGAACTGGACTCAACACGCCCTATTCACCGCACAAGAATATATCTGACTAGTAATAATCTTAAAACCTATGTATTGATATCTCTCTGTTAGTGTGTCAAGTGGGTGTAAAGCGGCATAAACACAGCAGTGAAAAGCAGCTAAACCCCATTATAAAAATAAATTACTTTGAAAAACCCGTGAAACAAAGACAGTGAAAGAGAGAGAAATTCTTACACAATGCGTTCAGGGGCTGTGATGCAACCTGGATTGACCATATCTAGACCCACAGCTGGATGAGACCTAAGGGTGGACACTGTTGCGGCTGAGAGGTTTGGAGAGGTTGGGTGAGCAAACGCAGACCCTTTAAAGTAATACTGCGTGGTACCCATCGCATGGGTCCCAAATCTCCAGGTTCAAGGGCATCTTCCTACATCGAAAACATGCATGAGATACCCAGAAGATGGTACACCGTGTGATGGGGAAAGGTTTCTAAAACGCAACTCATTTCTCATTTGCTTGTGCCCGGGTTCGCCATTCCAGCCACTTTACTAGCAATCTCCCTCCTTGGAGCATCAGCACCTTTAACCTCCTGTTCCGTACAGGTTGCAATTTGTACTGAGGATGAACGGGAAGACGTGGAACCAATGAAAGACTAGCTCTTGGTGTTGGGACAGGCACAGGTCACTCTATTTTCCCATCAGGAAGAAGAATTAACCACAGGCTCAGCCTGCCCCCGGAACCAGAACAGGGCCTGAAGCCATCCTGCGCTTTTGCGGCCAGCTCCCTAAAAAGCGAGTTGTAAAATGGAGGTTCAGGGCACTGCAATTCACAAACCTGCAGAGTTATAAATGATAACTCTCATCCACAAATATATTGAGGGAAGGCAAAGAAGAGGATTTGAAATCAAGGCAGAATTGCAGGAAACAGATTTCAGGAGGTAGATTCGAATCGCCTTTAAAGCACATGAAAAGCGGCAAAACGTTGACAATGATGCCCTTGGCCAGAAAGGGCGTATGCGTTTTTTCCTGAATATATTCAGGAAAAAACGCATACGCCCTTTTTGGCCAACCAAGCAACCTGGAAAGGCAAATCAGCGCTACAAAGAAGTCTCGCTTCCCATCGGTCAAAAGGGCCATGCTGAAAAAAGTGTCAAAACCAGAAATGCAGGACAGGCCATGGAGAAATGGGAGCCTTGCTACACTGATGGGCGGGATGTAAATTGTCAACAGCCACTCTGGAGAAGTGTACGGTGAGTCCTGAAACGTCTAAAAAGCAAAGCTTAGAGAGCATAGGGCACTTCCACTCATGGGGGTATAAATTGGGAAAATGAAAAATCAGCAAGACACAAGCACCCCAAAGTTTAGGGCTGCTCTGTTGACAAGGACCTCCACTTCATTCCACCTTCAATATCCCAGGAAAGAGAAAAATGGATAAAGAAGTTGTGGTCCTTATGTACAATGGAATATCACTCAGCCGTGAAATCAATGTCATAAGGCTAGTAGCAGCATGATGAGTGGATTTAGGTACGACGACTCTAAGTGAAATAAGTCACACAGCAAAGGACACTTCTCATAAGGTATCACTTATAGAGGGAATGTAAAAACCGTTACACTTGAACTGAATTACAAAACAGAACAGAGTCACACATGCAGAAAACACACTATGGCTGCTTAACGGGAAAGGTGAGGTGGGGTGATACATAAAACAAGGGTTTCAAATTAGCTCAGATACCGTTCCATAAACCCAATATGTAATAGACAAGACCTACTCCTTGCTCAGAGAACTGGACTCAACACGCCCTATTCATCGCACAAGAATATATCTGACTAGTAATAATCTTAAAACCTATGTATAGATATCTCTCTGTTAGTGTGTCAAGTGGGTGTAAAGCGGCATAAACACAGAAGTGAAAAGCAGCTAAACCCCATTATAAAAATAAATTACTTTGAAAAACCCGTGAAACAAAGACAGTGAAAGAGAGCGAAATTCTTACACAATGCGTTCAGGGGCTGTGATGCAACCTGGATTGACCATATCTAGACCCACAGCTGGATGAGACCTAAGGGTGGACACTGTTGCGGCTGAGAGGTTTGGTGAGGTTGGGTGAGCAAACGCAGACCCTTTAAAGTAATACTGCGTGGTACCCATCGCATGGGTCCCAAATCTCCAGGTTCAAGGGCATCTTCCTACATCGAAAACATGCATGAGATACCCAGAAGATGGTACACCGTGTGATGGGGAAAGGTTTCTAAAACGCAACTCATTTCTCATTTGCTTGTGTCCGGGTTCGCCATTCCAGCCATTTTACTAGCAATCTCCCTCCATGGAGCATCAGCACCTTTAACCTCCTGTTCCGTACAGGTTGCAATTTGTACTGAGGATGAACGGGAAGACGTGGAACCAATGAAAGACTAGCTCTTGGTGTTGGGACAGGCACAGGTCACTCTATTTTCCCATCAGGAAGAAGAATTAACCACAGGCTCAGCCTGCCCCCCGGAACCAGAACAGGGCCTGAAGCCATCCTGCGCTTTTGCGGCCAGCTCCCTAAAAAGCGAGTTGTAAAATGGAGGTTCAGGGCACTGCAATTCACAAACCTGCAGAGTTATAAATGATAACTCTCATCCACAAATATATTGAGGGAAGGCAAAGAAGAGGATTTGAAATCAAGGCAGAATTGCAGGAAACAGATTTCAGGAGGTAGATTCGAATCGCCTTTAAAGCACATGAAAAGCGGCAAAACGTTGACAATGATGCCCTTGGCCAGAAAGGGCGTATGCGTTTTTTCCTGAATATATTCAGGAAAAAACGCATACGCCCTTTTTGGCCAACCAAGCAACCTGGAAAGGCAAATCAGCGCTACAAAGATGTCTCGCTTCCCATTGGTCAAAAGGGCCATGCTGAAAAAAGTGTCAAAACCAGAAATGCAGGACAGGCCATGGAGAAATGGGAGCCTTGCTACACTGATGGGCGGGATGTAAATTGTCAACAGCCACTCTGGAGAAGTGTACGGTGAGTCCTGAAACGTCTAAAAAGCAAAGCTTAGAGAGCATAGGGCACTTCCACTCATGGGGGTATAAATTGGGAAAATGAAAAATCAGCAAGACACAAGCACCCCAAAGTTTAGGGCTGCTCTGTTGACAAGGACCTCCACTTCATTCCACCTTCAATATCCCAGGAAAGAGAAAAATGGATAAAGAAGTTGTGGTCCTTATGTACAATGGAATATCACTCAGCCGTGAAATCAATGTCATAAGGCTAGTAGCAGCATGATGAGTGGATTTAGGTACGACGACTCTAAGTGAAATAAGTCACACAGCAAAGGCACTTCTCATAAGGTATCACTTATAGAGGGAATGTAAAAACCGTTACACTTGAACTGAATTACAAAACAGAACAGAGTCACACATGCAGAAAACACACTATGGCTGCTTAACGGGAAAGGTGAGGTGGGGTGATACATAAAACAAGGGTTTCAAATTAGCTCAGATACCGTTCCATAAACCCAATATGTAATAGACAAGACCTACTCCTTGCTCAGAGAACTGGACTCAACACGCCCTATTCACCGCACAAGAATATATCTGACTAGTAATAATCTTAAAACCTATGTATTGATATGTCTCTGTTAGTGTGTCAAGTGGGTAAAAAGCGGCATAAACACAGCAGTGAAAAGCAGCTAAACCCCATTATAAAAATAAATTACTTTGAAAAACCCATGAAACAAAGACAGTGAAAGAGAGCGAAATTCTTACACAATGCGTTCAGGGGCTGTGATGCAACCTGGATTGACCATATCTAGACCCACAGCTGGATGAGACATAAGGGTGGACACTGTTGCGGCTGAGAGGTTTGGTGAGGTTGGGTGAGCAAACGCAGACCCTTTAAAGTAATACTGCCTGGTACCCATCGCATGGGTCCCAAATCTCCAGGTTCAAGGGCATCTTCCTACATCGAAAACATGCATGAGATACCCAGAAGATGGTACACCGTGTGATGGGGAAAGGTTTCTAAAACGCAACTCATTTCTCATTTGCTTGTGCCCGGGTTCGCCATTCCAGCCACTTTACTAGCAATCTCCCTCCTTGGAGCATCAGCACCTTTAACCTCCTGTTCCGTACAGGTTGCAATTTGTACTGAGGATGAACGGGAAGACGTGGAACCAATGAAAGACTAGCTCTTGGTGTTGGGACAGGCACAGGTCACTCTATTTTCCCATCAGGAAGAAGAATTAACCACAGGCTCAGCCTGCCCCCCGGAACCAGAACAGGGCCTGAAGCCATCCTGCGCTTTTGCGGCCAGCTCCCTAAAAAGCGAGTTGTAAAATGGAGGTTCAGGGCACTGCAATTCACAAACCTGCAGAGTTATAAATGATAACTCTCATCCACAAATATATTGAGGGAAGGCAAAGAAGAGGATTTGAAATCAAGGCAGAATTGCAGGAAACAGATTTCAGGAGGTAGATTCGAATCGCCTTTAAAGCACATGAAAAGCGGCAAAACGTTGACAATGATGCCCTTGGCCAGAAAGGGCGTATGCGTTTTTTCCTGAATATATTCAGGAAAAAACGCATACGCCCTTTTTGGCCAACCAAGCAACCTGGAAAGGCAAATCAGCGCTACAAAGAAGTCTCGCTTCCCATCGGTCAAAAGGGCCATGCTGAAAAAAGTGTCAAAACCAGAAATGCAGGACAGGCCATGGAGAAATGGGAGCCTTGCTACACTGATGGGCGGGATGTAAATTGTCAACAGCCACTCTGGAGAAGTGTACGGTGAGTCCTGAAACGTCTAAAAAGCAAAGCTTAGAGAGCATAGGGCACTTCCACTCATGGGGGTATAAATTGGGAAAATGAAAAATCAGCAAGACACAAGCACCCCAAAGTTTAGGGCTGCTCTGTTGACAAGGACCTCCACTTCATTCCACCTTCAATATCCCAGGAAAGAGAAAAATGGATAAAGAAGTTGTGGTCCTTATGTACAATGGAATATCACTCAGCCGTGAAATCAATGTCATAAGGCTAGTAGCAGCATGATGAGTGGATTTAGGTACGACGACTCTAAGTGAAATAAGTCACACAGCAAAGGACACTTCTCATAAGGTATCACTTATAGAGGGAATGTAAAAACCGTTACACTTGAACTGAATTACAAAACAGAACAGAGTCACACATGCAGAAAACACACTATGGCTGCTTAACGGGAAAGGTGAGGTGGGGTGATACATAAAACAAGGGTTTCAAATTAGCTCAGATACCGTTCCATAAACCCAATATGTAATAGACAAGACCTACTCCTTGCTCAGAGAACTGGACTCAACACGCCCTATTCATCGCACAAGAATATATCTGACTAGTAATAATCTTAAAACCTATGTATAGATATCTCTCTGTTAGTGTGTCAAGTGGGTGTAAAGCGGCATAAACACAGAAGTGAAAAGCAGCTAAACCCCATTATAAAAATAAATTACTTTGAAAAACCCGTGAAACAAAGACAGTGAAAGAGAGCGAAATTCTTACACAATGCGTTCAGGGGCTGTGATGCAACCTGGATTGACCATATCTAGACCCACAGCTGGATGAGACCTAAGGGTGGACACTGTTGCGGCTGAGAGGTTTGGTGAGGTTGGGTGAGCAAACGCAGACCCTTTAAAGTAATACTGCGTGGTACCCATCGCATGGGTCCCAAATCTCCAGGTTCAAGGGCATCTTCCTACATCGAAAACATGCATGAGATACCCAGAAGATGGTACACCGTGTGATGGGGAAAGGTTTCTAAAACGCAACTCATTTCTCATTTGCTTGTGTCCGGGTTCGCCATTCCAGCCATTTTACTAGCAATCTCCCTCCATGGAGCATCAGCACCTTTAACCTCCTGTTCCGTACAGGTTGCAATTTGTACTGAGGATGAACGGGAAGACGTGGAACCAATGAAAGACTAGCTCTTGGTGTTGGGACAGGCACAGGTCACTCTATTTTCCCATCAGGAAGAAGAATTAACCACAGGCTCAGCCTGCCCCCCGGAACCAGAACAGGGGCTGAAGCCATCCTGCGCTTTTGCGGCCAGCTCCCTAAAAAGCGAGTTGTAAAATGGAGGTTCAGGGCACTGCAATTCACAAACCTGCAGAGTTATAAATGATAACTCTCATCCACAAATATATTGAGGGAAGGCAAAGAAGAGGATTTGAAATCAAGGCAGAATTGCAGGAAACAGATTTCAGGAGGTAGATTCGAATCGCCTTTAAAGCACATGAAAAGCGGCAAAACGTTGACAATGATGCCCTTGGCCAGAAAGGGCGTATGCGTTTTTTCCTGAATATATTCAGGAAAAAACGCATACGCCCTTTTTGGCCAACCAAGCAACCTGGAAAGGCAAATCAGCGCTACAAAGAAGTCTCGCTTCCCATCGGTCAAAAGGGCCATGCTGAAAAAAGTGTCAAAACCAGAAATGCAGGACAGGCCATGGAGAAATGGGAGCCTTGCTACACTGATGGGCGGGATGTAAATTGTCAACAGCCACTCTGGAGAAGTGTACGGTGAGTCCTGAAACGTCTAAAAAGCAAAGCTTAGAGAGCATAGGGCACTTCCACTCATGGGGGTATAAATTGGGAAAATGAAAAATCAGCAAGACACAAGCACCCCAAAGTTTAGGGCTGCTCTGTTGACAAGGACCTCCACTTCATTCCACCTTCAATATCCCAGGAAAGAGAAAAATGGATAAAGAAGTTGTGGTCCTTATGTACAATGGAATATCACTCAGCCGTGAAATCAATGTCATAAGGCTAGTAGCAGCATGATGAGTGGATTTAGGTACGACGACTCTAAGTGAAATAAGTCACACAGCAAAGGACACTTCTCATAAGGTATCACTTATAGAGGGAATGTAAAAACCGTTACACTTGAACTGAATTACAAAACAGAACAGAGTCACACATGCAGAAAACACACTATGGCTGCTTAACGGGAAAGGTGAGGTGGGGTGATACATAAAACAAGGGTTTCAAATTAGCTCAGATACCGTTCCATAAACCCAATATGTAATAGACAAGACCTACTCCTTGCTCAGAGAACTGGACTCAACACGCCCTATTCATCGCACAAGAATATATCTGACTAGTAATAATCTTAAAACCTATGTATAGATATCTCTCTGTTAGTGTGTCAAGTGGGTGTAAAGCGGCATAAACACAGAAGTGAAAAGCAGCTAAACCCCATTATAAAAATAAATTACTTTGAAAAACCCGTGAAACAAAGACAGTGAAAGAGAGCGAAATTCTTACACAATGCGTTCAGGGGCTGTGATGCAACCTGGATTGACCATATCTAGACCCACAGCTGGATGAGACCTAAGGGTGGACACTGTTGCGGCTGAGAGGTTTGGTGAGGTTGGGTGAGCAAACGCAGACCCTTTAAAGTAATACTGCGTGGTACCCATCGCATGGGTCCCAAATCTCCAGGTTCAAGGGCATCTTCCTACATCGAAAACATGCATGAGATACCCAGAAGATGGTACACCGTGTGATGGGGAAAGGTTTCTAAAACGCAACTCATTTCTCATTTGCTTGTGTCCGGGTTCGCCATTCCAGCCATTTTACTAGCAATCTCCCTCCATGGAGCATCAGCACCTTTAACCTCCTGTTCCGTACAGGTTGCAATTTGTACTGAGGATGAACGGGAAGACGTGGAACCAATGAAAGACTAGCTCTTGGTGTTGGGACAGGCACAGGTCACTCTATTTTCCCATCAGGAAGAAGAATTAACCACAGGCTCAGCCTGCCCCCCGGAACCAGAACAGGGGCTGAAGCCATCCTGCGCTTTTGCGGCCAGCTCCCTAAAAAGCGAGTTGTAAAATGGAGGTTCAGGGCACTGCAATTCACAAACCTGCAGAGTTATAAATGATAACTCTCATCCACAAATATATTGAGGGAAGGCAAAGAAGAGGATTTGAAATCAAGGCAGAATTGCAGGAAACAGATTTCAGGAGGTAGATTCGAATCGCCTTTAAAGCACATGAAAAGCGGCAAAACGTTGACAATGATGCCCTTGGCCAGAAAGGGCGTATGCGTTTTTTCCTGAATATATTCAGGAAAAAACGCATACGCCCTTTTTGGCCAACCAAGCAACCTGGAAAGGCAAATCAGCGCTACAAAGATGTCTCGCTTCCCATCGGTCAAAAGGGCCATGCTGAAAAAAGTGTCAAAACCAGAAATGCAGGACAGGCCATGGAGAAATGGGAGCCTTGCTACACTGATGGGCGGGATGTAAATTGTCAACAGCCACTCTGGAGAAGTGTACGGTGAGTCCTGAAACGTCTAAAAAGCAAAGCTTAGAGAGCATAGGGCACTTCCACTCATGGGGGTATAAATTGGGAAAATTAAAAATCAGCAAGACACAAGCACCCCAAAGTTTAGGGCTGCTCTGTTGACAAGGACCTCCACTTCATTCCACCTTCAATATCCCAGGAAAGAGAAAAATGGATAAAGAAGTTGTGGTCCTTATGTACAATGGAATATCACTCAGCCATGAAATCAATGTCATAAGGCTAGTAGCAGCATGATGAGTGGATTTAGGTACGACGATTCTAAGTGAAATTAGTCACACAGAAAAGGACACTTCTCATAAGGTATCACTGATAGAGGGAATGTAAAAACCGTTACACTTGAACTGAATTACAAAACAGAACAGAGTCACACATGCAGAAAACACACTATGGCTGCTTAACGGGAAAGGTGAGGTGGGGTGATACATAAAACAAGGGTTTCAAATTAGCTCAGATACCATTCCATAAAACCAATATGTAATAGACAAGACCTACTCCTTGCTCAGAGAACTGGACTCAACACGCCCTATTCACCGCACAAGAATATATCTGACTAGTAATAATCTTAAAACCTATGTATTGATATCTCTCTGTTAGTGTGTCAAGTGGGTGTAAAGCGGCATAAACACAGCAGTGAAAAGCAGCTAAACCCCATTATAAAAATAAATTACTTTGAAAAACCCGTGAAACAAAGACAGTGAAAGAGAGAGAAATTCTTACACAATGCGTTCAGGGGCTGTGATGCAACCTGGATTGACCATATCTAGACCCACAGCTGGATGAGACCTAAGGGTGGACACTGTTGCGGCTGAGAGGTTTGGAGAGGTTGGGTGAGCAAACGCAGACCCTTTAAAGTAATACTGCGTGGTACCCATCGCATGGGTCCCAAATCTCCAGGTTCAAGGGCATCTTCCTACATCGAAAACATGCATGAGATACCCAGAAGATGGTACACCGTGTGATGGGGAAAGGTTTCTAAAACGCAACTCATTTCTCATTTGCTTGTGCCCGGGTTCGCCATTCCAGCCACTTTACTAGCAATCTCCCTCCTTGGAGCATCAGCACCTTTAACCTCCTGTTCCGTACAGGTTGCAATTTGTACTGAGGATGAACGGGAAGACGTGGAACCAATGAAAGACTAGCTCTTGGTGTTGGGACAGGCACAGGTCACTCTATTTTCCCATCAGGAAGAAGAATTAACCACAGCCTCAGCCTGCCCCCCGGAACCAGAACAGGGCCTGAAGCCATCCTGCGCTTTTGCGGCCAGCTCCCTAAAAAGCGAGTTGTAAAATGGAGGTTCAGGGCACTGCAATTCACAAACCTGCAGAGTTATAAATGATAACTCTCATCCACAAATATATTGAGGGAAGGCAAAGAAGAGGATTTGAAATCAAGGCAGAATTGCAGGAAACAGATTTCAGGAGGTAGATTCGAATCGCCTTTAAAGCACATGAAAAGCGGCAAAACGTTGACAATGATGCCCTTGGCCAGAAAGGGCGTATGCGTTTTTTCCTGAATATATTCAGGAAAAAACGCATACGCCCTTTTTGGCCAACCAAGCAACCTGGAAAGGCAAATCAGCGCTACAAAGAAGTCTCGCTTCCCATCGGTCAAAAGGGCCATGCTGAAAAAAGTGTCCAAACCAGAAATGCAGGACAGGCCATGGAGAAATGGGAGCCTTGCTACACTGATGGGCGGGATGTAAATTGTCAACAGCCACTCTGGAGAAGTGTACGGTGAGTCCTGAAACGTCTAAAAAGCAAAGCTTAGAGAGCATAGGGCACTTCCACTCATGGGGGTATAAATTGGGAAAATGAAAAATCAGCAAGACACAAGCACCCCAAAGTTTAGGGCTGCTCTGTTGACAAGGACCTCCACTTCATTCCACCTTCAATATCCCAGGAAAGAGAAAAATGGATAAAGAAGTTGTGGTCCTTATGTACAATGGAATATCACTCAGCCGTGAAATCAATGTCATAAGGCTAGTAGCAGCATGATGAGTGGATTTAGGTACGACGACTCTAAGTGAAATAAGTCACACAGCAAAGGACACTTCTCATAAGGTATCACTGATAGAGGGAATGTAAAAACCGTTACACTTGAACTGAATTACAAAACAGAACAGAGTCACACATGCAGAAAACACACTATGGCTGCTTAACGGGAAAGGTGAGGTGGGGTGATACATAAAACAAGGGTTTCAAATTAGCTCAGATACCGTTCCATAAACCCAATATGTAATAGACAAGACCTACTCCTTGCTCAGAGAACTGGACTCAACACGCCCTATTCATCGCACAAGAATATATCTGACTAGTAATAATCTTAAAACCTATGTATAGATATCTCTCTGTTAGTGTGTCAAGTGGGTGTAAAGCGGCATAAACACAGAAGTGAAAAGCAGCTAAACCCCATTATAAAAATAAATTACTTTGAAAAACCCGTGAAACAAAGACAGTGAAAGAGAGCGAAATTCTTACACAATGCGTTCAGGGGCTGTGATGCAACCTGGATTGACCATATCTAGACCCACAGCTGGATGAGACCTAAGGGTGGACACTGTTGCGGCTGAGAGGTTTGGTGAGGTTGGGTGAGCAAACGCAGACCCTTTAAAGTAATACTGCGTGGTACCCATCGCATGGGTCCCAAATCTCCAGGTTCAAGGGCATCTTCCTACATCGAAAACATGCATGAGATACCCAGAAGATGGTACACCGTGTGATGGGGAAAGGTTTCTAAAACGCAACTCATTTCTCATTTGCTTGTGTCCGGGTTCGCCATTCCAGCCATTTTACTAGCAATCTCCCTCCATGGAGCATCAGCACCTTTAACCTCCTGTTCCGTACAGGTTGCAATTTGTACTGAGGATGAACGGGAAGACGTGGAACCAATGAAAGACTAGCTCTTGGTGTTGGGACAGGCACAGGTCACTCTATTTTCCCATCAGGAAGAAGAATTAACCACAGGCTCAGCCTGCCCCCCGGAACCAGAACAGGGCCTGAAGCCATCCTGCGCTTTTGCGGCCAGCTCCCTAAAAAGCGAGTTGTAAAATGGAGGTTCAGGGCACTGCAATTCACAAACCTGCAGAGTTATAAATGATAACTCTCATCCACAAATATATTGAGGGAAGGCAAAGAAGAGGATTTGAAATCAAGGCAGAATTGCAGGAAACAGATTTCAGGAGGTAGATTCGAATCGCCTTTAAAGCACATGAAAAGCGGCAAAACGTTGACAATGATGCCCTTGGCCAGAAAGGGCGTATGCGTTTTTTCCTGAATATATTCAGGAAAAAACGCATACGCCCTTTTTGGCCAACCAAGCAACCTGGAAAGGCAAATCAGCGCTACAAAGATGTCTCGCTTCCCATTGGTCAAAAGGGCCATGCTGAAAAAAGTGTCAAAACCAGAAATGCAGGACAGGCCATGGAGAAATGGGAGCCTTGCTACACTGATGGGCGGGATGTAAATTGTCAACAGCCACTCTGGAGAAGTGTACGGTGAGTCCTGAAACGTCTAAAAAGCAAAGCTTAGAGAGCATAGGGCACTTCCACTCATGGGGGTATAAATTGGGAAAATGAAAAATCAGCAAGACACAAGCACCCCAAAGTTTAGGGCTGCTCTGTTGACAAGGACCTCCACTTCATTCCACCTTCAATATCCCAGGAAAGAGAAAAATGGATAAAGAAGTTGTGGTCCTTATGTACAATGGAATATCACTCAGCCGTGAAATCAATGTCATAAGGCTAGTAGCAGCATGATGAGTGGATTTAGGTACGACGACTCTAAGTGAAATAAGTCACACAGCAAAGGCACTTCTCATAAGGTATCACTTATAGAGGGAATGTAAAAACCGTTACACTTGAACTGAATTACAAAACAGAACAGAGTCACACATGCAGAAAACACACTATGGCTGCTTAACGGGAAAGGTGAGGTGGGGTGATACATAAAACAAGGGTTTCAAATTAGCTCAGATACCGTTCCATAAACCCAATATGTAATAGACAAGACCTACTCCTTGCTCAGAGAACTGGACTCAACACGCCCTATTCACCGCACAAGAATATATCTGACTAGTAATAATCTTAAAACCTATGTATTGATATGTCTCTGTTAGTGTGTCAAGTGGGTAAAAAGCGGCATAAACACAGCAGTGAAAAGCAGCTAAACCCCATTATAAAAATAAATTACTTTGAAAAACCCATGAAACAAAGACAGTGAAAGAGAGAGAAATTCTTACACAATGCGTTCAGGGGCTGTGATGCAACCTGGATTGACCATATCTAGACCCACAGCTGGATGAGACCTAAGGGTGGACACTGTTGCGGCTGAGAGGTTTGGTGAGGTTGGGTGAGCAAACGCAGACCCTTTAAAGTAATACTGCCTGGTACCCATCGCATGGGTCCCAAATCTCCAGGTTCAAGGGCATCTTCCTACATCGAAAACATGCATGAGATACCCAGAAGATGGTACACCGTGTGATGGGGAAAGGTTTCTAAAACGCAACTCATTTCTCATTTGCTTGTGCCCGGGTTCGCCATTCCAGCCACTTTACTAGCAATCTCCCTCCTTGGAGCATCAGCACCTTTAACCTCCTGTTCCGTACAGGTTGCAATTTGTACTGAGGATGAACGGGAAGACGTGGAACCAATGAAAGACTAGCTCTTGGTGTTGGGACAGGCACAGGTCACTCTATTTTCCCATCAGGAAGAAGAATTAACCACAGGCTCAGCCTGCCCCCCGGAACCAGAACAGGGCCTGAAGCCATCCTGCGCTTTTGCGGCCAGCTCCCTAAAAAGCGAGTTGTAAAATGGAGGTTCAGGGCACTGCAATTCACAAACCTGCAGAGTTATAAATGATAACTCTCATCCACAAATATATTGAGGGAAGGCAAAGAAGAGGATTTGAAATCAAGGCAGAATTGCAGGAAACAGATTTCAGGAGGTAGATTCGAATCGCCTTTAAAGCACATGAAAAGCGGCAAAACGTTGACAATGATGCCCTTGGCCAGAAAGGGCGTATGCGTTTTTTCCTGAATATATTCAGGAAAAAACGCATACGCCCTTTTTGGCCAACCAAGCAACCTGGAAAGGCAAATCAGCGCTACAAAGAAGTCTCGCTTCCCATCGGTCAAAAGGGCCATGCTGAAAAAAGTGTCAAAACCAGAAATGCAGGACAGGCCATGGAGAAATGGGAGCCTTGCTACACTGATGGGCGGGATGTAAATTGTCAACAGCCACTCTGGAGAAGTGTACGGTGAGTCCTGAAACGTCTAAAAAGCAAAGCTTAGAGAGCATAGGGCACTTCCACTCATGGGGGTATAAATTGGGAAAATGAAAAATCAGCAAGACACAAGCACCCCAAAGTTTAGGGCTGCTCTGTTGACAAGGACCTCCACTTCATTCCACCTTCAATATCCCAGGAAAGAGAAAAATGGATAAAGAAGTTGTGGTCCTTATGTACAATGGAATATCACTCAGCCGTGAAATCAATGTCATAAGGCTAGTAGCAGCATGATGAGTGGATTTAGGTACGACGACTCTAAGTGAAATAAGTCACACAGCAAAGGACACTTCTCATAAGGTATCACTTATAGAGGGAATGTAAAAACCGTTACACTTGAACTGAATTACAAAACAGAACAGAGTCACACATGCAGAAAACACACTATGGCTGCTTAACGGGAAAGGTGAGGTGGGGTGATACATAAAACAAGGGTTTCAAATTAGCTCAGATACCGTTCCATAAACCCAATATGTAATAGACAAGACCTACTCCTTGCTCAGAGAACTGGACTCAACACGCCCTATTCATCGCACAAGAATATATCTGACTAGTAATAATCTTAAAACCTATGTATAGATATCTCTCTGTTAGTGTGTCAAGTGGGTGTAAAGCGGCATAAACACAGAAGTGAAAAGCAGCTAAACCCCATTATAAAAATAAATTACTTTGAAAAACCCGTGAAACAAAGACAGTGAAAGAGAGCGAAATTCTTACACAATGCGTTCAGGGGCTGTGATGCAACCTGGATTGACCATATCTAGACCCACAGCTGGATGAGACCTAAGGGTGGACACTGTTGCGGCTGAGAGGTTTGGTGAGGTTGGGTGAGCAAACGCAGACCCTTTAAAGTAATACTGCGTGGTACCCATCGCATGGGTCCCAAATCTCCAGGTTCAAGGGCATCTTCCTACATCGAAAACATGCATGAGATACCCAGAAGATGGTACACCGTGTGATGGGGAAAGGTTTCTAAAACGCAACTCATTTCTCATTTGCTTGTGTCCGGGTTCGCCATTCCAGCCATTTTACTAGCAATCTCCCTCCATGGAGCATCAGCACCTTTAACCTCCTGTTCCGTACAGGTTGCAATTTGTACTGAGGATGAACGGGAAGACGTGGAACCAATGAAAGACTAGCTCTTGGTGTTGGGACAGGCACAGGTCACTCTATTTTCCCATCAGGAAGAAGAATTAACCACAGGCTCAGCCTGCCCCCCGGAACCAGAACAGGGCCTGAAGCCATCCTGCGCTTTTGCGGCCAGCTCCCTAAAAAGCGAGTTGTAAAATGGAGGTTCAGGGCACTGCAATTCACAAACCTGCAGAGTTATAAATGATAACTCTCATCCACAAATATATTGAGGGAAGGCAAAGAAGAGGATTTGAAATCAAGGCAGAATTGCAGGAAACAGATTTCAGGAGGTAGATTCGAATCGCCTTTAAAGCACATGAAAAGCGGCAAAACGTTGACAATGATGCCCTTGGCCAGAAAGGGCGTATGCGTTTTTTCCTGAATATATTCAGGAAAAAACGCATACGCCCTTTTTGGCCAACCAAGCAACCTGGAAAGGCAAATCAGCGCTACAAAGATGTCTCGCTTCCCATTGGTCAAAAGGGCCATGCTGAAAAAAGTATCAAAACCAGAAATGCAGGACAGGCCATGGAGAAATGGGAGCCTTGCTACACTGATGGGCGGGATGTAAATTGTCAACAGCCACTCTGGAGAAGTGTACGGTGAGTCCTGAAACGTCTAAAAAGCAAAGCTTAGAGAGCATAGGGCACTTCCACTCATGGGGGTATAAATTGGGAAAATGAAAAATCAGCAAGACACAAGCACCCCAAAGTTTAGGGCTGCTCTGTTGACAAGGACCTCCACTTCATTCCACCTTCAATATCCCAGGAAAGAGAAAAATGGATAAAGAAGTTGTGGTCCTTATGTACAATGGAATATCACTCAGCCGTGAAATCAATGTCATAAGGCTAGTAGCAGCATGATGAGTGGATTTAGGTACGACGACTCTAAGTGAAATAAGTCACACAGCAAAGGCACTTCTCATAAGGTATCACTTATAGAGGGAATGTAAAAACCGTTACACTTGAACTGAATTACAAAACAGAACAGAGTCACACATGCAGAAAACACACTATGGCTGCTTAACGGGAAAGGTGAGGTGGGGTGATACATAAAACAAGGGTTTCAAATTAGCTCAGATACCGTTCCATAAACCCAATATGTAATAGACAAGACCTACTCCTTGCTCAGAGAACTGGACTCAACACGCCCTATTCACCGCACAAGAATATATCTGACTAGTAATAATCTTAAAACCTATGTATTGATATGTCTCTGTTAGTGTGTCAAGTGGGTAAAAAGCGGCATAAACACAGCAGTGAAAAGCAGCTAAACCCCATTATAAAAATAAATTACTTTGAAAAACCCATGAAACAAAGACAGTGAAAGAGAGAGAAATTCTTACACAATGCGTTCAGGGGCTGTGATGCAACCTGGATTGACCATATCTAGACCCACAGCTGGATGAGACCTAAGGGTGGACACTGTTGCGGCTGAGAGGTTTGGTGAGGTTGGGTGAGCAAACGCAGACCCTTTAAAGTAATACTGCCTGGTACCCATCGCATGGGTCCCAAATCTCCAGGTTCAAGGGCATCTTCCTACATCGAAAACATGCATGAGATACCCAGAAGATGGTACACCGTGTGATGGGGAAAGGTTTCTAAAACGCAACTCATTTCTCATTTGCTTGTGCCCGGGTTCGCCATTCCAGCCACTTTACTAGCAATCTCCCTCCTTGGAGCATCAGCACCTTTAACCTCCTGTTCCGTACAGGTTGCAATTTGTACTGAGGATGAACGGGAAGACGTGGAACCAATGAAAGACTAGCTCTTGGTGTTGGGACAGGCACAGGTCACTCTATTTTCCCATCAGGAAGAAGAATTAACCACAGGCTCAGCCTGCCCCCCGGAACCAGAACAGGGCCTGAAGCCATCCTGCGCTTTTGCGGCCAGCTCCCTAAAAAGCGAGTTGTAAAATGGAGGTTCAGGGCACTGCAATTCACAAACCTGCAGAGTTATAAATGATAACTCTCATCCACAAATATATTGAGGGAAGGCAAAGAAGAGGATTTGAAATCAAGGCAGAATTGCAGGAAACAGATTTCAGGAGGTAGATTCGAATCGCCTTTAAAGCACATGAAAAGCGGCAAAACGTTGACAATGATGCCCTTGGCCAGAAAGGGCGTATGCGTTTTTTCCTGAATATATTCAGGAAAAAACGCATACGCCCTTTTTGGCCAACCAAGCAACCTGGAAAGGCAAATCAGCGCTACAAAGAAGTCTCGCTTCCCATCGGTCAAAAGGGCCATGCTGAAAAAAGTGTCAAAACCAGAAATGCAGGACAGGCCATGGAGAAATGGGAGCCTTGCTACACTGATGGGCGGGATGTAAATTGTCAACAGCCACTCTGGAGAAGTGTACGGTGAGTCCTGAAACGTCTAAAAAGCAAAGCTTAGAGAGCATAGGGCACTTCCACTCATGGGGGTATAAATTGGGAAAATGAAAAATCAGCAAGACACAAGCACCCCAAAGTTTAGGGCTGCTCTGTTGACAAGGACCTCCACTTCATTCCACCTTCAATATCCCAGGAAAGAGAAAAATGGATAAAGAAGTTGTGGTCCTTATGTACAATGGAATATCACTCAGCCGTGAAATCAATGTCATAAGGCTAGTAGCAGCATGATGAGTGGATTTAGGTACGACGACTCTAAGTGAAATAAGTCACACAGCAAAGGACACTTCTCATAAGGTATCACTGATAGAGGGAATGTAAAAACCGTTACACTTGAACTGAATTACAAAACAGAACAGAGTCACACATGCAGAAAACACACTATGGCTGCTTAACGGGAAAGGTGAGGTGGGGTGATACATAAAACAAGGGTTTCAAATTAGCTCAGATACCGTTCCATAAACCCAATATGTAATAGACAAGACCTACTCCTTGCTCAGAGAACTGGACTCAACACGCCCTATTCATCGCACAAGAATATATCTGACTAGTAATAATCTTAAAACCTATGTATAGATATCTCTCTGTTAGTGTGTCAAGTGGGTGTAAAGCGGCATAAACACAGAAGTGAAAAGCAGCTAAACCCCATTATAAAAATAAATTACTTTGAAAAACCCGTGAAACAAAGACAGTGAAAGAGAGCGAAATTCTTACACAATGCGTTCAGGGGCTGTGATGCAACCTGGATTGACCATATCTAGACCCACAGCTGGATGAGACCTAAGGGTGGACACTGTTGCGGCTGAGAGGTTTGGTGAGGTTGGGTGAGCAAACGCAGACCCTTTAAAGTAATACTGCGTGGTACCCATCGCATGGGTCCCAAATCTCCAGGTTCAAGGGCATCTTCCTACATCGAAAACATGCATGAGATACCCAGAAGATGGTACACCGTGTGATGGGGAAAGGTTTCTAAAACGCAACTCATTTCTCATTTGCTTGTGTCCGGGTTCGCCATTCCAGCCATTTTACTAGCAATCTCCCTCCATGGAGCATCAGCACCTTTAACCTCCTGTTCCGTACAGGTTGCAATTTGTACTGAGGATGAACGGGAAGACGTGGAACCAATGAAAGACTAGCTCTTGGTGTTGGGACAGGCACAGGTCACTCTATTTTCCCATCAGGAAGAAGAATTAACCACAGGCTCAGCCTGCCCCCCGGAACCAGAACAGGGCCTGAAGCCATCCTGCGCTTTTGCGGCCAGCTCCCTAAAAAGCGAGTTGTAAAATGGAGGTTCAGGGCACTGCAATTCACAAACCTGCAGAGTTATAAATGATAACTCTCATCCACAAATATATTGAGGGAAGGCAAAGAAGAGGATTTGAAATCAAGGCAGAATTGCAGGAAACAGATTTCAGGAGGTAGATTCGAATCGCCTTTAAAGCACATGAAAAGCGGCAAAACGTTGACAATGATGCCCTTGGCCAGAAAGGGCGTATGCGTTTTTTCCTGAATATATTCAGGAAAAAACGCATACGCCCTTTTTGGCCAACCAAGCAACCTGGAAAGGCAAATCAGCGCTACAAAGATGTCTCGCTTCCCATTGGTCAAAAGGGCCATGCTGAAAAAAGTGTCAAAACCAGAAATGCAGGACAGGCCATGGAGAAATGGGAGCCTTGCTACACTGATGGGCGGGATGTAAATTGTCAACAGCCACTCTGGAGAAGTGTACGGTGAGTCCTGAAACGTCTAAAAAGCAAAGCTTAGAGAGCATAGGGCACTTCCACTCATGGGGGTATAAATTGGGAAAATGAAAAATCAGCAAGACACAAGCACCCCAAAGTTTAGGGCTGCTCTGTTGACAAGGACCTCCACTTCATTCCACCTTCAATATCCCAGGAAAGAGAAAAATGGATAAAGAAGTTGTGGTCCTTATGTACAATGGAATATCACTCAGCCATGAAATCAATGTCATAAGGCTAGTAGCAGCATGATGAGTGGATTTAGGTACGACGATTCTAAGTGAAATTAGTCACACAGAAAAGGACACTTCTCATAAGGTATCACTGATAGAGGGAATGTAAAAACCGTTACACTTGAACTGAATTACAAAACAGAACAGAGTCACACATGCAGAAAACACACTATGGCTGCTTAACGGGAAAGGTGAGGTGGGGTGATACATAAAACAAGGGTTTCAAATTAGCTCAGATACCGTTCCATAAAACCAATATGTAATAGACAAGACCTACTCCTTGCTCAGAGAACTGGACTCAACACGCCCTATTCACCGCACAAGAATATATCTGACTAGTAATAATCTTAAAACCTATGTATTGATATCTCTCTGTTAGTGTGTCAAGTGGGTGTAAAGCGGCATAAACACAGCAGTGAAAAGCAGCTAAACCCCATTATAAAAATAAATTACTTTGAAAAACCCGTGAAACAAAGACAGTGAAAGAGAGAGAAATTCTTACACAATGCGTTCAGGGGCTGTGATGCAACCTGGATTGACCATATCTAGACCCACAGCTGGATGAGACCTAAGGGTGGACACTGTTGCGGCTGAGAGGTTTGGAGAGGTTGGGTGAGCAAACGCAGACCCTTTAAAGTAATACTGCGTGGTACCCATCGCATGGGTCCCAAATCTCCAGGTTCAAGGGCATCTTCCTACATCGAAAACATGCATGAGATACCCAGAAGATGGTACACCGTGTGATGGGGAAAGGTTTCTAAAACGCAACTCATTTCTCATTTGCTTGTGCCCGGGTTCGCCATTCCAGCCACTTTACTAGCAATCTCCCTCCTTGGAGCATCAGCACCTTTAACCTCCTGTTCCGTACAGGTTGCAATTTGTACTGAGGATGAACGGGAAGACGTGGAACCAATGAAAGACTAGCTCTTGGTGTTGGGACAGGCACAGGTCACTCTATTTTCCCATCAGGAAGAAGAATTAACCACAGGCTCAGCCTGCCCCCCGGAACCAGAACAGGGCCTGAAGCCATCCTGCGCTTTTGCGGCCAGCTCCCTAAAAAGCGAGTTGTAAAATGGAGGTTCAGGGCACTGCAATTCACAAACCTGCAGAGTTATAAATGATAACTCTCATCCACAAATATATTGAGGGAAGGCAAAGAAGAGGATTTGAAATCAAGGCAGAATTGCAGGAAACAGATTTCAGGAGGTAGATTCGAATCGCCTTTAAAGCACATGAAAAGCGGCAAAACGTTGACAATGATGCCCTTGGCCAGAAAGGGCGTATGCGTTTTTTCCTGAATATATTCAGGAAAAAACGCATACGCCCTTTTTGGCCAACCAAGCAACCTGGAAAGGCAAATCAGCGCTACAAAGAAGTCTCGCTTCCCATCGGTCAAAAGGGCCATGCTGAAAAAAGTGTCAAAACCAGAAATGCAGGACAGGCCATGGAGAAATGGGAGCCTTGCTACACTGATGGGCGGGATGTAAATTGTCAACAGCCACTCTGGAGAAGTGTACGGTGAGTCCTGAAACGTCTAAAAAGCAAAGCTTAGAGAGCATAGGGCACTTCCACTCATGGGGGTATAAATTGGGAAAATGAAAAATCAGCAAGACACAAGCACCCCAAAGTTTAGGGCTGCTCTGTTGACAAGGACCTCCACTTCATTCCACCTTCAATATCCCAGGAAAGAGAAAAATGGATAAAGAAGTTGTGGTCCTTATGTACAATGGAATATCACTCAGCCGTGAAATCAATGTCATAAGGCTAGTAGCAGCATGATGAGTGGATTTAGGTACGACGACTCTAAGTGAAATAAGTCACACAGCAAAGGACACTTCTCATAAGGTATCACTTATAGAGGGAATGTAAAAACCGTTACACTTGAACTGAA
Organism: Balaenoptera borealis; assembly: GCF_965194805.1. Lineage (NCBI taxonomy): Eukaryota > Metazoa > Chordata > Mammalia > Artiodactyla > Balaenopteridae > Balaenoptera > Balaenoptera borealis. The sequence goes on from NW_028123549.1 coordinate 27,003, forward strand.
TTACAAAACAGAACAGAGTCACACATGCAGAAAACACACTATGGCTGCTTAACGGGAAAGGTGAGGTGGGGTGATACATAAAACAAGGGTTTCAAATTAGCTCAGATACCGTTCCATAAACCCAATATGTAATAGACAAGACCTACTCCTTGCTCAGAGAACTGGACTCAACACGCCCTATTCATCGCACAAGAATATATCTGACTAGTAATAATCTTAAAACCTATGTATAGATATCTCTCTGTTAGTGTGTCAAGTGGGTGTAAAGCGGCATAAACACAGAAGTGAAAAGCAGCTAAACCCCATTATAAAAATAAATTACTTTGAAAAACCCGTGAAACAAAGACAGTGAAAGAGAGCGAAATTCTTACACAATGCGTTCAGGGGCTGTGATGCAACCTGGATTGACCATATCTAGACCCACAGCTGGATGAGACCTAAGGGTGGACACTGTTGCGGCTGAGAGGTTTGGTGAGGTTGGGTGAGCAAACGCAGACCCTTTAAAGTAATACTGCGTGGTACCCATCGCATGGGTCCCAAATCTCCAGGTTCAAGGGCATCTTCCTACATCGAAAACATGCATGAGATACCCAGAAGATGGTACACCGTGTGATGGGGAAAGGTTTCTAAAACGCAACTCATTTCTCATTTGCTTGTGTCCGGGTTCGCCATTCCAGCCATTTTACTAGCAATCTCCCTCCATGGAGCATCAGCACCTTTAACCTCCTGTTCCGTACAGGTTGCAATTTGTACTGAGGATGAACGGGAAGACGTGGAACCAATGAAAGACTAGCTCTTGGTGTTGGGACAGGCACAGGTCACTCTATTTTCCCATCAGGAAGAAGAATTAACCACAGGCTCAGCCTGCCCCCCGGAACCAGAACAGGGGCTGAAGCCATCCTGCGCTTTTGCGGCCAGCTCCCTAAAAAGCGAGTTGTAAAATGGAGGTTCAGGGCACTGCAATTCACAAACCTGCAGAGTTATAAATGATAACTCTCATCCACAAATATATTGAGGGAAGGCAAAGAAGAGGATTTGAAATCAAGGCAGAATTGCAGGAAACAGATTTCAGGAGGTAGATTCGAATCGCCTTTAAAGCACATGAAAAGCGGCAAAACGTTGACAATGATGCCCTTGGCCAGAAAGGGCGTATGCGTTTTTTCCTGAATATATTCAGGAAAAAACGCATACGCCCTTTTTGGCCAACCAAGCAACCTGGAAAGGCAAATCAGCGCTACAAAGATGTCTCGCTTCCCATTGGTCAAAAGGGCCATGCTGAAAAAAGTGTCAAAACCAGAAATGCAGGACAGGCCATGGAGAAATGGGAGCCTTGCTACACTGATGGGCGGGATGTAAATTGTCAACAGCCACTCTGGAGAAGTGTACGGTGAGTCCTGAAACGTCTAAAAAGCAAAGCTTAGAGAGCATAGGGCACTTCCACTCATGGGGGTATAAATTGGGAAAATGAAAAATCAGCAAGACACAAGCACCCCAAAGTTTAGGGCTGCTCTGTTGACAAGGACCTCCACTTCATTCCACCTTCAATATCCCAGGAAAGAGAAAAATGGATAAAGAAGTTGTGGTCCTTATGTACAATGGAATATCACTCAGCCGTGAAATCAATGTCATAAGGCTAGTAGCAGCATGATGAGTGGATTTAGGTACGACGATTCTAAGTGAAATAAGTCACACAGAAAAGGACACTTCTCATAAGGTATCACTGATAGAGGGAATGTAAAAACCGTTACACTTGAACTGAATTACAAAACAGAACAGAGTCACACATGCAGAAAACACACTATGGCTGCTTAACGGGAAAGGTGAGGTGGGGTGATACATAAAACAAAGGTTTCAAATTAGCTCAGATACCGTTCCATAAAACCAATATGTAATAGACAAGACCTACTCCTTGCTCAGAGAACTGGACTCAACACGCCCTATTCACCGCACAAGAATATATCTGACTAGTAATAATCTTAAAACCTATGTATTGATATCTCTCTGTTAGTGTGTCAAGTGGGTGTAAAGCGGCATAAACACAGCAGTGAAAAGCAGCTAAACCCCATTATAAAAATAAATTACTTTGAAAAACCCGTGAAACAAAGACAGTGAAAGAGAGAGAAATTCTTACACAATGCGTTCAGGGGCTGTGATGCAACCTGGATTGACCATATCTAGACCCACAGCTGGATGAGACCTAAGGGTGGACACTGTTGCGGCTGAGAGGTTTGGTGAGGTTGGGTGAGCAAACGCAGACCCTTTAAAGTAATACTGCGTGGTACTCATCGCATGGGTCCCAAATCTCCAGGTTCAAGGGCATCTTCCTACATCGAAAACATGCATGAGAAACCCAGAAGATGGTACACCGTGTGATGGGGAAAGGTTTCTAAAACGCACCTCATTTCTCATTTGCTTGTGCCCGGGTTCGCCATTCCAGCCACTTTACTAGCAATCTCCCTCCTTGGAGCATCAGCACCTTTAACCTCCTGTTCCGTACAGGTTGCAATTTGTACTGAGGATGAACGGGAAGACGTGGAACCAATGAAAGACTAGCTCTTGGTGTTGGGACAGGCACAGGTCACTCTATTTTCCCATCAGGAAGAAGAATTAACCACAGGCTCAGCCTGCCCCCCGGAACCAGAACAGGGCCTGAAGCCATCCTGCGCTTTTGCGGCCAGCTCCCTAAAAAGCGAGTTGTAAAATGGAGGTTCAGGGCACTGCAATTCACAAACCTGCAGACTTATAAATGATAACTCTCATCCACAAATATATTGAGGGAAGGCAAAGAAGAGGATTTGAAATCAAGGCAGAATTGCAGGAAACAGATTTCAGGAGGTAGATTCGAATCGCATTTAAAGCACATGAAAAGCGGCAAAACGTTGACAATGATGCCCTTGGCCAAAAAGGGCGTATGCGTTTTTTCCTGAATATATTCAGGAAAAAACGCATACGCCCTTTTTGGCCAACCAAGCAACCTGGAAAGGCAAATCAGCGCTACAAAGATGTCTCGCTTCCCATCGGTCAAAAGAGCCATGCTGAAAAAAGTGTCAAAACCAGAAATGAAGGACAGGCCATGGAGAAATGGGAGCCTTGCTACACTGATGGGCGGGATGTAAATTGTCAACAGCCACTCTGGAGAAGTGTACGGTGAGTCCTGAAACGTCTAAAAAGCAAAGCTTAGAAAGCATAGGGCACTTCCACTCATGGGGGTATAAATTGGGAAAATGAAAAATCAGCAAGACACAAGCACCCCAAAGTTTAGGGCTGCTCTGTTGACAAGGACCTCCACTTCATTCCACCTTCAATATCCCAGGAAAGAGAAAAATGGATAAAGAAGTTGTGGTCCTTATGTACAATGGAATATCACTCAGCCATGAAATCAATGTCATAAGGCTAGTAGCAGCATGATGAGTGGATTTAGGTACGACGACTCTAAGTGAAATAAGTCACACAGCAAAGGACACTTCTCATAAGGTATCACTTATAGAGGGAATGTAAAAACCGTTACACTTGAACTGAATTACAAAACAGAACAGAGTCACACATGCAGAAAACACACTATGGCTGCTTAACGGGAAAGGTGAGGTGGGGTGATACATAAAACAAGGGTTTCAAATTAGCTCAGATACCGTTCCATAAACCAAATATGTAATAGACAAGACCTACTCCTTGCTCAGAGAACTGGACTCAACACGCCCTATTCACCGCACAAGAATATATCTGACTAGTAATAATCTTAAAACCTATGTATTGATATCTCTCTGTTAGTGTGTCAAGTGGGTAAAAAGCGGCATAAACACAGCAGTGAAAAGCAGCTAAACCCCATTATAAAAATAAATTACTTTGAAAAACCCATGAAACAAAGACAGTGAAAGAGAGAGAAATTCTTACACAATGCATTCAGGGGCTGTGATGCAACCTGGATTGACCATATCTAGACCCACAGCTGGATGAGACATAAGGGTGGACACTGTTGCGGCTGAGAGGTTTGGTGAGGTTGGGTGAGCAAACGCAGACCCTTTAAAGTAATACTGCATGGTACCCATCGCATGGGTCCCAAATCGCCAGGTTCAAGGGCATCTTCCTACATCGAAAACATGCATGAGAAACCCAGAAGATGGTACACCGTGTGATGTGGAAAGGTTTCTAAAACGCACCTCATTTCTCATCTCCTTGTGCCCGGGTTCGCTATTCCAGCCGCTTTACTAGCAATCTCCCTACTTGGAGCATCAGCACCTTTAACCTCCTGTTCCGTACAGGTTGCAATTTGTCCTGAGGATGAACGGGAAGACGTGGAACCAATGAGAGACTAGCTCTTGGTGTTGGGACAGGCACAGGTTACTCTATTTTCCCATCAGGAAGAAGAATTAACCACAGGCTCAGCCTGCCCCCCGGAACCAGAACAGGGCCTGAAGCCATCCTGCGCTTTTGCGGCCAGCTCCCTAAAAAGCGAGTTGTAAAATGGAGGTTCAGGGCACTGCAATTCACAAACCTGCAGAGTTATAAATGATAACTCTCATCCACAAATATATTGAGGGAAGGCAAAGAAGAGGATTTGAAATCAAGGCAGAATTGCAGGAAACAGATTTCAGGAGGTAGATTCGAATCGCCTTTAAAGCACATGAAAAGCGGCAAAACGTTGACAATGATGCCCTTGGCCAAAAAGGGCGTATGCGTTTTTTCCTGAATATATTCAGGAAAAAACGCATACGCCCTTTTTGGCCAACCAAGCAACCTGGAAAGGCAAATCAGCGCTACAAAGATGTCTCGCTTCCCATCGGTCAAAAGGGCCATGCTGAAAAAAGTGTCAAAACCAGAAATGCAGGACAGGCCATGGAGAAATGGGAGCCTTGCTACACTGATGGGCGGGATGTAAATTGTCAACAGCCACTCTGGAGAAGTGTACGGTGAGTCCTGAAACGTCTAAAAAGCAAAGCTTAGAGAGCATAGGGCACTTCCACTCATGGGGGTATAAATTGGGAAAATGAAAAATCAGCAAGAAACAAGCACCCCAAAGTTTAGGGCTGCTCTGTTGACAAGGACCTCCACTTCATTCCACCTTCAATATCCCAGGAAAGAGAAAAATGGATAAAGAAGTTGTGGTCCTTATGTACAATGGAATATCACTCAGCCGTGAAATCAATGTCATAAGGCTAGTAGCAGCATGATGAGTGGATTTAGGTACAACGACTCTAAGTGAAATAAGTCACACAGAAAAGGACACTTCTCATAAGGTATCACTGATAGAGGGAATGTAAAAACCGTTACACTTGAACTGAATTACAAAACAGAACAGAGTCACACATGCAGAAAACACACTATGGCTGCTTAACGGGAAAGGTGAGGTGGGGTGATACATAAAACAAGGGTTTCAAATTAGCTCAGATACCGTTCCATAAAACCAATATATAATAGACAAGACCTACTCCTTGCTCAGAGAACTGGACTCAACACGCCCTATTCACCGCACAAGAATATATCTGACTAGTAATAATCTTAAAACTTATGTATTGATATCTCTCTGTTAGTGTGTCAAGTGGGTGTAAAGCGGCATAAACACAGCAGTGAAAAGCAGCTAAACCCCATTATAAAAATAAATTACTTTGAAAAACCCATGAAACAAAGACAGTGAAAGAGATAGAAATTCTTACACAATGCGTTCACGGCCTGTGATGCAACCTGGATTGACCATATCTAGACCCACAGCTGGATGAGACCTAAGGGTGGACACTGTTGTGGCTGAGAGGTTTGGTGAGGTTGGGTGAGCAAACGCAGACCCTTTAAAGTAATACTGCGTGGTACCCATCGCATGGGTCCCAAATCTCCAGGTTCAAGGGCATCTTCCTACATCGAAAACATGCATGAGATACCCAGAAGATGGTACACCGTGTGATGGGGAAAGGTTTCTAAAACGCACCTCATTTCTCATCTGCTTGTGCCCGGGTTCGCCATTCCAGCCACTTTACTAGCAATCTCCCTCCTTGGAGCATCAGCACCTTTAACCTCCTGTTCCGTACAGGTTGCAATTTGTACTGAGGATGAACGGGAAGACGTGGAACCAATGAAAGACTAGCTCTTGGTGTTGGGACAGGCACAGGTCACTCTATTTTCCCATCAGGAAGAAGAATTAACCACAGCCTCAGCCTGCCCCCCGGAACCAGAACAGGGCCTGAAGCCATCCTGCGCTTTTGCGGCCAGCTCCCTAAAAAGCGAGTTGTAAAATGGAGGTTCAGGGCACTGCAATTCACAAACCTGCAGAGTTATAAATGATAACTCTCATCCACAAATATATTGAGGGAAGGCAAAGAAGAGGATTTGAAATCAAGGCAGAATTGCAGGAAACAGATTTCAGGAGGTAGATTCGAATCGCCTTTAAAGCACATGAAAAGCGGCAAAACGTTGACAATGATGCCCTTGGCCAGAAAGGGCGTATGCGTTTTTTCCTGAATATATTCAGGAAAAAACGCATACGCCCTTTTTGGCCAACCAAGCAACCTGGAAAGGCAAATCAGCGCTACAAAGAAGTCTCGCTTCCCATCGGTCAAAAGGGCCATGCTGAAAAAAGTGTCAAAACCAGAAATGCAGGACAGGCCATGGAGAAATGGGAGCCTTGCTACACTGATGGGCGGGATGTAAATTGTCAACAGCCACTCTGGAGAAGTGTACGGTGAGTCCTGAAACGTCTAAAAAGCAAAGCTTAGAGAGCATAGGGCACTTCCACTCATGGGGGTATAAATTGGGAAAATGAAAAATCAGCAAGACACAAGCACCCCAAAGTTTAGGGCTGCTCTGTTGACAAGGACCTCCACTTCATTCCACCTTCAATATCCCAGGAAAGAGAAAAATGGATAAAGAAGTTGTGGTCCTTATGTACAATGGAATATCACTCAGCCATGAAATCAATGTCATAAGGCTAGTAGCAGCATGATGAGTGGATTTAGGTACGACGATTCTAAGTGAAATAAGTCACACAGAAAAGGACACTTCTCATAAGGTATCACTGATAGAGGGAATGTAAAAACCGTTACACTTGAACTGAATTACAAAACAGAACAGAGTCACACATGCAGAAAACACACTATGGCTGCTTAACGGGAAAGGTGAGGTGGGGTGATACATAAAACAAGGGTTTCAAATTAGCTCAGATACCGTTCCATAAAACCAATATGTAATAGACAAGACCTACTCCTTGCTCAGAGAACTGGACTCAACACGCCCTATTCACCGCACAAGAATATATCTGACTAGTAATAATCTTAAAACCTATGTATTGATATCTCTCTGTTAGTGTGTCAAGTGGGTGTAAAGCGGCATAAACACAGCAGTGAAAAGCAGCTAAACCCCATTATAAAAATAAATTACTTTGAAAAACCCGTGAAACAAAGACAGTGAAAGAGAGAGAAATTCTTACACAATGCGTTCAGGGGCTGTGATGCAACCTGGATTGACCATATCTAGACCCACAGCTGGATGAGACCTAAGGGTGGACACTGTTGCGGCTGAGAGGTTTGGAGAGGTTGGGTGAGCAAACGCAGACCCTTTAAAGTAATACTGCGTGGTACCCATCGCATGGGTCCCAAATCTCCAGGTTCAAGGGCATCTTCCTACATCGAAAACATGCATGAGATACCCAGAAGATGGTACACCGTGTGATGGGGAAAGGTTTCTAAAACGCAACTCATTTCTCATTTGCTTGTGCCCGGGTTCGCCATTCCAGCCACTTTACTAGCAATCTCCCTCCTTGGAGCATCAGCACCTTTAACCTCCTGTTCCGTACAGGTTGCAATTTGTACTGAGGATGAACGGGAAGACGTGGAACCAATGAAAGACTAGCTCTTGGTGTTGGGACAGGCACAGGTCACTCTATTTTCCCATCAGGAAGAAGAATTAACCACAGGCTCAGCCTGCCCCCCGGAACCAGAACAGGGCCTGAAGCCATCCTGCGCTTTTGCGGCCAGCTCCCTAAAAAGCGAGTTGTAAAATGGAGGTTCAGGGCACTGCAATTCACAAACCTGCAGAGTTATAAATGATAACTCTCATCCACAAATATATTGAGGGAAGGCAAAGAAGAGGATTTGAAATCAAGGCAGAATTGCAGGAAACAGATTTCAGGAGGTAGATTCGAATCGCCTTTAAAGCACATGAAAAGCGGCAAAACGTTGACAATGATGCCCTTGGCCAGAAAGGGCGTATGCGTTTTTTCCTGAATATATTCAGGAAAAAACGCATACGCCCTTTTTGGCCAACCAAGCAACCTGGAAAGGCAAATCAGCGCTACAAAGAAGTCTCGCTTCCCATCGGTCAAAAGGGCCATGCTGAAAAAAGTGTCAAAACCAGAAATGCAGGACAGGCCATGGAGAAATGGGAGCCTTGCTACACTGATGGGCGGGATGTAAATTGTCAACAGCCACTCTGGAGAAGTGTACGGTGAGTCCTGAAACGTCTAAAAAGCAAAGCTTAGAGAGCATAGGGCACTTCCACTCATGGGGGTATAAATTGGGAAAATGAAAAATCAGCAAGACACAAGCACCCCAAAGTTTAGGGCTGCTCTGTTGACAAGGACCTCCACTTCATTCCACCTTCAATATCCCAGGAAAGAGAAAAATGGATAAAGAAGTTGTGGTCCTTATGTACAATGGAATATCACTCAGCAATGAAATCAATGTCATAAGGCTAGTAGCAGCATGATGAGTGGATTTAGGTACGACGATTCTAAGTGAAATTAGTCACACAGAAAAGGACACTTCTCATAAGGTATCACTGATAGAGGGAATGTAAAAACCGTTACACTTGAACTGAATTACAAAACAGAACAGAGTCACACATGCAGAAAACACACTATGGCTGCTTAACGGGAAAGGTGAGGTGGGGTGATACATAAAACAAGGGTTTCAAATTAGCTCAGATACCGTTCCATAAAACCAATATGTAATAGACAAGACCTACTCCTTGCTCAGAGAACTGGACTCAACACGCCCTATTCACCGCACAAGAATATATCTGACTAGTAATAATCTTAAAACCTATGTATTGATATCTCTCTGTTAGTGTGTCAAGTGGGTGTAAAGCGGCATAAACACAGCAGTGAAAAGCAGCTAAACCCCATTATAAAAATAAATTACTTTGAAAAACCCGTGAAACAAAGACAGTGAAAGAGAGTGAAATTCTTACACAATGCGTTCAGGGGCTGTGATGCAACCTGGATTGACCATATCTAGACCCACAGCTGGATGAGACCTAAGGGTGGACACTGTTGCGGCTGAGAGGTTTGGTGAGGTTGGGTGAGCAAACGCAGACCCTTTAAAGTAATACTGCCTGGTACCCATCGCATGGGTCCCAAATCTCCAGGTTCAAGGGCATCTTCCTACATCGAAAACATGCATGAGATACCCAGAAGATGGTACACCGTGTGATGGGGAAAGGTTTCTAAAACGCAACTCATTTCTCATTTGCTTGTGCCCGGGTTCGCCATTCCAGCCACTTTACTAGCAATCTCCCTCCTTGGAGCATCAGCACCTTTAACCTCCTGTTCCGTACAGGTTGCAATTTGTACTGAGGATGAACGGGAAGACGTGGAACCAATGAAAGACTAGCTCTTGGTGTTGGGACAGGCACAGGTCACTCTATTTTCCCATCAGGAAGAAGAATTAACCACAGGCTCAGCCTGCCCCCCGGAACCAGAACAGGGGCTGAAGCCATCCTGCGCTTTTGCGGCCAGCTCCCTAAAAAGCGAGTTGTAAAATGGAGGTTCAGGGCACTGCAATTCACAAACCTGCAGAGTTATAAATGATAACTCTCATCCACAAATATATTGAGGGAAGGCAAAGAAGAGGATTTGAAATCAAGGCAGAATTGCAGGAAACAGATTTCAGGAGGTAGATTCGAATCGCATTTAAAGCACATGAAAAGCGGCAAAACGTTGACAATGATGCCCTTGGCCAAAAAGGGCGTATGCGTTTTTTCCTGAATATATTCAGGAAAAAACGCATACGCCCTTTTTGGCCAACCAAGCAACCTGGAAAGGCAAATCAGCGCTACAAAGATGTCTCGCTTCCCATCGGTCAAAAGGGCCATGCTGAAAAAAGTGTCAAAACCAGAAATGCAGGACAGGCCATGGAGAAATGGGAGCCTTGCTACACTGATGGGCGGGATGTAAATTGTCAACAGCCACTCTGGAGAAGTGTACGGTGAGTCCTGAAACGTCTAAAAAGCAAAGCTTAGAGAGCATAGGGCACTTCCACTCATGGGGGTATAAATTGGGAAAATTAAAAATCAGCAAGACACAAGCACCCCAAAGTTTAGGGCTGCTCTGTTGACAAGGACCTCCACTTCATTCCACCTTCAATATCCCAGGAAAGAGAAAAATGGATAAAGAAGTTGTGGTCCTTATGTACAATGGAATATCACTCAGCAATGAAATCAATGTCATAAGGCTAGTAGCAGCATGATGAGTGGATTTAGGTACGACGATTCTAAGTGAAATTAGTCACACAGAAAAGGACACTTCTCATAAGGTATCACTGATAGAGGGAATGTAAAAACCGTTACACTTGAACTGAATTACAAAACAGAACAGAGTCACACATGCAGAAAACACACTATGGCTGCTTAACGGGAAAGGTGAGGTGGGGTGATACATAAAACAAGGGTTTCAAATTAGCTCAGATACCGTTCCATAAAACCAATATGTAATAGACAAGACCTACTCCTTGCTCAGAGAACTGGACTCAACACGCCCTATTCACCGCACAAGAATATATCTGACTAGTAATAATCTTAAAACCTATGTATTGATATCTCTCTGTTAGTGTGTCAAGTGGGTGTAAAGCGGCATAAACACAGCAGTGAAAAGCAGCTAAACCCCATTATAAAAATAAATTACTTTGAAAAACCCATGAAACAAAGACAGTGAAAGAGAGAGAAATTCTTACACAATGCGTTCAGGGGCTGTGATGCAACCTGGATTGACCATATCTAGACCCACAGCTGGATGAGACCTAAGGGTGGACACTGTTGCGGCTGAGAGGTTTGGAGAGGTTGGGTGAGCAAACGCAGACCCTTTAAAGTAATACTGCGTGGTACCCATCGCATGGGTCCCAAATCTCCAGGTTCAAGGGCATCTTCCTACATCGAAAACATGCATGAGATACCCAGAAGATGGTACACCGTGTGATGGGGAAAGGTTTCTAAAACGCAACTCATTTCTCATTTGCTTGTGCCCGGGTTCGCCATTCCAGCCACTTTACTAGCAATCTCCCTCCTTGGAGCATCAGCACCTTTAACCTCCTGTCCCGTACAGGTTGCAATTTGTCCTGAGGATGAACGGGAAGACGTGGAACCAATGAGAGACTAGCTCTTGGTGTTGGGACAGGCACAGGTCACTCTATTTTCCCATCAGGAAGAAGAATTAACCACAGGCTCAGCCTGCCCCCCGGAACCAGAAAAGGGACTGAAGCCATCCTGCGCTTTTGCGGCCAGCTCCCTAAAAAGCGAGTTGTAAAATGGAGGTTCAGGGCACTGCAATTCACAAACCTGCAGACTTATAAATGATAACTCTCATCCACAAATATATTGAGGGAAGGCAAAGAAGAGGATTTGAAATCAAGGCAGAATTGCAGGAAACAGATTTCAGGAGGTAGATTCGAATCGCCTTTAAAGCACATGAAAAGCGGCAAAACGTTGACAATGATGCCCTTGGCCAAAAAGGGCGTATGCGTTTTTTCCTGAATATATTCAGGAAAAAACGCATACGCCCTTTTTGGCCAACCAAGCAACCTGGAAAGGCAAGTCAGCGCTACAAAGATGTCTCACTTCCCATCGGTCAAAAGGGCCATGCTGAAAAAAGTGTCAAAATCAGAAATGCAGGACAGGCCATGGAGAAATGGGAGCCTTGCTACGCTGATGGGCGGGATGTAAATTGCCAACAGCCACTCTGGAGAAGCGTACGGTGAGTCCTGAAACATCTAAAAAACAAAGCTTAGAGAGCATAGGGCACTTCCACTCATGGGGTTATAAATTGGGAAAATTAAAAATCAGCAAGACAGAAGCACCCCAAAGTTTAGGGCTGCTCTGTTGACAAGGACCTCCACTTCATTCCACCTTCAATATCCCAGGAAAGAGAAAAATGGATAAAGAAGTTGTGGTCCATATGTACAATGGAATATCACTCAGCCATGAAATCAATGTCATAAGGCTAGTAGCAGCATGATGAGTGGATTTAGGTACGACGATTCTAAGTGAAATAAGTCACACAGAAAAGGACACTTCTCATAAGGTATCACTTATAGAGGGAATGTAAAAACCGTTACACTTGAACTGAATTACAAAACAGAACAGAGTCACACATGCAAAAAACACACTATGGCTGCTTAACGGGAAAGGTGAGGTGGGGTGATACATAAAACAAGGGTTTCAAATTAGCTCAGATACCGTTCCATAAACCCAATATGTAATAGACAAGACCTACTCCTTGCTCAGAGAACTGGACTCAACACGCCCTATTCACCGCACAAGAATATATCTGACTAGTAATAATCTTAAAACCTATGTATTGATATCTCTCTGTTAGTGTGTCAAGTGGGTGTAAAGCGGCATAAACACAGCAGTGAAAAGCAGCTAAACCCCATTATAAAAATAAATTACTTTGAAAAACCCATGAAACAAAGACAGTGAAAGAGATAGAAATTCTTACACAATGCGTTCAGGGGCTGTGATGCAACCTGGATTGACCATATCTAGACCCACAGCTGGATGAGACATAAGGGTGGACACTGTTGCGGCTGAGAGGTTTGGTGAGGTTGGGTGAGCAAACGCAGCCCCTTTAAAGTAATACTGCGTGGTACCCATCGCATGGGTCCCAAATCTCCAGGTTCAAGGGCATCTTCCTACATCAAAAACATGCATGAGAAACCCAGAAGATGGTACACCGTGTGATGGGGAAAGGTTTCTAAAACGCACCTCATTTCTCATCTCCTTGTGCTCGGGTTCGCCATTCCAGCCACTTTACTAGCAATCTCCCTCCTTGGAGCATCATCACCTTTAACCTCCTGTTCCGTACAGGTTGCAATTTGTCCTGAGGATGAACGGGAAGATGTGGAACCAATGAGAGACTAGCTCTTGGTGTTGGGACAGGCACAGGTCACTCTATTTTCCCATCAGGAAGAAGAATTAACCACAGGCTCAGCCTGCCCCCCGGAACAAGAACAGGGCCTGAAGCCATCCTGCGCTTTTGCGGCCATCTCCCAAAAACGCGAGTCGTAAAATGGAGGTTCAGGGCACTGCAATTCACAAACCTGCAGAGTTATAAATGATAACTCTCGTCCACAAATATATTGAGGGAAGGCAAAGAAGAGGATTTGAAATCAAGGCAGAATTGCAGGAAACAGATTTCAGGAGGTAGATTCGAATCGCCTTTAAAGCACATGAAAAGCGGCAAAACGTTGACAATGATGCCCTTGGCCAAAAAGGGCGTATGCGTTTTTTCCTGAATATATTCAGGAAAAAACGCATACGCCCTTTTTGGCCAACCAAGCAACCTGGAAAGGCAAATCAGCGCTACAAAGATGTCTCGCTTCCCATCGGTCAAAAGGGCCATGCTGAAAAAAGTGTCAAAATCAGAAATGCAGGACAGGCCATGGAGAAATGGGAGCCTTGCTACGCTGATGGGCGGGATGTAAATTGCCAACAGCCACTCTGGAGAAGCGTACGGTGAGTCCTGAAACATCTAAAAAACAAAGCTTAGAGAGCATAGGGCACTTCCACTCATGGGGTTATAAATTGGGAAAATTAAAAATCAGCAAGACACAAGCACCCCAAAGTTTAGGGCTGCTCTGTTGACAAGGACCTCCACTTCATTCCACCTTCAATATACCAGGAAAGAGAAAAATGGATAAAGAAGTTGTGGTCCATATGTACAATGGAATATCACTCAGCCATGAAATCAATGTCATAAGGCAAGTAGCAGCATGATGAGTGGATTTAGGTACGACGATTCTAAGTGAAATAAGTCACACAGAAAAGGACACTTCTCATAAGGTATCACTTATAGAGGGAATGTAAAAACCGTTACACTTGAACTGAATTACAAAACAGAACAGAGTCACACATGCAGAAAACACACTATGGCTGCTTAACGGGAAAGGTGAGGTGGGGTGATACATAAAACAAGGGTTTCAAATTAGCTCAGATACCGTTCCATAAACCCAATATGTAATAGACAAGACCTACTCCTTGCTCAGAGAACCGGACTCAACACGCCCTATTCACCGCACAAGAATATATCTGACTAGTAATAATCTTAAAACCTATGTATTGATATCTCTCTGTTAGTGTGTCAAGTGGGTGTAAAGCGGCATAAACACAGCAGTGAAAAGCAGCTAAACCCCATTATAAAAATAAATTACTTTGAAAAACCCATGAAACAAAGACAGTGAAAGAGATAGAAATTCTTACACAATGCGTTCACGGGCTGTGATGCAACCTGGATTGACCATATCTAGACCCACAGCTGGATGAGACATAAGGGTGGACACTCTTGGGGCTGAGAGGTTTGGTGAGGTTGGGTGAGCAAACGCAGACCCTTTAAAGTAATACTGCATGGTACCCATCGCATGGGTCCCAAATCTCCAGGTTCAAGGACATCTTCCTACATCGAAAACATGCATGAGAAACCCAGAAGATGGTACACCGTGTGATGTGGAAAGGTTTCTAAAACGCACCTCATTTCTCATCTCCTTGTGGCCGGGTTCGCTATTCCAGCGCTTTACTAGCAATCTCCCTACTTGGAGCATCAGCACCTTTAACCTCCTGTCCCGTACAGGTTGCAATTTGTCCTGAGGATGAACGGGAAGACGTGGAACCAATGAGAGACTAGCTCTTGGTGTTGGGACAGGCACAGGTCACTCTATTTTCCCATCAGGAAGAAGAATTAACCACAGGCTCAGCCTGCCCCCCGGAACCAGAAAAGGGACTGAAGCCATCCTGCGCTTTTGCGGCCAGCTCCCTAAAAAGCGAGTTGTAAAATGGAGGTTCAGGGCACTGCAATTCACAAACCTGCAGACTTATAAATGATAACTCTCATCCACAAATATATTGAGGGAAGGCAAAGAAGAGGATTTGAAATCAAGGCAGAATTGCAGGAAACAGATTTCAGGAGGTAGATTCGAATCGCCTTTAAAGCACATGAAAAGCGGCAAAACGTTGACAATGATGCCCTTGGCCAAAAAGGGCGTATGCGTTTTTTCCTGAATATATTCAGGAAAAAACGCATACGCCCTTTTTGGCCAACCAAGCAACCTGGAAAGGCAAATCAGCGCTACAAAGATGTCTCACTTCCCATCGGTCAAAAGGGCCATGCTGAAAAAAGTGTCAAAACCAGAAATGCAGGACAGGCCATGGAGAAATGGGAGCCTTGCTACACTGATGGGCGGGATGTAAATTGTCAACAGCCACTCTGGAGAAGTGTACGGTGAGTCCTGAAACGTCTAAAAAGCAAAGCTTAGAGAGCATAGGGCACTTCCACTCATGGGGGTATAAATTGGGAAAATGAAAAATCAGCAAGACACAAGCACCCCAAAGTTTAGGGCTGCTCTGTTGACAAGGACCTCCACTTCATTCCACCTTCAATATCCCAGGAAAGAGAAAAATGGATAAAGAAGTTGTGGTCCTTATGTACAATGGAATATCACTCAGCCATGAAATCAATGTCATAAGGCTAGTAGCAGCATGATGAGTGGATTTAGGTACGACGATTCTAAGTGAAATAAGTCACACAGAAAAGGACACTTCTCATAAGGTATCACTGATAGAGGGAATGTAAAAACCGTTACACTTGAACTGAATTACAAAACAGAACAGAGTCACACATGCAGAAAACACACTATGGCTGCTTAACGGGAAAGGTGAGGTGGGGTGATACATAAAACAAGGGTTTCAAATTAGCTCAGATACCGTTCCATAAACCCAATATGTAATAGACAAGACCTACTCCTTGCTCAGAGAACTGGACTCAACACGCCCTATTCACCGCACAAGAATATATCTGACTAGTAATAATCTTAAAACCTATGTATTGATATCTCTCTGTTAGTGTGTCAAGTGGGTGTAAAGCGGCATAAACACAGCAGTGAAAAGCAGCTAAACCCCATTATAAAAATAAATTACTTTGAAAAACCCATGAAACAAAGACAGTGAAAGAGAGAGAAATTCTTACACAATGCGTTCAGGGGCTGTGATGCAACCTGGATTGACCATATCTAGACCCACAGCTGGATGAGACCTAAGGGTGGACACTGTTGCGGCTGAGAGGTTTGGTGAGGTTGGGTGAGCAAACGCAGCCCCTTTAAAGTAATACTGCGTGGTACCCATCGCATGGGTCCCAAATCTCCAGGTTCAAGGGCATCTTCCTACATCGAAAACATGCATGAGAAACCCAGAAGATGGTACACCGTGTGATGTGGAAAGGTTTCTAAAACGCACCTCATTTCTCATCTCCTTGTGGCCGGGTTCGCTATTCCAGCGCTTTACTAGCAATCTCCCTACTTGGAGCATCAGCACCTTTAACCTCCTGTCCCGTACAGGTTGCAATTTGTCCTGAGGATGAACGGGAAGACGTGGAACCAATGAGAGACTAGCTCTTGGTGTTGGGACAGGCACAGGTCACTCTATTTTCCCATCAGGAAGAAGAATTAACCACAGGCTCAGCCTGCCACCCGGAACCAGAAAAGGGACTGAAGCCATCCTGCGCTTTTGCGGCCAGCTCCCTAAAAAGCGAGTTGTAAAATGGAGGTTCAGGGCACTGCAATTCACAAACCTGCAGACTTATAAATGATAACTCTCATCCACAAATATATTGAGGGAAGGCAAAGAAGAGGATTTGAAATCAAGGCAGAATTGCAGGAAACAGATTTCAGGAGGTAGATTCGAATCGCCTTTAAAGCACATGAAAAGCGGCAAAACGTTGACAATGATGCCCTTGGCCAAAAAGGGCGTATGCGTTTTTTCCTGAATATATTCAGGAAAAAACGCATACGCCCTTTTTGGCCAACCAAGCAACCTGGAAAGGCAAATCAGCGCTACAAAGATGTCTCGCTTCCCATCGGTCAAAAGGGCCATGCTGAAAAAAGTGTCAAAACCAGAAATGCAGGACAGGCCATGGAGAAATGGGAGCCTTGCTACACTGATGGGCGGGATGTAAATTGTCAACAGCCACTCTGGAGAAGTGTACGGTGAGTCCTGAAACGTCTAAAAAGCAAAGCTTAGAGAGCATAGGGCACTTCCACTCATGGGGGTATAAATTGGGAAAATTAAAAATCAGCAAGACACAAGCACCCCAAAGTTTAGGGCTGCTCTGTTGACAAGGACCTCCACTTCATTCCACCTTCAATATCCCAGGAAAGAGAAAAATGGATAAAGAAGTTGTGGTCCTTATGTACAATGGAATATCACTCAGCCATGAAATCAATGTCATAAGGCTAGTAGCAGCATGATGAGTGGATTTAGGTACGACGATTCTAAGTGAAATAAGTCACACAGAAAAGGACACTTCTCATAAGGTATCACTGATAGAGGGAATGTAAAAACCGTTACACTTGAACTGAATTACAAAACAGAACAGAGTCACACATGCAGAAAACACACTATGGCTGCTTAACGGGAAAGGTGAGGTGGGGTGATACATAAAACAAGGGTTTCAAATTAGCTCAGATACCATTCCATAAACCCAATATGTAATAGACAAGACCTACTCCTTGCTCAGAGAACTGGACTCAACACGCCCTATTCACCGCACAAGAATATATCTGACTAGTAATAATCTTAAAACCTATGTATTGATATCTCTCTGTTAGTGTGTCAAGTGGGTGTAAAGCGGCATAAACACAGCAGTGAAAAGCAGCTAAACCCCATTATAAAAATAAATTACTTTGAAAAACCCATGAAACAAAGACAGTGAAAGAGAGAGAAATTCTTACACAATGCGTTCAGGGGCTGTGATGCAACCTGGATTGACCATATCTAGACCCACAGCTGGATGAGACATACGGGTGGACACTGTTGCGGCTGAGAGGTTTGGTGAGGTTGGGTGAGCAAACGCAGCCCCTTTAAAGTAATACTGCGTGGTACCCATCGCATGGGTCCCAAATCTCCAGGTTCAAGGGCATCTTCCTACATCAAAAACATGCATGAGAAACCCAGAAGATGGTACACCGTGTGATGGGGAAAGGTTTCTAAAACGCACCTCATTTCTCATCTCCTTGTGCTCGGGTTCGCCATTCCAGCCACTTTACTAGCAATCTCCCTCCTTGGAGCATCATCACCTTTAACCTCCTGTTCCGTACAGGTTGCAATTTGTCCTGAGGATGAACGGGAAGATGTGGAACCAATGAGAGACTAGCTCTTGGTGTTGGGACAGGCACAGGTCACTCTATTTTCCCATCAGGAAGAAGAATTAACCACAGGCTCAGCCTGCCCCCCGGAACAAGAACAGGGCCTGAAGCCATCCTGCGCTTTTGCGGCCATCTCCCAAAAACGCGAGTCGTAAAATGGAGGTTCAGGGCACTGCAATTCACAAACCTGCAGAGTTATAAATGATAACTCTCGTCCACAAATATATTGAGGGAAGGCAAAGAAGAGGATTTGAAATCAAGGCAGAATTGCAGGAAACAGATTTCAGGAGGTAGATTCGAATCGCCTTTAAAGCACATGAAAAGCGGCAAAACGTTGACAATGATGCCCTTGGCCAAAAAGGGCGTATGCGTTTTTTCCTGAATATATTCAGGAAAAAACGCATACGCCCTTTTTGGCCAACCAAGCAACCTGGAAAGGCAAATCAGCGCTACAAAGATGTCTCGCTTCCCATCGGTCAAAAGGGCCATGCTGAAAAAAGTGTCAAAATCAGAAATGCAGGACAGGCCATGGAGAAATGGGAGCCTTGCTACGCTGATGGGCGGGATGTAAATTGCCAACAGCCACTCTGGAGAAGCGTACGGTGAGTCCTGAAACGTCTAAAAAACAAAGCTTAGAGAGCATAGGGCACTTCCACTCATGGGGTTATAAATTGGGAAAATTAAAAATCAGCAAGACACAAGCACCCCAAAGTTTAGGGCTGCTCTGTTGACAAGGACCTCCACTTCATTCCACCTTCAATATACCAGGAAAGAGAAAAATGGATAAAGAAGTTGTGGTCCATATGTACAATGGAATATCACTCAGCCATGAAATCAATGTCATAAGGCTAGTAGCAGCATGATGAGTGGATTTAGGTACGACGATTCTAAGTGAAATAAGTCACACAGAAAAGGACACTTCTCATAAGGTATCACTTATAGAGGGAATGTAAAAACCGTTACACTTGAACTGAATTACAAAACAGAACAGAGTCACACATGCAGAAAACACACTATGGCTGCTTAACGGGAAAGGTGAGGTGGGGTGATACATAAAACAAGGGTTTCAAATTAGCTCAGATACCGTTCCATAAACCCAATATGTAATAGACAAGACCTACTCCTTGCTCAGAGAACTGGACTCAACACGCCCTATTCACCGCACAAGAATATATCTGACTAGTAATAATCTTAAAACCTATGTATTGATATCTCTCTGTTAGTGTGTCAAGTGGGTGTAAAGCGGCATAAACACAGCAGTGAAAAGCAGCTAAACCCCATTATAAAAATAAATTACTTTGAAAAACCCATGAAACAAAGACAGTGAAAGAGATAGAAATTCTTACACAATGCGTTCACGGGCTGTGATGCAACCTGGATTGACCATATCTAGACCCACAGCTGGATGAGACATAAGGGTGGACACTCTTGGGGCTGAGAGGTTTGGTGAGGTTGGGTGAGCAAACGCAGACCCTTTAAAGTAATACTGCATGGTACCCATCGCATGGGTCCCAAATCTCCAGGTTCAAGGGCATCTTCCTACATCGAAAACATGCATGAGAAACCCAGAAGATGGTACACCATGTGATGGGGAAAGGTTTCTAAAACGCACCTCATTTCTCATCTCCTTGTGGCCGGGTTCGCTATTCCAGCGCTTTACTAGCAATCTCCCTACTTGGAGCATCAGCACCTTTAACCTCCTGTCCCGTACAGGTTGCAATTTGTCCTGAGGATGAACGGGAAGACGTGGAACCAATGAGAGACTAGCTCTTGGTGTTGGGACAGGCACAGGTCACTCTATTTTCCCATCAGGAAGAAGAATTAACCACAGGCTCAGCCTGCCACCCGGAACCAGAACAGGGCCTGAAGCCATCCTGCGCTTTTGCGGCCAGCTCCCTAAAAAGCGAGTTGTAAAATGGAGGTTCAGGGCACTGCAATTCACAAACCTGCAGACTTATAAATGATAACTCTCATCCACAAATATATTGAGGGAAGGCAAAGAAGAGGATTTGAAATCAAGGCAGAATTGCAGGAAACAGATTTCAGGAGGTAGATTCGAATCGCCTTTAAAGCACATGAAAAGCGGCAAAACGTTGACAATGATGCCCTTGGCCAAAAAGGGCGTATGCGTTTTTTCCTGAATATATTCAGGAAAAAACGCATACGCCCTTTTTGGCCAACCAAGCAACCTGGAAAGGCAAATCAGCGCTACAAAGATGTCTCGCTTCCCATCGGTCAAAAGGGCCATGCTGAAAAAAGTGTCAAAATCAGAAATGCAGGACAGGCCATGGAGAAATGGGAGCCTTGCTACGCTGATGGGCGGGATGTAAATTGCCAACAGCCACTCTGGAGAAGCGTACGGTGAGTCCTGAAACATCTAAAAAACAAAGCTTAGAGAGCATAGGGCACTTCCACTCATGGGGTTATAAATTGGGAAAATTAAAAATCAGCAAGACACAAGCACCCCAAAGTTTAGGGCTGCTCTGTTGACAAGGACCTCCACTTCATTCCACCTTCAATATACCAGGAAAGAGAAAAATGGATAAAGAAGTTGTGGTCCATATGTACAATGGAATATCACTCAGCCATGAAATCAATGTCATAAGGCTAGTAGCAGCATGATGAGTGGATTTAGGTACGACGATTCTAAGTGAAATAAGTCACACAGAAAAGGACACTTCTCATAAGGTATCACTTATAGAGGGAATGTAAAAACCGTTACACTTGAACTGAATTACAAAACAGAACAGAGTCACACATGCAGAAAACACACTATGGCTG
The DNA here is from genome assembly GCF_965194805.1 of Balaenoptera borealis. Lineage (NCBI taxonomy): Eukaryota > Metazoa > Chordata > Mammalia > Artiodactyla > Balaenopteridae > Balaenoptera > Balaenoptera borealis. The sequence continues at coordinate 48,167 of NW_028123549.1, forward strand.
CTTAACGGGAAAGGTGAGGTGGGGTGATACATAAAACAAGGGTTTCAAATTAGCTCAGATACCGTTCCATAAACCCAATATGTAATAGACAAGACCTACTCCTTGCTCAGAGAACTGGACTCAACACGCCCTATTCACCGCACAAGAATATATCTGACTAGTAATAATCTTAAAACCTATGTATTGATATCTCTCTGTTAGTGTGTCAAGTGGGTGTAAAGCGGCATAAACACAGCAGTGAAAAGCAGCTAAACCCCATTATAAAAATAAATTACTTTGAAAAACCCATGAAACAAAGACAGTGAAAGAGAGAGAAATTCTTACACAATGCGTTCAGGGGCTGTGATGCAACCTGGATTGACCATATCTAGACCCACAGCTGGATGAGACATAAGGGTGGACACTGTTGCGGCTGAGAGGTTTGGTGAGGTTGGGTGAGCAAACGCAGCCCCTTTAAAGTAATACTGCGTGGTACCCATCGCATGGGTCCCAAATCTCCAGGTTCAAGGGCATCTTCCTACATCGAAAACATGCATGAGAAACCCAGAAGATGGTACACCGTGTGATGTGGAAAGGTTTCTAAAACGCACCTCATTTCTCATCTCCTTGTGGCCGGGTTCGCTATTCCAGCGCTTTACTAGCAATCTCCCTACTTGGAGCATCAGCACCTTTAACCTCCTGTCCCGTACAGGTTGCAATTTGTCCTGAGGATGAACGGGAAGACGTGGAACCAATGAGAGACTAGCTCTTGGTGTTGGGACAGGCACAGGTCACTCTATTTTCCCATCAGGAAGAAGAATTAACCACAGGCTCAGCCTGCCACCCGGAACCAGAAAAGGGACTGAAGCCATCCTGCGCTTTTGCGGCCAGCTCCCTAAAAAGCGAGTTGTAAAATGGAGGTTCAGGGCACTGCAATTCACAAACCTGCAGACTTATAAATGATAACTCTCATCCACAAATATATTGAGGGAAGGCAAAGAAGAGGATTTGAAATCAAGGCAGAATTGCAGGAAACAGATTTCAGGAGGTAGATTCGAATCGCCTTTAAAGCACATGAAAAGCGGCAAAACGTTGACAATGATGCCCTTGGCCAAAAAGGGCGTATGCGTTTTTTCCTGAATATATTCAGGAAAAAACGCATACGCCCTTTTTGGCCAACCAAGCAACCTGGAAAGGCAAATCAGCGCTACAAAGATGTCTCGCTTCCCATCGGTCAAAAGGGCCATGCTGAAAAAAGTGTCAAAACCAGAAATGCAGGACAGGCCATGGAGAAATGGGAGCCTTGCTACACTGATGGGCGGGATGTAAATTGTCAACAGCCACTCTGGAGAAGTGTACGGTGAGTCCTGAAACGTCTAAAAAGCAAAGCTTAGAGAGCATAGGGCACTTCCACTCATGGGGGTATAAATTGGGAAAATTAAAAATCAGCAAGACACAAGCACCCCAAAGTTTAGGGCTGCTCTGTTGACAAGGACCTCCACTTCATTCCACCTTCAATATCCCAGGAAAGAGAAAAATGGATAAAGAAGTTGTGGTCCTTATGTACAATGGAATATCACTCAGCCATGAAATCAATGTCATAAGGCTAGTAGCAGCATGATGAGTGGATTTAGGTACGACGATTCTAAGTGAAATAAGTCACACAGAAAAGGACACTTCTCATAAGGTATCACTGATAGAGGGAATGTAAAAACCGTTACACTTGAACTGAATTACAAAACAGAACAGAGTCACACATGCAGAAAACACACTATGGCTGCTTAACGGGAAAGGTGAGGTGGGGTGATACATAAAACAAGGGTTTCAAATTAGCTCAGATACCATTCCATAAACCCAATATGTAATAGACAAGACCTACTCCTTGCTCAGAGAACTGGACTCAACACGCCCTATTCACCGCACAAGAATATATCTGACTAGTAATAATCTTAAAACCTATGTATTGATATCTCTCTGTTAGTGTGTCAAGTGGGTGTAAAGCGGCATAAACACAGCAGTGAAAAGCAGCTAAACCCCATTATAAAAATAAATTACTTTGAAAAACCCATGAAACAAAGACAGTGAAAGAGAGAGAAATTCTTACACAATGCGTTCAGGGGCTGTGATGCAACCTGGATTGACCATATCTAGACCCACAGCTGGATGAGACATACGGGTGGACACTGTTGCGGCTGAGAGGTTTGGTGAGGTTGGGTGAGCAAACGCAGCCCCTTTAAAGTAATACTGCGTGGTACCCATCGCATGGGTCCCAAATCTCCAGGTTCAAGGGCATCTTCCTACATCAAAAACATGCATGAGAAACCCAGAAGATGGTACACCGTGTGATGGGGAAAGGTTTCTAAAACGCACCTCATTTCTCATCTCCTTGTGCTCGGGTTCGCCATTCCAGCCACTTTACTAGCAATCTCCCTCCTTGGAGCATCATCACCTTTAACCTCCTGTTCCGTACAGGTTGCAATTTGTCCTGAGGATGAACGGGAAGATGTGGAACCAATGAGAGACTAGCTCTTGGTGTTGGGACAGGCACAGGTCACTCTATTTTCCCATCAGGAAGAAGAATTAACCACAGGCTCAGCCTGCCCCCCGGAACAAGAACAGGGCCTGAAGCCATCCTGCGCTTTTGCGGCCATCTCCCAAAAACGCGAGTCGTAAAATGGAGGTTCAGGGCACTGCAATTCACAAACCTGCAGAGTTATAAATGATAACTCTCGTCCACAAATATATTGAGGGAAGGCAAAGAAGAGGATTTGAAATCAAGGCAGAATTGCAGGAAACAGATTTCAGGAGGTAGATTCGAATCGCCTTTAAAGCACATGAAAAGCGGCAAAACGTTGACAATGATGCCCTTGGCCAAAAAGGGCGTATGCGTTTTTTCCTGAATATATTCAGGAAAAAACGCATACGCCCTTTTTGGCCAACCAAGCAACCTGGAAAGGCAAATCAGCGCTACAAAGATGTCTCGCTTCCCATCGGTCAAAAGGGCCATGCTGAAAAAAGTGTCAAAATCAGAAATGCAGGACAGGCCATGGAGAAATGGGAGCCTTGCTACGCTGATGGGCGGGATGTAAATTGCCAACAGCCACTCTGGAGAAGCGTACGGTGAGTCCTGAAACATCTAAAAAACAAAGCTTAGAGAGCATAGGGCACTTCCACTCATGGGGTTATAAATTGGGAAAATTAAAAATCAGCAAGACACAAGCACCCCAAAGTTTAGGGCTGCTCTGTTGACAAGGACCTCCACTTCATTCCACCTTCAATATACCAGGAAAGAGAAAAATGGATAAAGAAGTTGTGGTCCATATGTACAATGGAATATCACTCAGCCATGAAATCAATGTCATAAGGCTAGTAGCAGCATGATGAGTGGATTTAGGTACGACGATTCTAAGTGAAATAAGTCACACAGAAAAGGACACTTCTCATAAGGTATCACTTATAGAGGGAATGTAAAAACCGTTACACTTGAACTGAATTACAAAACAGAACAGAGTCACACATGCAGAAAACACACTATGGCTGCTTAACGGGAAAGGTGAGGTGGGGTGATACATAAAACAAGGGTTTCAAATTAGCTCAGATACCGTTCCATAAACCCAATATGTAATAGACAAGACCTACTCCTTGCTCAGAGAACTGGACTCAACACGCCCTATTCACCGCACAAGAATATATCTGACTAGTAATAATCTTAAAACCTATGTATTGATATCTCTCTGTTAGTGTGTCAAGTGGGTGTAAAGCGGCATAAACACAGCAGTGAAAAGCAGCTAAACCCCATTATAAAAATAAATTACTTTGAAAAACCCATGAAACAAAGACAGTGAAAGAGATAGAAATTCTTACACAATGCGTTCACGGGCTGTGATGCAACCTGGATTGACCATATCTAGACCCACAGCTGGATGAGACATAAGGGTGGACACTCTTGGGGCTGAGAGGTTTGGTGAGGTTGGGTGAGCAAACGCAGACCCTTTAAAGTAATACTGCATGGTACCCATCGCATGGGTCCCAAATCTCCAGGTTCAAGGGCATCTTCCTACATCGAAAACATGCATGAGAAACCCAGAAGATGGTACACCATGTGATGGGGAAAGGTTTCTAAAACGCACCTCATTTCTCATCTCCTTGTGGCCGGGTTCGCTATTCCAGCGCTTTACTAGCAATCTCCCTACTTGGAGCATCAGCACCTTTAACCTCCTGTCCCGTACAGGTTGCAATTTGTCCTGAGGATGAACGGGAAGACGTGGAACCAATGAGAGACTAGCTCTTGGTGTTGGGACAGGCACAGGTCACTCTATTTTCCCATCAGGAAGAAGAATTAACCACAGGCTCAGCCTGCCACCCGGAACCAGAACAGGGCCTGAAGCCATCCTGCGCTTTTGCGGCCAGCTCCCTAAAAAGCGAGTTGTAAAATGGAGGTTCAGGGCACTGCAATTCACAAACCTGCAGACTTATAAATGATAACTCTCATCCACAAATATATTGAGGGAAGGCAAAGAAGAGGATTTGAAATCAAGGCAGAATTGCAGGAAACAGATTTCAGGAGGTAGATTCGAATCGCCTTTAAAGCACATGAAAAGCGGCAAAACGTTGACAATGATGCCCTTGGCCAAAAAGGGCGTATGCGTTTTTTCCTGAATATATTCAGGAAAAAACGCATACGCCCTTTTTGGCCAACCAAGCAACCTGGAAAGGCAAATCAGCGCTACAAAGATGTCTCGCTTCCCATCGGTCAAAAGGGCCATGCTGAAAAAAGTGTCAAAATCAGAAATGCAGGACAGGCCATGGAGAAATGGGAGCCTTGCTACACTGATGGGCGGGATGTAAATTGCCAACAGCCACTCTGGAGAAGCGTACGGTGAGTCCTGAAACATCTAAAAAACAAAGCTTAGAGAGCATAGGGCACTTCCACTCATGGGGTTATAAATTGGGAAAATTAAAAATCAGCAAGACACAAGCACCCCAAAGTTTAGGGCTGCTCTGTTGACAAGGACCTCCACTTCATTCCACCTTCAATATACCAGGAAAGAGAAAAATGGATAAAGAAGTTGTGGTCCATATGTACAATGGAATATCACTCAGCCATGAAATCAATGTCATAAGGCTAGTAGCAGCATGATGAGTGGATTTAGGTACGACGATTCTAAGTGAAATAAGTCACACAGAAAAGGACACTTCTCATAAGGTATCACTTATAGAGGGAATGTAAAAACCGTTACACTTGAACTGAATTACAAAACAGAACAGAGTCACACATGCAGAAAACACACTATGGCTGCTTAACGGGAAAGGTGAGGTGGGGTGATACATAAAACAAGGGTTTCAAATTAGCTCAGATACCGTTCCATAAACCCAATATGTAATAGACAAGACCTACTCCTTGCTCAGAGAACTGGACTCAACACGCCCTATTCACCGCACAAGAATATATCTGACTAGTAATAATCTTAAAACCTATGTATTGATATCTCTCTGTTAGTGTGTCAAGTGGGTGTAAAGCGGCATAAACACAGCAGTGAAAAGCAGCTAAACCCCATTATAAAAATAAATTACTTTGAAAAACCCATGAAACAAAGACAGTGAAAGAGAGAGAAATTCTTACACAATGCGTTCAGGGGCTGTGATGCAACCTGGATTGACCATATCTAGACCCACAGCTGGATGAGACCTAAGGGTGGACACTGTTGCGGCTGAGAGGTTTGGTGAGGTTGGGTGAGCAAACGCAGCCCCTTTAAAGTAATACTGCGTGGTACCCATCGCATGGGTCCCAAATCTCCAGGTTCAAGGGCATCTTCCTACATCGAAAACATGCATGAGAAACCCAGAAGATGGTACACCGTGTGATGTGGAAAGGTTTCTAAAACGCACCTCATTTCTCATCTCCTTGTGGCCGGGTTCGCTATTCCAGCGCTTTACTAGCAATCTCCCTACTTGGAGCATCAGCACCTTTAACCTCCTGTCCCGTACAGGTTGCAATTTGTCCTGAGGATGAACGGGAAGACGTGGAACCAATGAGAGACTAGCTCTTGGTGTTGGGACAGGCACAGGTCACTCTATTTTCCCATCAGGAAGAAGAATTAACCACAGGCTCAGCCTGCCACCCGGAACCAGAAAAGGGACTGAAGCCATCCTGCGCTTTTGCGGCCAGCTCCCTAAAAAGCGAGTTGTAAAATGGAGGTTCAGGGCACTGCAATTCACAAACCTGCAGACTTATAAATGATAACTCTCATCCACAAATATATTGAGGGAAGGCAAAGAAGAGGATTTGAAATCAAGGCAGAATTGCAGGAAACAGATTTCAGGAGGTAGATTCGAATCGCCTTTAAAGCACATGAAAAGCGGCAAAACGTTGACAATGATGCCCTTGGCCAAAAAGGGCGTATGCGTTTTTTCCTGAATATATTCAGGAAAAAACGCATACGCCCTTTTTGGCCAACCAAGCAACCTGGAAAGGCAAATCAGCGCTACAAAGATGTCTCGCTTCCCATCGGTCAAAAGGGCCATGCTGAAAAAAGTGTCAAAACCAGAAATGCAGGACAGGCCATGGAGAAATGGGAGCCTTGCTACACTGATGGGCGGGATGTAAATTGTCAACAGCCACTCTGGAGAAGTGTACGGTGAGTCCTGAAACGTCTAAAAAGCAAAGCTTAGAGAGCATAGGGCACTTCCACTCATGGGGGTATAAATTGGGAAAATTAAAAATCAGCAAGACACAAGCACCCCAAAGTTTAGGGCTGCTCTGTTGACAAGGACCTCCACTTCATTCCACCTTCAATATCCCAGGAAAGAGAAAAATGGATAAAGAAGTTGTGGTCCTTATGTACAATGGAATATCACTCAGCCATGAAATCAATGTCATAAGGCTAGTAGCAGCATGATGAGTGGATTTAGGTACGACGATTCTAAGTGAAATAAGTCACACAGAAAAGGACACTTCTCATAAGGTATCACTGATAGAGGGAATGTAAAAACCGTTACACTTGAACTGAATTACAAAACAGAACAGAGTCACACATGCAGAAAACACACTATGGCTGCTTAACGGGAAAGGTGAGGTGGGGTGATACATAAAACAAGGGTTTCAAATTAGCTCAGATACCATTCCATAAACCCAATATGTAATAGACAAGACCTACTCCTTGCTCAGAGAACTGGACTCAACACGCCCTATTCACCGCACAAGAATATATCTGACTAGTAATAATCTTAAAACCTATGTATTGATATCTCTCTGTTAGTGTGTCAAGTGGGTGTAAAGCGGCATAAACACAGCAGTGAAAAGCAGCTAAACCCCATTATAAAAATAAATTACTTTGAAAAACCCATGAAACAAAGACAGTGAAAGAGAGAGAAATTCTTACACAATGCGTTCAGGGGCTGTGATGCAACCTGGATTGACCATATCTAGACCCACAGCTGGATGAGACATACGGGTGGACACTGTTGCGGCTGAGAGGTTTGGTGAGGTTGGGTGAGCAAACGCAGCCCCTTTAAAGTAATACTGCGTGGTACCCATCGCATGGGTCCCAAATCTCCAGGTTCAAGGGCATCTTCCTACATCAAAAACATGCATGAGAAACCCAGAAGATGGTACACCGTGTGATGGGGAAAGGTTTCTAAAACGCACCTCATTTCTCATCTCCTTGTGCTCGGGTTCGCCATTCCAGCCACTTTACTAGCAATCTCCCTCCTTGGAGCATCATCACCTTTAACCTCCTGTTCCGTACAGGTTGCAATTTGTCCTGAGGATGAACGGGAAGATGTGGAACCAATGAGAGACTAGCTCTTGGTGTTGGGACAGGCACAGGTCACTCTATTTTCCCATCAGGAAGAAGAATTAACCACAGGCTCAGCCTGCCCCCCGGAACAAGAACAGGGCCTGAAGCCATCCTGCGCTTTTGCGGCCATCTCCCAAAAACGCGAGTCGTAAAATGGAGGTTCAGGGCACTGCAATTCACAAACCTGCAGAGTTATAAATGATAACTCTCGTCCACAAATATATTGAGGGAAGGCAAAGAAGAGGATTTGAAATCAAGGCAGAATTGCAGGAAACAGATTTCAGGAGGTAGATTCGAATCGCCTTTAAAGCACATGAAAAGCGGCAAAACGTTGACAATGATGCCCTTGGCCAAAAAGGGCGTATGCGTTTTTTCCTGAATATATTCAGGAAAAAACGCATACGCCCTTTTTGGCCAACCAAGCAACCTGGAAAGGCAAATCAGCGCTACAAAGATGTCTCGCTTCCCATCGGTCAAAAGGGCCATGCTGAAAAAAGTGTCAAAATCAGAAATGCAGGACAGGCCATGGAGAAATGGGAGCCTTGCTACGCTGATGGGTGGGATGTAAATTGCCAACAGCCACTCTGGAGAAGCGTACGGTGAGTCCTGAAACATCTAAAAAACAAAGCTTAGAGAGCATAGGGCACTTCCACTCATGGGGTTATAAATTGGGAAAATTAAAAATCAGCAAGACACAAGCACCCCAAAGTTTAGGGCTGCTCTGTTGACAAGGACCTCCACTTCATTCCACCTTCAATATACCAGGAAAGAGAAAAATGGATAAAGAAGTTGTGGTCCATATGTACAATGGAATATCACTCAGCCATGAAATCAATGTCATAAGGCTAGTAGCAGCATGATGAGTGGATTTAGGTACGACGATTCTAAGTGAAATAAGTCACACAGAAAAGGACACTTCTCATAAGGTATCACTTATAGAGGGAATGTAAAAACCGTTACACTTGAACTGAATTACAAAACAGAACAGAGTCACACATGCAGAAAACACACTATGGCTGCTTAACGGGAAAGGTGAGGTGGGGTGATACATAAAACAAGGGTTTCAAATTAGCTCAGATACCGTTCCATAAACCCAATATGTAATAGACAAGACCTACTCCTTGCTCAGAGAACTGGACTCAACACGCCCTATTCACCGCACAAGAATATATCTGACTAGTAATAATCTTAAAACCTATGTATTGATATCTCTCTGTTAGTGTGTCAAGTGGGTGTAAAGCGGCATAAACACAGCAGTGAAAAGCAGCTAAACCCCATTATAAAAATAAATTACTTTGAAAAACCCATGAAACAAAGACAGTGAAAGAGATAGAAATTCTTACACAATGCGTTCACGGGCTGTGATGCAACCTGGATTGACCATATCTAGACCCACAGCTGGATGAGACATAAGGGTGGACACTCTTGGGGCTGAGAGGTTTGGTGAGGTTGGGTGAGCAAACGCAGACCCTTTAAAGTAATACTGCATGGTACCCATCGCATGGGTCCCAAATCTCCAGGTTCAAGGGCATCTTCCTACATCGAAAACATGCATGAGAAACCCAGAAGATGGTACACCATGTGATGGGGAAAGGTTTCTAAAACGCACCTCATTTCTCATCTCCTTGTGGCCAGGTTCGCTATTCCAGCGCTTTACTAGCAATCTCCCTACTTGGAGCATCAGCACCTTTAACCTCCTGTCCCGTACAGGTTGCAATTTGTCCTGAGGATGAACGGGAAGACGTGGAACCAATGAGAGACTAGCTCTTGGTGTTGGGACAGGCACAGGTCACTCTATTTTCCCATCAGGAAGAAGAATTAACCACAGGCTCAGCCTGCCACCCGGAACCAGAACAGGGCCTGAAGCCATCCTGCGCTTTTGCGGCCAGCTCCCTAAAAAGCGAGTTGTAAAATGGAGGTTCAGGGCACTGCAATTCACAAACCTGCAGACTTATAAATGATAACTCTCATCCACAAATATATTGAGGGAAGGCAAAGAAGAGGATTTGAAATCAAGGCAGAATTGCAGGAAACAGATTTCAGGAGGTAGATTCGAATCGCCTTTAAAGCACATGAAAAGCGGCAAAACGTTGACAATGATGCCCTTGGCCAAAAAGGGCGTATGCGTTTTTTCCTGAATATATTCAGGAAAAAACGCATACGCCCTTTTTGGCCAACCAAGCAACCTGGAAAGGCAAATCAGCGCTACAAAGATGTCTCGCTTCCCATCGGTCAAAAGGGCCATGCTGAAAAAAGTGTCAAAATCAGAAATGCAGGACAGGCCATGGAGAAATGGGAGCCTTGCTACGCTGATGGGCGGGATGTAAATTGCCAACAGCCACTCTGGAGAAGCGTACGGTGAGTCCTGAAACATCTAAAAAACAAAGCTTAGAGAGCATAGGGCACTTCCACTCATGGGGTTATAAATTGGGAAAATTAAAAATCAGCAAGACACAAGCACCCCAAAGTTTAGGGCTGCTCTGTTGACAAGGACCTCCACTTCATTCCACCTTCAATATACCAGGAAAGAGAAAAATGGATAAAGAAGTTGTGGTCCATATGTACAATGGAATATCACTCAGCCATGAAATCAATGTCATAAGGCTAGTAGCAGCATGATGAGTGGATTTAGGTACGACGATTCTAAGTGAAATAAGTCACACAGAAAAGGACACTTCTCATAAGGTATCACTTATAGAGGGAATGTAAAAACCGTTACACTTGAACTGAATTACAAAACAGAACAGAGTCACACATGCAGAAAACACACTATGGCTGCTTAACGGGAAAGGTGAGGTGGGGTGATACATAAAACAAGGGTTTCAAATTAGCTCAGATACCGTTCCATAAACCCAATATGTAATAGACAAGACCTACTCCTTGCTCAGAGAACTGGACTCAACACGCCCTATTCACCGCACAAGAATATATCTGACTAGTAATAATCTTAAAACCTATGTATTGATATCTCTCTGTTAGTGTGTCAAGTGGGTGTAAAGCGGCATAAACACAGCAGTGAAAAGCAGCTAAACCCCATTATAAAAATAAATTACTTTGAAAAACCCATGAAACAAAGACAGTGAAAGAGAGAGAAATTCTTACACAATGCGTTCAGGGGCTGTGATGCAACCTGGATTGACCATATCTAGACCCACAGCTGGATGAGACATAAGGGTGGACACTGTTGCGGCTGAGAGGTTTGGTGAGGTTGGGTGAGCAAACGCAGACCCTTTAAAGTAATACTGCGTGGTACCCATCGCATGGGTCCCAAATCTCCAGGTTCAAGGGCATCTTCCTACATCGAAAACATGCATGAGAAACCCAGAAGATGGTACACCGTGTGATGTGGAAAGGTTTCTAAAACGCACCTCATTTCTCATCTCCTTGTGGCCGGGTTCGCTATTCCAGCGCTTTACTAGCAATCTCCCTACTTGGAGCATCAGCACCTTTAACCTCCTGTCCCGTACAGGTTGCAATTTGTCCTGAGGATGAACGGGAAGACGTGGAACCAATGAGAGACTAGCTCTTGGTGTTGGGACAGGCACAGGTCACTCTATTTTCCCATCAGGAAGAAGAATTAACCACAGGCTCAGCCTGCCACCCGGAACCAGAAAAGGGACTGAAGCCATCCTGCGCTTTTGCGGCCAGCTCCCTAAAAAGCGAGTTGTAAAATGGAGGTTCAGGGCACTGCAATTCACAAACCTGCAGACTTATAAATGATAACTCTCATCCACAAATATATTGAGGGAAGGCAAAGAAGAGGATTTGAAATCAAGGCAGAATTGCAGGAAACAGATTTCAGGAGGTAGATTCGAATCGCCTTTAAAGCACATGAAAAGCGGCAAAACGTTGACAATGATGCCCTTGGCCAAAAAGGGCGTATGCGTTTTTTCCTGAATATATTCAGGAAAAAACGCATACGCCCTTTTTGGCCAACCAAGCAACCTGGAAAGGCAAATCAGCGCTACAAAGATGTCTCGCTTCCCATCGGTCAAAAGGGCCATGCTGAAAAAAGTGTCAAAACCAGAAATGCAGGACAGGCCATGGAGAAATGGGAGCCTTGCTACACTGATGGGCGGGATGTAAATTGTCAACAGCCACTCTGGAGAAGTGTACGGTGAGTCCTGAAACGTCTAAAAAGCAAAGCTTAGAGAGCATAGGGCACTTCCACTCATGGGGGTATAAATTGGGAAAATGAAAAATCAGCAAGACACAAGCACCCCAAAGTTTAGGGCTGCTCTGTTGACAAGGACCTCCACTTCATTCCACCTTCAATATCCCAGGAAAGAGAAAAATGGATAAAGAAGTTGTGGTCCTTATGTACAATGGAATATCACTCAGCCATGAAATCAATGTCATAAGGCTAGTAGCAGCATGATGAGTGGATTTAGGTACGACGATTCTAAGTGAAATAAGTCACACAGAAAAGGACACTTCTCATAAGGTATCACTGATAGAGGGAATGTAAAAACCGTTACACTTGAACTGAATTACAAAACAGAACAGAGTCACACATGCAGAAAACACACTATGGCTGCTTAACGGGAAAGGTGAGGTGGGGTGATACATAAAACAAGGGTTTCAAATTAGCTCAGATACCGTTCCATAAACCCAATATGTAATAGACAAGACCTACTCCTTGCTCAGAGAACTGGACTCAACACGCCCTATTCACCGCACAAGAATATATCTGACTAGTAATAATCTTAAAACCTATGTATTGATATCTCTCTGTTAGTGTGTCAAGTGGGTGTAAAGCGGCATAAACACAGCAGTGAAAAGCAGCTAAACCCCATTATAAAAATAAATTACTTTGAAAAACCCATGAAACAAAGACAGTGAAAGAGAGAGAAATTCTTACACAATGCGTTCAGGGGCTGTGATGCAACCTGGATTGACCATATCTAGACCCACAGCTGGATGAGACATAAGGGTGGACACTGTTGCGGCTGAGAGGTTTGGTGAGGTTGGGTGAGCAAACGCAGCCCCTTTAAAGTAATACTGCGTGGTACCCATCGCATGGGTCCCAAATCTCCAGGTTCAAGGGCATCTTCCTACATCAAAAACATGCATGAGAAACCCAGAAGATGGTACACCGTGTGATGGGGAAAGGTTTCTAAAACGCACCTCATTTCTCATCTCCTTGTGCTCGGGTTCGCCATTCCAGCCACTTTACTAGCAATCTCCCTCCTTGGAGCATCATCACCTTTAACCTCCTGTTCCGTACAGGTTGCAATTTGTCCTGAGGATGAACGGGAAGATGTGGAACCAATGAGAGACTAGCTCTTGGTGTTGGGACAGGCACAGGTCACTCTATTTTCCCATCAGGAAGAAGAATTAACCACAGGCTCAGCCTGCCCCCCGGAACAAGAACAGGGCCTGAAGCCATCCTGCGCTTTTGCGGCCATCTCCCAAAAACGCGAGTCGTAAAATGGAGGTTCAGGGCACTGCAATTCACAAACCTGCAGAGTTATAAATGATAACTCTCGTCCACAAATATATTGAGGGAAGGCAAAGAAGAGGATTTGAAATCAAGGCAGAATTGCAGGAAACAGATTTCAGGAGGTAGATTCGAATCGCCTTTAAAGCACATGAAAAGCGGCAAAACGTTGACAATGATGCCCTTGGCCAAAAAGGGCGTATGCGTTTTTTCCTGAATATATTCAGGAAAAAACGCATACGCCCTTTTTGGCCAACCAAGCAACCTGGAAAGGCAAATCAGCGCTACAAAGATGTCTCGCTTCCCATCGGTCAAAAGGGCCATGCTGAAAAAAGTGTCAAAATCAGAAATGCAGGACAGGCCATGGAGAAATGGGAGCCTTGCTACGCTGATGGGCGGGATGTAAATTGCCAACAGCCACTCTGGAGAAGCGTACGGTGAGTCCTGAAACATCTAAAAAACAAAGCTTAGAGAGCATAGGGCACTTCCACTCATGGGGTTATAAATTGGGAAAATTAAAAATCAGCAAGACACAAGCACCCCAAAGTTTAGGGCTGCTCTGTTGACAAGGACCTCCACTTCATTCCACCTTCAATATACCAGGAAAGAGAAAAATGGATAAAGAAGTTGTGGTCCATATGTACAATGGAATATCACTCAGCCATGAAATCAATGTCATAAGGCTAGTAGCAGCATGATGAGTGGATTTAGGTACGACGATTCTAAGTGAAATAAGTCACACAGAAAAGGACACTTCTCATAAGGTATCACTTATAGAGGGAATGTAAAAACCGTTACACTTGAACTGAATTACAAAACAGAACAGAGTCACACATGCAGAAAACACACTATGGCTGCTTAACGGGAAAGGTGAGGTGGGGTGATACATAAAACAAGGGTTTCAAATTAGCTCAGATACCGTTCCATAAACCCAATATGTAATAGACAAGACCTACTCCTTGCTCAGAGAACTGGACTCAACACGCCCTATTCACCGCACAAGAATATATCTGACTAGTAATAATCTTAAAACCTATGTATTGATATCTCTCTGTTAGTGTGTCAAGTGGGTGTAAAGCGGCATAAACACAGCAGTGAAAAGCAGCTAAACCCCATTATAAAAATAAATTACTTTGAAAAACCCATGAAACAAAGACAGTGAAAGAGATAGAAATTCTTACACAATGCGTTCACGGGCTGTGATGCAACCTGGATTGACCATATCTAGACCCACAGCTGGATGAGACATAAGGGTGGACACTGTTGCGGCTGAGAGGTTTGGTGAGGTTGGGTGAGCAAACGCAGCCCCTTTAAAGTAATACTGCGTGGTACCCATCGCATGGGTCCCAAATCTCCAGGTTCAAGGGCATCTTCCTACATCAAAAACATGCATGAGAAACCCAGAAGATGGTACACCGTGTGATGGGGAAAGGTTTCTAAAACGCACCTCATTTCTCATCTCCTTGTGGCCGGGTTCGCTATTCCAGCGCTTTACTAGCAATCTCCCTACTTGGAGCATCAGCACCTTTAACCTCCTGTCCCGTACAGGTTGCAATTTGTCCTGAGGATGAACGGGAAGACGTGGAACCAATGAGAGACTAGCTCTTGGTGTTGGGACAAGCACAGGTCACTCTATTTTCCCATCAGGAAGAAGAATTAACCACAGGCTCAGCCTGCCACCCGGAACCAGAACAGGGCCTGAAGCCATCCTGCGCTTTTGCGGCCAGCTCCCTAAAAAGCGAGTTGTAAAATGGAGGTTCAGGGCACTGCAATTCACAAACCTGCAGACTTATAAATGATAACTCTCATCCACAAATATATTGAGGGAAGGCAAAGAAGAGGATTTGAAATCAAGGCAGAATTGCAGGAAACAGATTTCAGGAGGTAGATTCGAATCGCCTTTAAAGCACATGAAAAGCGGCAAAACGTTGACAATGATGCCCTTGGCCAAAAAGGACGTATGCGTTTTTTCCTGAATATATTCAGGAAAAAACGCATACGCCCTTTTTGGCCAACCAAGCAACCTGGAAAGGCAAATCAGCGCTACAAAGATGTCTCGCTTCCCATCGGTCAAAAGGGCCATGCTGAAAAAAGTGTCAAAACCAGAAATGCAGCACAGGCCATGGAGAAATGGGAGCCTTGCTACGCTGATGGGCGGGATGTAAATTGTCAACAGCCACTCTGGAGAAGTGTACGGTGAGTCCTGAAACGTCTAAAAAGCAAAGCTTAGAGAGCATAGGGCACTTCCACTCATGGGGGTATAAATTGGGAAAATTAAAAATCAGCAAGACACAAGCACCCCAAAGTTTAGGGCTGCTCTGTTGACAAGGACCTCCACTTCATTCCACCTTCAATATCCCAGGAAAGAGAAAAATGGATAAAGAAGTTGTGGTCCTTATGTACAATGGAATATCACTCAGCCATGAAATCAATGTCATAAGGCTAGTAGCAGCATGATGAGTGGATTTAGGTACGACGATTCTAAGTGAAATAAGTCACACAGAAAAGGACACTTCTCATAAGGTATCACTGATAGAGGGAATGTAAAAACCGTTACACTTGAACTGAATTACAAAACAGAACAGAGTCACACATGCAGAAAACACACTATGGCTGCTTAACGGGAAAGGTGAGGTGGGGTGATACATAAAACAAGGGTTTCAAATTAGCTCAGATACCGTTCCATAAACCCAATATGTAATAGACAAGACCTACTCCTTGCTCAGAGAACTGGACTCAACACGCCCTATTCACCGCACAAGAATATATCTGACTAGTAATAATCTTAAAACCTATGTATTGATATCTCTCTGTTAGTGTGTCAAGTGGGTGTAAAGCGGCATAAACACAGCAGTGAAAAGCAGCTAAACCCCATTATAAAAATAAATTACTTTGAAAAACCCATGAAACAAAGACAGTGAAAGAGAGAGAAATTCTTACACAATGCGTTCAGGGGCTGTGATGCAACCTGGATTGACCATATCTAGACCCACAGCTGGATGATACATAAGGGTGGACACTGTTGCGGCTGAGAGGTTTGGTGAGGTTGGGTGAGCAAACGCAGCCCCTTTAAAGTAATACTGCGTGGTACCCATCGCATGGGTCCCAAATCTCCAGGTTCAAGGGCATCGTCCTACATCAAAAACATGCATGAGAAACCCAGAAGATGGTACACCGTGTGATGGGGAAAGGTTTCTAAAACGCACCTCATTTCTCATCTCCTTGTGCTCGGGTTCGCCATTCCAGCCACTTTACTAGCAATCTCCCTCCTTGGAGCATCATCACCTTTAACCTCCTGTTCCGTACAGGTTGCAATTTGTCCTGAGGATGAACGGGAAGATGTGGAACCAATGAGAGACTAGCTCTTGGTGTTGGGACAGGCACAGGTCACTCTATTTTCCCATCAGGAAGAAGAATTAACCACAGGCTCAGCCTGCCCCCCGGAACAAGAACAGGGCCTGAAGCCATCCTGCGCTTTTGCGGCCATCTCCCAAAAACGCGAGTCGTAAAATGGAGGTTCAGGGCACTGCAATTCACAAACCTGCAGAGTTATAAATGATAACTCTCGTCCACAAATATATTGAGGGAAGGCAAAGAAGAGGATTTGAAATCAAGGCAGAATTGCAGGAAACAGATTTCAGGAGGTAGATTCGAATCGCCTTTAAAGCACATGAAAAGCGGCAAAACGTTGACAATGATGCCCTTGGCCAAAAAGGGCGTATGCGTTTTTTCCTGAATATATTCAGGAAAAAACGCATACGCCCTTTTTGGCCAACCAAGCAACCTGGAAAGGCAAATCAGCGCTACAAAGATGTCTCGCTTCCCATCGGTCAAAAGGGCCATGCTGAAAAAAGTGTCAAAACCAGAAATGCAGGACAGGCCATGGAGAAATGGGAGCCTTGCTACACTGATGGGCGGGATGTAAATTGTCAACAGCCACTCTGGAGAAGTGTACGGTGAGTCCTGAAACGTCTAAAAAGCAAAGCTTAGAGAGCATAGGGCACTTCCACTCATGGGGGTATAAATTGGGAAAATTAAAAATCAGCAAGACACAAGCACCCCAAAGTTTAGGGCTGCTCTGTTGACAAGGACCTCCACTTCATTCCACCTTCAATATCCCAGGAAAGAGAAAAATGGATAAAGAAGTTGTGGTCCTTATGTACAATGGAATATCACTCAGCCATGAAATCAATGTCATAAGGCTAGTAGCAGCATGATGAGTGGATTTAGGTACGACGATTCTAAGTGAAATAAGTCACACAGAAAAGGACACTTCTCATAAGGTATCACTGATAGAGGGAATGTAAAAACCGTTACACTTGAACTGAATTACAAAACAGAACAGAGTCACACATGCAGAAAACACACTATGGCTGCTTAACGGGAAAGGTGAGGTGGGGTGATACATAAAACAAGGGTTTCAAATTAGCTCAGATACCATTCCATAAACCCAATATGTAATAGACAAGACCTACTCCTTGCTCAGAGAACTGGACTCAACACGCCCTATTCACCGCACAAGAATATATCTGACTAGTAATAATCTTAAAACCTATGTATTGATATCTCTCTGTTAGTGTGTCAAGTGGGTGTAAAGCGGCATAAACACAGCAGTGAAAAGCAGCTAAACCCCATTATAAAAATAAATTACTTTGAAAAACCCATGAAACAAAGACAGTGAAAGAGAGAGAAATTCTTACACAATGCGTTCAGGGGCTGTGATGCAACCTGGATTGACCATATCTAGACCCACAGCTGGATGAGACATAAGGGTGGACACTGTTGCGGCTGAGAGGTTTGGTGAGGTTGGGTGAGCAAACGCAGCCCCTTTAAAGTAATACTGCGTGGTACCCATCGCATGGGTCCCAAATCTCCAGGTTCAAGGGCATCTTCCTACATCAAAAACATGCATGAGAAACCCAGAAGATGGTACACCGTGTGATGGGGAAAGGTTTCTAAAACGCACGTCATTTCTCATCTCCTTGTGGCCGGGTTCGCTATTCCAGCGCTTTACTAGCAATCTCCCTACTTGGAGCATCAGCACCTTTAACCTCCTGTCCCGTACAGGTTGCAATTTGTCCTGAGGATGAACGGGAAGACGTGGAACCAATGAGAGACTAGCTCTTGGTGTTGGGACAAGCACAGGTCACTCTATTTTCCCATCAGGAAGAAGAATTAACCACAGGCTCAGCCTGCCACCCGGAACCAGAACAGGGCCTGAAGCCATCCTGCGCTTTTGCGGCCAGCTCCCTAAAAAGCGAGTTGTAAAATGGAGGTTCAGGGCACTGCAATTCACAAACCTGCAGACTTATAAATGATAACTCTCATCCACAAATATATTGAGGGAAGGCAAAGAAGAGGATTTGAAATCAAGGCAGAATTGCAGGAAACAGATTTCAGGAGGTAGATTCGAATCGCCTTTAAAGCACATGAAAAGCGGCAAAACGTTGACAATGATGCCCTTGGCCAAAAAGGACGTATGCGTTTTTTCCTGAATATATTCAGGAAAAAACGCATACGCCCTTTTTGGCCAACCAAGCAACCTGGAAAGGCAAATCAGCGCTACAAAGATGTCTCGCTTCCCATCGGTCAAAAGGGCCATGCTGAAAAAAGTGTCAAAACCAGAAATGCAGCACAGGCCATGGAGAAATGGGAGCCTTGCTACGCTGATGGGCGGGATGTAAATTGTCAACAGCCACTCTGGAGAAGTGTACGGTGAGTCCTGAAACGTCTAAAAAGCAAAGCTTAGAGAGCATAGGGCACTTCCACTCATGGGGGTATAAATTGGGAAAATTAAAAATCAGCAAGACACAAGCACCCCAAAGTTTAGGGCTGCTCTGTTGACAAGGACCTCCACTTCATTCCACCTTCAATATCCCAGGAAAGAGAAAAATGGATAAAGAAGTTGTGGTCCTTATGTACAATGGAATATCACTCAGCCATGAAATCAATGTCATAAGGCTAGTAGCAGCATGATGAGTGGATTTAGGTACGACGATTCTAAGTGAAATAAGTCACACAGAAAAGGACACTTCTCATAAGGTATCACTGATAGAGGGAATGTAAAAACCGTTACACTTGAACTGAATTACAAAACAGAACAGAGTCACACATGCAGAAAACACACTATGGCTGCTTAACGGGAAAGGTGAGGTGGGGTGATACATAAAACAAGGGTTTCAAATTAGCTCAGATACCGTTCCATAAACCCAATATGTAATAGACAAGACCTACTCCTTGCTCAGAGAACTGGACTCAACACGCCCTATTCACCGCACAAGAATATATCTGACTAGTAATAATCTTAAAACCTATGTATTGATATCTCTCTGTTAGTGTGTCAAGTGGGTGTAAAGCGGCATAAACACAGCAGTGAAAAGCAGCTAAACCCCATTATAAAAATAAATTACTTTGAAAAACCCATGAAACAAAGACAGTGAAAGAGAGAGAAATTCTTACACAATGCGTTCAGGGGCTGTGATGCAACCTGGATTGACCATATCTAGACCCACAGCTGGATGATACATAAGGGTGGACACTGTTGCGGCTGAGAGGTTTGGTGAGGTTGGGTGAGCAAACGCAGCCCCTTTAAAGTAATACTGCGTGGTACCCATCGCATGGGTCCCAAATCTCCAGGTTCAAGGGCATCTTCCTACATCAAAAACATGCATGAGAAACCCAGAAGATGGTACACCGTGTGATGGGGAAAGGTTTCTAAAACGCACCTCATTTCTCATCTCCTTGTGCTCGGGTTCGCCATTCCAGCCACTTTACTAGCAATCTCCCTCCTTGGAGCATCATCACCTTTAACCTCCTGTTCCGTACAGGTTGCAATTTGTCCTGAGGATGAACGGGAAGATGTGGAACCAATGAGAGACTAGCTCTTGGTGTTGGGACAGGCACAGGTCACTCTATTTTCCCATCAGGAAGAAGAATTAACCACAGGCTCAGCCTGCCCCCCGGAACAAGAACAGGGCCTGAAGCCATCCTGCGCTTTTGCGGCCATCTCCCAAAAACGCGAGTCGTAAAATGGAGGTTCAGGGCACTGCAATTCACAAACCTGCAGAGTTATAAATGATAACTCTCGTCCACAAATATATTGAGGGAAGGCAAAGAAGAGGATTTGAAATCAAGGCAGAATTGCAGGAAACAGATTTCAGGAGGTAGATTCGAATCGCCTTTAAAGCACATGAAAAGCGGCAAAACGTTGACAATGATGCCCTTGGCCAAAAAGGGCGTATGCGTTTTTTCCTGAATATATTCAGGAAAAAACGCATACGCCCTTTTTGGCCAACCAAGCAACCTGGAAAGGCAAATCAGCGCTACAAAGATGTCTCGCTTCCCATCGGTCAAAAGGGCCATGCTGAAAAAAGTGTCAAAACCAGAAATGCAGGACAGGCCATGGAGAAATGGGAGCCTTGCTACACTGATGGGCGGGATGTAAATTGTCAACAGCCACTCTGGAGAAGTGTACGGTGAGTCCTGAAACGTCTAAAAAGCAAAGCTTAGAGAGCATAGGGCACTTCCACTCATGGGGGTATAAATTGGGAAAATTAAAAATCAGCAAGACACAAGCACCCCAAAGTTTAGGGCTGCTCTGTTGACAAGGACCTCCACTTCATTCCACCTTCAATATCCCAGGAAAGAGAAAAATGGATAAAGAAGTTGTGGTCCTTATGTACAATGGAATATCACTCAGCCATGAAATCAATGTCATAAGGCTAGTAGCAGCATGATGAGTGGATTTAGGTACGACGATTCTAAGTGAAATAAGTCACACAGAAAAGGACACTTCTCATAAGGTATCACTGATAGAGGGAATGTAAAAACCGTTACACTTGAACTGAATTACAAAACAGAACAGAGTCACACATGCAGAAAACACACTATGGCTGCTTAACGGGAAAGGTGAGGTGGGGTGATACATAAAACAAGGGTTTCAAATTAGCTCAGATACCATTCCATAAACCCAATATGTAATAGACAAGACCTACTCCTTGCTCAGAGAACTGGACTCAACACGCCCTATTCACCGCACAAGAATATATCTGACTAGTAATAATCTTAAAACCTATGTATTGATATCTCTCTGTTAGTGTGTCAAGTGGGTGTAAAGCGGCATAAACACAGCAGTGAAAAGCAGCTAAACCCCATTATAAAAATAAATTACTTTGAAAAACCCATGAAACAAAGACAGTGAAAGAGAGAGAAATTCTTACACAATGCGTTCAGGGGCTGTGATGCAACCTGGATTGACCATATCTAGACCCACAGCTGGATGAGACATAAGGGTGGACACTGTTGCGGCTGAGAGGTTTGGTGAGGTTGGGTGAGCAAACGCAGCCACTTTAAAGTAATACTGCGTGGTACCCATCGCATGGGTCCCAAATCTCCAGGTTCAAGGGCATCTTCCTACATCAAAAACATGCATGAGAAACCCAGAAGATGGTACACCGTGTGATGGGGAAAGGTTTCTAAAACGCACCTCATTTCTCATCTCCTTGTGCTCGGGTTCGCCATTCCAGCCACTTTACTAGCAATCTCCCTCCTTGGAGCATCATCACCTTTAACCTCCTGTTCCGTACAGGTTGCAATTTGTCCTGAGGATGAACGGGAAGATGTGGAACCAATGAGAGACTAGCTCTTGGTGTTGGGACAGGCACAGGTCACTCTATTTTCCCATCAGGAAGAAGAATTAACCACAGGCTCAGCCTGCCCCCCGGAACAAGAACAGGGCCTGAAGCCATCCTGCGCTTTTGCGGCCATCTCCCAAAAACGCGAGTCGTAAAATGGAGGTTCAGGGCACTGCAATTCACAAACCTGCAGAGTTATAAATGATAACTCTCGTCCACAAATATATTGAGGGAAGGCAAAGAAGAGGATTTGAAATCAAGGCAGAATTGCAGGAAACAGATTTCAGGAGGTAGATTCGAATCGCCTTTAAAGCACATGAAAAGCGGCAAAACGTTGACAATGATGCCCTTGGCCAAAAAGGGCGTATGCGTTTTTTCCTGAATATATTCAGGAAAAAACGCATACGCCCTTTTTGGCCAACCAAGCAACCTGGAAAGGCAAATCAGCGCTACAAAGATGTCTCGCTTCCCATCGGTCAAAAGGGCCATGCTGAAAAAAGTGTCAAAATCAGAAATGCAGGACAGGCCATGGAGAAATGGGAGCCTTGCTACGCTGATGGGCGGGATGTAAATTGCCCACAGCCACTCTGGAGAAGCGTACGGTGAGTCCTGAAACATCTAAAAAACAAAGCTTAGAGAGCATAGGGCACTTCCACTCATGGGGTTATAAATTGGGAAAATTAAAAATCAGCAAGACACAAGCACCCCAAAGTTTAGGGCTGCTCTGTTGACAAGGACCTCCACTTCATTCCACCTTCAATATACCAGGAAAGAGAAAAATGGATAAAGAAGTTGTGGTCCATATGTACAATGGAATATCACTCAGCCATGAAATCAATGTCATAAGGCTAGTAGCAGCATGATGAGTGGATTTAGGTACGACGATTCTAAGTGAAATAAGTCACACAGAAAAGGACACTTCTCATAAGGTATCACTTATAGAGGGAATGTAAAAACCGTTACACTTGAACTGAATTACAAAACAGAACAGAGTCACACATGCAGAAAACACACTATGGCTGCTTAACGGGAAAGGTGAGGTGGGGTGATACATAAAACAAGGGTTTCAAATTAGCTCAGATACCGTTCCATAAACCCAATATGTAATAGACAAGACCTACTCCTTGCTCAGAGAACTGGACTCAACACGCCCTATTCACCGCACAAGAATATATCTGACTAGTAATAATCTTAAAACCTATGTATTGATATCTCTCTGTTAGTGTGTCAAGTGGGTGTAAAGCAGCATAAACACAGCAGTGAAAAGCAGCTAAACCCCAGTATAAAAATAAATTACTTGGAAAAACCCATGAAACAAAGACAGTGAAAGAGATAGAAATTCTTACACAATGCGTTCACGGGCTGTGATGCAACCTGGATTGACCATATCTAGACCCACAGCTGGATGAGACATAAGGGTGGACACTCTTGGGGCTGAGAGGTTTGGTGAGGTTGGGTGAGCAAACGCAGACCCTTTAAAGTAATACTGCATGGTACCCATCGCATGGGTCCCAAATCTCCAGGTTCAAGGGCATCTTCCTACATCGAAAACATGCATGAGAAACCCAGAAGATGGTACACCGTGTGATGTGGAAAGGTTTCTAAAACGCACGTCATTTCTCATCTCCTTGTGGCCGGGTTCGCTATTCCAGCGCTTTACTAGCAATCTCCCTACTTGGAGCATCAGCACCTTTAACCTCCTGTCCCGTACAGGTTGCAATTTGTCCTGAGGATGAACGGGAAGACGTGGAACCAATGAGAGACTAGCTCTTGGTGTTGGGACAGGCACAGGTCACTCTATTTTCCCATCAGGAAGAAGAATTAACCACAGGCTCAGCCTGCCACCCGGAACCAGAACAGGGCCTGAAGCCATCCTGCGCTTTTGCGGCCAGCTCCCTAAAAAGCGAGTTGTAAAATGGAGGTTCAGGGCACTGCAATTCACAAACCTGCAGACTTATAAATGATAACTCTCATCCACAAATATATTGAGGGAAGGCAAAGAAGAGGATTTGAAATCAAGGCAGAATTGCAGGAAACAGATTTCAGGAGGTAGATTCGAATCGCCTTTAAAGCACATGAAAAGCGGCAAAACGTTGACAATGATGCCCTTGGCCAAAAAGGGCGTATGCGTTTTTTCCTGAATATATTCAGGAAAAAACGCATACGCCCTTTTTGGCCAACCAAGCAACCTGGAAAGGCAAATCAGCGCTACAAAGATGTCTCGCTTCCCATCGGTCAAAAGGGCCATGCTGAAAAAAGTGTCAAAACCAGAAATGCAGGACAGGCCATGGAGAAATGGGAGCCTTGCTACACTGATGGGCGGGATGTAAATTGTCAACAGCCACTCTGGAGAAGTGTACGGTGAGTCCTGAAACGTCTAAAAAGCAAAGCTTAGAGAGCATAGGGCACTTCCACTCATGGGGGTATAAATTGGGAAAATTAAAAATCAGCAAGACACAAGCACCCCAAAGTTTAGGGCTGCTCTGTTGACAAGGACCTCCACTTCATTCCACCTTCAATATCCCAGGAAAGAGAAAAATGGATAAAGAAGTTGTGGTCCTTATGTACAATGGAATATCACTCAGCCATGAAATCAATGTCATAAGGCTAGTAGCAGCATGATGAGTGGATTTAGGTACGACGATTCTAAGTGAAATAAGTCACACAGAAAAGGACACTTCTCATAAGGTATCACTGATAGAGGGAATGTAAAAACCGTTACACTTGAACTGAATTACAAAACAGAACAGAGTCACACATGCAGAAAACACACTATGGCTGCTTAACGGGAAAGGTGAGGTGGGGTGATACATAAAACAAGGGTTTCAAATTAGCTCAGATACCGTTCCATAAACCCAATATGTAATAGACAAGACCTACTCCTTGCTCAGAGAACTGGACTCAACACGCCCTATTCACCGCACAAGAATATATCTGACTAGTAATAATCTTAAAACCTATGTATTGATATCTCTCTGTTAGTGTGTCAAGTGGGTGTAAAGCGCCATAAACACAGCAGTGAAAAGCAGCTAAACCCCATTATAAAAATAAATTACTTTGAAAAACCCATGAAACAAAGACAGTGAAAGAGAGAGAAATTCTTACACAATGCGTTCAGGGGCTGTGATGCAACCTGGATTGACCATATCTAGACCCACAGCTGGATGAGACATAAGGGTGGACACTGTTGCGGCTGAGAGGTTTGGTGAGGTTGGGTGAGCAAACGCAGCCCCTTTAAAGTAATACTGCGTGGTACCCATCGCATGGGTCCCAAATCTCCAGGTTCAAGGGCATCTTCCTACATCAAAAACATGCATGAGAAACCCAGAAGATGGTACACCGTGTGATGGGGAAAGGTTTCTAAAACGCACCTCATTTCTCATCTCCTTGTGCTCGGGTTCGCCATTCCAGCCACTTTACTAGCAATCTCCCTCCTTGGAGCATCATCACCTTTAACCTCCTGTTCCGTACAGGTTGCAATTTGTCCTGAGGATGAACGGGAAGATGTGAAACCAATGAGAGACTAGCTCTTGGTGTTGGGACAGGCACAGGTCACTCTATTTTCCCATCAGGAAGAAGAATTAACCACAGGCTCAGCCTGCCCCCCGGAACAAGAACAGGGCCTGAAGCCATCCTGCGCTTTTGCGGCCATCTCCCAAAAACGCGAGTCGTAAAATGGAGGTTCAGGGCACTGCAATTCACAAACCTGCAGAGTTATAAATGATAACTCTCGTCCACAAATATATTGAGGGAAGGCAAAGAAGAGGATTTGAAATCAAGGCAGAATTGCAGGAAACAGATTTCAGGAGGTAGATTCGAATCGCCTTTAAAGCACATGAAAAGCGGCAAAACGTTGACAATGATGCCCTTGGCCAAAAAGGGCGTATGCGTTTTTTCCTGAATATATTCAGGAAAAAACGCATACGCCCTTTTTGGCCAACCAAGCAACCTGGAAAGGCAAATCAGCGCTACAAAGATGTCTCGCTTCCCATCGGTCAAAAGGGCCATGCTGAAAAAAGTGTCAAAATCAGAAATGCAGGACAGGCCATGGAGAAATGGGAGCCTTGCTACGCTGATGGGCGGGATGTAAATTGCCAACAGC
Source organism: Balaenoptera borealis (assembly GCF_965194805.1). Classification (NCBI taxonomy): domain Eukaryota; kingdom Metazoa; phylum Chordata; class Mammalia; order Artiodactyla; family Balaenopteridae; genus Balaenoptera; species Balaenoptera borealis. Next base: position 74,120 of record NW_028123549.1, read on the forward strand.
CACTCTGGAGAAGCGTACGGTGAGTCCTGAAACATCTAAAAAACAAAGCTTAGAGAGCATAGGGCACTTCCACTCATGGGGTTATAAATTGGGAAAATTAAAAATCAGCAAGACACAAGCACCCCAAAGTTTAGGGCTGCTCTGTTGACAAGGACCTCCACTTCATTCCACCTTCAATATACCAGGAAAGAGAAAAATGGATAAAGAAGTTGTGGTCCATATGTACAATGGAATATCACTCAGCCATGAAATCAATGTCATAAGGCTAGTAGCAGCATGATGAGTGGATTTAGGTACGACGATTCTAAGTGAAATAAGTCACACAGAAAAGGACACTTCTCATAAGGTATCACTTATAGAGGGAATGTAAAAACCGTTACACTTGAACTGAATTACAAAACAGAACAGAGTCACACATGCAGAAAACACACTATGGCTGCTTAACGGGAAAGGTGAGGTGGGGTGATACATAAAACAAGGGTTTCAAATTAGCTCAGATACCGTTCCATAAACCCAATATGTAATAGACAAGACCTACTCCTTGCTCAGAGAACTGGACTCAACACGCCCTATTCACCGCACAAGAATATATCTGACTAGTAATAATCTTAAAACCTATGTATTGATATCTCTCTGTTAGTGTGTCAAGTGGGTGTAAAGCGGCATAAACACAGCAGTGAAAAGCAGCTAAACCCCAGTATAAAAATAAATTACTTGGAAAAACCCATGAAACAAAGACAGTGAAAGAGATAGAAATTCTTACACAATGCGTTCACGGGCTGTGATGCAACCTGGATTGACCATATCTAGACCCACAGCTGGATGAGACATAAGGGTGGACACTCTTGGGGCTGAGAGGTTTGGTGAGGTTGGGTGAGCAAACGCAGACCCTTTAAAGTAATACTGCATGGTACCCATCGCATGGGTCCCAAATCTCCAGGTTCAAGGGCATCTTCCTACATCGAAAACATGCATGAGAAACCCAGAAGATGGTACACCGTGTGATGTGGAAAGGTTTCTAAAACGCACGTCATTTCTCATCTCCTTGTGGCCGGGTTCGCTATTCCAGCGCTTTACTAGCAATCTCCCTACTTGGAGCATCAGCACCTTTAACCTCCTGTCCCGTACAGCTTGCAATTTGTCCTGAGGATGAACGGGAAGACGTGGAACCAATGAGAGACTAGCTCTTGGTGTTGGGACAGGCACAGGTCACTCTATTTTCCCATCAGGAAGAAGAATTAACCACAGGCTCAGCCTGCCACCCGGAACCAGAACAGGGCCTGAAGCCATCCTGCGCTTTTGCGGCCAGCTCCCTAAAAAGCGAGTTGTAAAATGGAGGTTCAGGGCACTGCAATTCACAAACCTGCAGACTTATAAATGATAACTCTCATCCACAAATATATTGAGGGAAGGCAAAGAAGAGGATTTGAAATCAAGGCAGAATTGCAGGAAACAGATTTCAGGAGGTAGATTCGAATCGCCTTTAAAGCACATGAAAAGCGGCAAAACGTTGACAATGATGCCCTTGGCCAAAAAGGGCGTATGCGTTTTTTCCTGAATATATTCAGGAAAAAACGCATACGCCCTTTTTGGCCAACCAAGCAACCTGGAAAGGCAAATCAGCGCTACAAAGATGTCTCGCTTCCCATCGGTCAAAAGGGCCATGCTGAAAAAAGTGTCAAAACCAGAAATGCAGGACAGGCCATGGAGAAATGGGAGCCTTGCTACACTGATGGGCGGGATGTAAATTGTCAACAGCCACTCTGGAGAAGTGTACGGTGAGTCCTGAAACGTCTAAAAAGCAAAGCTTAGAGAGCATAGGGCACTTCCACTCATGGGGGTATAAATTGGGAAAATTAAAAATCAGCAAGACACAAGCACCCCAAAGTTTAGGGCTGCTCTGTTGACAAGGACCTCCACTTCATTCCACCTTCAATATCCCAGGAAAGAGAAAAATGGATAAAGAAGTTGTGGTCCTTATGTACAATGGAATATCACTCAGCCATGAAATCAATGTCATAAGGCTAGTAGCAGCATGATGAGTGGATTTAGGTACGACGACTCTAAGTGAAATAAGTCACACAGAAAAGGACACTTCTCATAAGGTATCACTGATAGAGGGAATGTAAAAACCGTTACACTTGAACTGAATTACAAAACAGAACAGAGTCACACATGCAGAAAACACACTATGGCTGCTTAACGGGAAAGGTGAGGTGGGGTGATACATAAAACAAGGGTTTCAAATTAGCTCAGATACCGTTCCATAAACCCAATATGTAATAGACAAGACCTACTCCTTGCTCAGAGAACTGGACTCAACACGCCCTATTCACCGCACAAGAATATATCTGACTAGTAATAATCTTAAAACCTATGTATTGATATCTCTCTGTTAGTGTGTCAAGTGGGTGTAAAGCGCCATAAACACAGCAGTGAAAAGCAGCTAAACCCCATTATAAAAATAAATTACTTTGAAAAACCCATGAAACAAAGACAGTGAAAGAGAGAGAAATTCTTACACAATGCGTTCAGGGGCTGTGATGCAACCTGGATTGACCATATCTAGACCCACAGCTGGATGAGACATAAGGGTGGACACTGTTGCGGCTGAGAGGTTTGGTGAGGTTGGGTGAGCAAACGCAGCCCCTTTAAAGTAATACTGCGTGGTACCCATCGCATGGGTCCCAAATCTCCAGGTTCAAGGGCATCTTCCTACATCGAAAACATGCATGAGAAACCCAGAAGATGGTACACCGTGTGATGGGGAAAGGTTTCTAAAACGCACCTCATTTCTCATCTCCTTGTGCTCGGGTTCGCCATTCCAGCCACTTTATTAGCAATCTCCCTCCTTGGAGCATCATCACCTTTAACCTCCTGTTCCGTACAGGTTGCAATTTGTCCTGAGGATGAACGGGAAGATGTGGAACCAATGAGAGACTAGCTCTTGGTGTTGGGACAGGCACAGGTCACTCTATTTTCCCATCAGGAAGAAGAATTAACCACAGGCTCAGCCTGCCCCCCGGAACAAGAACAGGGCCTGAAGCCATCCTGCGCTTTTGCGGCCATCTCCCAAAAACGCGAGTCGTAAAATGGAGGTTCAGGGCACTGCAATTCACAAACCTGCAGAGTTATAAATGATAACTCTCGTCCACAAATATATTGAGGGAAGGCAAAGAAGAGGATTTGAAATCAAGGCAGAATTGCAGGAAACAGATTTCAGGAGGTAGATTCGAATCGCCTTTAAAGCACATGAAAAGCGGCAAAACGTTGACAATGATGCCCTTGGCCAAAAAGGGCGTATGCGTTTTTTCCTGAATATATTCAGGAAAAAACGCATACGCCCTTTTTGGCCAACCAAGCAACCTGGAAAGGCAAATCAGCGCTACAAAGATGTCTCGCTTCCCATCGGTCAAAAGGGCCATGCTGAAAAAAGTGTCAAAATCAGAAATGCAGGACAGGCCATGGAGAAATGGGAGCCTTGCTACGCTGATGGGCGGGATGTAAATTGCCAACAGCCACTCTGGAGAAGCGTACGGTGAGTCCTGAAACATCTAAAAAACAAAGCTTAGAGAGCATAGGGCACTTCCACTCATGGGGTTATAAATTGGGAAAATTAAAAATCAGCAAGACACAAGCACCCCAAAGTTTAGGGCTGCTCTGTTGACAAGGACCTCCACTTCATTCCACCTTCAATATACCAGGAAAGAGAAAAATGGATAAAGAAGTTGTGGTCCATATGTACAATGGAATATCACTCAGCCATGAAATCAATGTCATAAGGCTAGTAGCAGCATGATGAGTGGATTTAGGTACGACGATTCTAAGTGAAATAAGTCACACAGAAAAGGACACTTCTCATAAGGTATCACTTATAGAGGGAATGTAAAAACCGTTACACTTGAACTGAATTACAAAACAGAACAGAGTCACACATGCAGAAAACACACTATGGCTGCTTAACGGGAAAGGTGAGGTGGGGTGATACATAAAACAAGGGTTTCAAATTAGCTCAGATACCGTTCCATAAACCCAATATGTAATAGACAAGACCTACTCCTTGCTCAGAGAACTGGACTCAACACGCCCTATTCACCGCACAAGAATATATCTGACTAGTAATAATCTTAAAACCTATGTATTGATATCTCTCTGTTAGTGTGTCAAGTGGGTGTAAAGCGGCATAAACACAGCAGTGAAAAGCAGCTAAACCCCAGTATAAAAATAAATTACTTGGAAAAACCCATGAAACAAAGACAGTGAAAGAGATAGAAATTCTTACACAATGCGTTCACGGGCTGTGATGCAACCTGGATTGACCATATCTAGACCCACAGCTGGATGAGACATAAGGGTGGACACTCTTGGGGCTGAGAGGTTTGGTGAGGTTGGGTGAGCAAACGCAGACCCTTTAAAGTAATACTGCATGGTACCCATTGCATGGGTCCCAAATCTCCAGGTTCAAGGGCATCTTCCTACATCGAAAACATGCATGAGAAACCCAGAAGATGGTACACCGTGTGATGTGGAAAGGTTTCTAAAACGCACCTCATTTCTCATCTCCTTGTGGCCGGGTTCGCTATTCCAGCGCTTTACTAGCAATCTCCCTACTTGGAGCATCAGCACCTTTAACCTCCTGTCCCGTACAGCTTGCAATTTGTCCTGAGGATGAACGGGAAGACGTGGAACCAATGAGAGACTAGCTCTTGGTGTTGGGACAGGCACAGGTCACTCTATTTTCCCATCAGGAAGAAGAATTAACCACAGGCTCAGCCTGCCACCCGGAAACAGAACAGGGCCTGAAGCCATCCTGCGCTTTTGCGGCCAGCTCCCTAAAAAGCGAGTTGTAAAATGGAGGTTCAGGGCACTGCAATTCACAAACCTGCAGACTTATAAATGATAACTCTCATCCACAAATATATTGAGGGAAGGCAAAGAAGAGGATTTGAAATCAAGGCAGAATTGCAGGAAACAGATTTCAGGAGGTAGATTCGAATCGCCTTTAAAGCACATGAAAAGCGGCAAAACGTTGACAATGATGCCCTTGGCCAAAAAGGGCGTATGCGTTTTTTCCTGAATATATTCAGGAAAAAACGCATACGCCCTTTTTGGCCAACCAAGCAACCTGGAAAGGCAAATCAGCGCTACAAAGATGTCTCGCTTCCCATCGGTCAAAAGGGCCATGCTGAAAAAAGTGTCAAAACCAGAAATGCAGGACAGGCCATGGAGAAATGGGAGCCTTGCTACACTGATGGGCGGGATGTAAATTGTCAACAGCCACTCTGGAGAAGTGTACGGTGAGTCCTGAAACGTCTAAAAAGCAAAGCTTAGAGAGCATAGGGCACTTCCACTCATGGGGGTATAAATTGGGAAAATTAAAAATCAGCAAGACACAAGCACCCCAAAGTTTAGGGCTGCTCTGTTGACAAGGACCTCCACTTCATTCCACCTTCAATATCCCAGGAAAGAGAAAAATGGATAAAGAAGTTGTGGTCCTTATGTACAATGGAATATCACTCAGCCATGAAATCAATGTCATAAGGCTAGTAGCAGCATGATGAGTGGATTTAGGTACGACGATTCTAAGTGAAATAAGTCACACAGAAAAGGACACTTCTCATAAGGTATCACTGATAGAGGGAATGTAAAAACCGTTACACTTGAACTGAATTACAAAACAGAACAGAGTCACACATGCAGAAAACACACTATGGCTGCTTAACGGGAAAGGTGAGGTGGGGTGATACATAAAACAAGGGTTTCAAATTAGCTCAGATACCGTTCCATAAACCCAATATGTAATAGACAAGACCTACTCCTTGCTCAGAGAACTGGACTCAACACGCCCTATTCACCGCACAAGAATATATCTGACTAGTAATAATCTTAAAAGCTATGTATTGATATCTCTCTGTTAGTGTGTCAAGTGGGTGTAAAGCGGCATAAACACAGCAGTGAAAAGCAGCTAAACCCCATTATAAAAATAAATTACTTTGAAAAACCCGTGAAACAAAGACAGTGAAAGAGAGAGAAATTCTTACACAATGCGTTCAGGGGCTGTGATGCAACCTGGATTGACCATATCTAGACCCACAGCTGGATGAGACATAAGGGTGGACACTGTTGCGGCTGAGAGGTTTGGTGAGGTTGGGTGAGCAAACGCAGCCCCTTTAAAGTAATACTGCGTGGTACCCATCGCATGGGTCCCAAATCTCCAGGTTCAAGGGCATCTTCCTACATCAAAAACATGCATGAGAAACCCAGAAGATGGTACACCGTGTGATGGGGAAAGGTTTCTAAAACGCACCTCATTTCTCATCTCCTTGTGCTCGGGTTCGCCATTCCAGCCACTTTACTAGCAATCTCCCTCCTTGGAGCATCATCACCTTTAACCTCCTGTTCCGTACAGGTTGCAATTTGTCCTGAGGATGAACGGGAAGATGTGGAACCAATGAGAGACTAGCTCTTGGTGTTGGGACAGGCACAGGTCACTCTATTTTCCCATCAGGAAGAAGAATTAACCACAGGCTCAGCCTGCCCCCCGGAACAAGAACAGGGCCTGAAGCCATCCTGCGCTTTTGCGGCCATCTCCCAAAAACGCGAGTCGTAAAATGGAGGTTCAGGGCACTGCAATTCACAAACCTGCAGAGTTATAAATGATAACTCTCGTCCACAAATATATTGAGGGAAGGCAAAGAAGAGGATTTGAAATCAAGGCAGAATTGCAGGAAACAGATTTCAGGAGGTAGATTCGAATCGCCTTTAAAGCACATGAAAAGCGGCAAAACGTTGACAATGATGCCCTTGGCCAAAAAGGGCGTATGCGTTTTTTCCTGAATATATTCAGGAAAAAACGCATACGCCCTTTTTGGCCAACCAAGCAACCTGGAAAGGCAAATCAGCGCTACAAAGATGTCTCGCTTCCCATCGGTCAAAAGGGCCATGCTGAAAAAAGTGTCAAAATCAGAAATGCAGGACAGGCCATGGAGAAATGGGAGCCTTGCTACGCTGATGGGCGGGATGTAAATTGCCAACAGCCACTCTGGAGAAGCGTACGGTGAGTCCTGAAACATCTAAAAAACAAAGCTTAGAGAGCATAGGGCACTTCCACTCATGGGGTTATAAATTGGGAAAATTAAAAATCAGCAAGACACAAGCACCCCAAAGTTTAGGGCTGCTCTGTTGACAAGGACCTCCACTTCATTCCACCTTCAATATACCAGGAAAGAGAAAAATGGATAAAGAAGTTGTGGTCCATATGTACAATGGAATATCACTCAGCCATGAAATCAATGTCATAAGGCTAGTAGCAGCATGATGAGTGGATTTAGGTACGACGATTCTAAGTGAAATAAGTCACACAGAAAAGGACACTTCTCATAAGGTATCACTTATAGAGGGAATGTAAAAACCGTTACACTTGAACTGAATTACAAAACAGAACAGAGTCACACATGCAGAAAACACACTATGGCTGCTTAACGGGAAAGGTGAGGTGGGGTGATACATAAAACAAGGGTTTCAAATTAGCTCAGATACCGTTCCATAAACCCAATATGTAATAGACAAGACCTACTCCTTGCTCAGAGAACTGGACTCAACACGCCCTATTCACCGCACAAGAATATATCTGACTAGTAATAATCTTAAAACCTATGTATTGATATCTCTCTGTTAGTGTGTCAAGTGGGTGTAAAGCGGCATAAACACAGCAGTGAAAAGCAGCTAAACCCCATTATAAAAATAAATTACTTTGAAAAACCCATGAAACAAAGACAGTGAAAGAGATAGAAATTCTTACACAATGCGTTCACGGGCTGTGATGCAACCTGGATTGACCATATCTAGACCCACAGCTGGATGAGACATAAGGGTGGACACTCTTGGGGCTGAGAGGTTTGGTGAGGTTGGGTGAGCAAACGCAGACCCTTTAAAGTAATACTGCATGGTACCCATCGCATGGGTCCCAAATCTCCAGGTTCAAGGGCATCTTCCTACATCGAAAACATGCATGAGAAACCCAGAAGATGGTACACCGTGTGATGGGGAAAGGTTTCTAAAACGCACCTCATTTCTCATCTCCTTGTGCTCGGGTTCGCCATTCCAGCCACTTTACTAGCAATCTCCCTCCTTGGAGCATCATCACCTTTAACCTCCTGTTCCGTACAGGTTGCAATTTGTCCTGAGGATGAACGGGAAGATGTGGAACCAATGAGAGACTAGCTCTTGGTGTTGGGACAGGCACAGGTCACTCTATTTTCCCATCAGGAAGAAGAATTAACCACAGGCTCAGCCTGCCCCCCGGAACAAGAACAGGGCCTGAAGCCATCCTGCGCTTTTGCGGCCATCTCCCAAAAACGCGAGTCGTAAAATGGAGGTTCAGGGCACTGCAATTCACAAACCTGCAGAGTTATAAATGATAACTCTCGTCCACAAATATATTGAGGGAAGGCAAAGAAGAGGATTTGAAATCAAGGCAGAATTGCAGGAAACAGATTTCAGGAGGTAGATTCGAATCGCCTTTAAAGCACATGAAAAGCGGCAAAACGTTGACAATGATGCCCTTGGCCAAAAAGGGCGTATGCGTTTTTTCCTGAATATATTCAGGAAAAAACGCATACGCCCTTTTTGGCCAACCAAGCAACCTGGAAAGGCAAATCAGCGCTACAAAGATGTCTCGCTTCCCATCGGTCAAAAGGGCCATGCTGAAAAAAGTGTCAAAATCAGAAATGCAGGACAGGCCATGGAGAAATGGGAGCCTTGCTACGCTGATGGGCGGGATGTAAATTGCCAACAGCCACTCTGGAGAAGCGTACGGTGAGTCCTGAAACATCTAAAAAACAAAGCTTAGAGAGCATAGGGCACTTCCACTCATGGGGTTATAAATTGGGAAAATTAAAAATCAGCAAGACACAAGCACCCCAAAGTTTAGGGCTGCTCTGTTGACAAGGACCTCCACTTCATTCCACCTTCAATATACCAGGAAAGAGAAAAATGGATAAAGAAGTTGTGGTCCATATGTACAATGGAATATCACTCAGCCATGAAATCAATGTCATAAGGCTAGTAGCAGCATGATGAGTGGATTTAGGTACGACGATTCTAAGTGAAATAAGTCACACAGAAAAGGACACTTCTCATAAGGTATCACTTATAGAGGGAATGTAAAAACCGTTACACTTGAACTGAATTACAAAACAGAACAGAGTCACACATGCAGAAAACACACTATGGCTGCTTAACGGGAAAGGTGAGGTGGGGTGATACATAAAACAAGGGTTTCAAATTAGCTCAGATACCGTTCCATAAACCCAATATGTAATAGACAAGACCTACTCCTTGCTCAGAGAACTGGACTCAACACGCCCTATTCACCGCACAAGAATATATCTGACTAGTAATAATCTTAAAACCTATGTATTGATATCTCTCTGTTAGTGTGTCAAGTGGGTGTAAAGCGGCATAAACACAGCAGTGAAAAGCAGCTAAACCCCAGTATAAAAATAAATTACTTTGAAAAACCCATGAAACAAAGACAGTGAAAGAGATAGAAATTCTTACACAATGCGTTCACGGGCTGTGATGCAACCTGGATTGACCATATCTAGACCCACAGCTGGATGAGACATAAGGGTGGACACTCTTGGGGCTGAGAGGTTTGGTGAGGTTGGGTGAGCAAACGCAGACCCTTTAAAGTAATACTGCATGGTACCCATCGCATGGGTCCCAAATCTCCAGGTTCAAGGGCATCTTCCTACATCGAAAACATGCATGAGAAACCCAGAAGATGGTACACCGTGTGATGTGGAAAGGTTTCTAAAACGCACGTCATTTCTCATCTCCTTGTGGCCGGGTTCGCTATTCCAGCGCTTTACTAGCAATCTCCCTACTTGGAGCATCAGCACCTTTAACCTCCTGTCCCGTACAGGTTGCAATTTGTCCTGAGGATGAACGGGAAGATGTGGAACCAATGAGAGACTAGCTCTTGGTGTTGGGACAGGCACAGGTCACTCTATTTTCCCATCAGGAAGAAGAATTAACCACAGGCTCAGCCTGCCACCCGGAACCAGAACAGGGCCTGAAGCCATCCTGCGCTTTTGCGGCCAGCTCCCTAAAAAGCGAGTTGTAAAATGGAGGTTCAGGGCACTGCAATTCACAAACCTGCAGACTTATAAATGATAACTCTCATCCACAAATATATTGAGGGAAGGCAAAGAAGAGGATTTGAAATCAAGGCAGAATTGCAGGAAACAGATTTCAGGAGGTAGATTCGAATCGCCTTTAAAGCACATGAAAAGCAGCAAAACGTTGACAATGATGCCCTTGGCCAAAAAGGGCGTATGCGTTTTTTCCTGAATATATTCAGGAAAAAACGCATACGCCCTTTTTGGCCAACCAAGCAACCTGGAAAGGCAAATCAGCGCTACAAAGATGTCTCGCTTCCCATCGGTCAAAAGGGCCATGCTGAAAAAAGTGTCAAAACCAGAAATGCAGGACAGGCCATGGAGAAATGGGAGCCTTGCTACACTGATGGGCGGGATGTAAATTGTCAACAGCCACTCTGGAGAAGTGTACGGTGAGTCCTGAAACGTCTAAAAAGCAAAGCTTAGAGAGCATAGGGCACTTCCACTCATGGGGGTATAAATTGGGAAAATTAAAAATCAGCAAGACACAAGCACCCCAAAGTTTAGGGCTGCTCTGTTGACAAGGACCTCCACTTCATTCCACCTTCAATATCCCAGGAAAGAGAAAAATGGATAAAGAAGTTGTGGTCCTTATGTACAATGGAATATCACTCAGCCATGAAATCAATGTCATAAGGCTAGTAGCAGCATGATGAGTGGATTTAGGTACGACGATTCTAAGTGAAATAAGTCACACAGAAAAGGACACTTCTCATAAGGTATCACTGATAGAGGGAATGTAAAAACCGTTACACTTGAACTGAATTACAAAACAGAACAGAGTCACACATGCAGAAAACACACTATGGCTGCTTAACGGGAAAGGTGAGGTGGGGTGATACATAAAACAAGGGTTTCAAATTAGCTCAGATACCGTTCCATAAACCCAATATGTAATAGACAAGACCTACTCCTTGCTCAGAGAACTGGACTCAACACGCCCTATTCACCGCACAAGAATATATCTGACTAGTAATAATCTTAAAAGCTATGTATTGATATCTCTCTGTTAGTGTGTCAAGTGGGTGTAAAGCGGCATAAACACAGCAGTGAAAAGCAGCTAAACCCCATTATAAAAATAAATTACTTTGAAAAACCCGTGAAACAAAGACAGTGAAAGAGAGAGAAATTCTTACACAATGCGTTCAGGGGCTGTGATGCAACCTGGATTGACCATATCTAGACCCACAGCTGGATGAGACATAAGGGTGGACACTGTTGCGGCTGAGAGGTTTGGTGAGGTTGGGTGAGCAAACGCAGCCCCTTTAAAGTAATACTGCGTGGTACCCATCGCATGGGTCCCAAATCTCCAGGTTCAAGGGCATCTTCCTACATCAAAAACATGCATGAGAAACCCAGAAGATGGTACACCGTGTGATGGGGAAAGGTTTCTAAAACGCACCTCATTTCTCATCTCCTTGTGCTCGGGTTCGCCATTCCAGCCACTTTACTAGCAATCTCCCTCCTTGGAGCATCATCACCTTTAACCTCCTGTTCCGTACAGGTTGCAATTTGTCCTGAGGATGAACGGGAAGATGTGGAACCAATGAGAGACTAGCTCTTGGTGTTGGGACAGGCACAGGTCACTCTATTTTCCCATCAGGAAGAAGAATTAACCACAGGCTCAGCCTGCCCCCCGGAACAAGAACAGGGCCTGAAGCCATCCTGCGCTTTTGCGGCCATCTCCCAAAAACGCGAGTCGTAAAATGGAGGTTCAGGGCACTGCAATTCACAAACCTGCAGAGTTATAAATGATAACTCTCGTCCACAAATATATTGAGGGAAGGCAAAGAAGAGGATTTGAAATCAAGGCAGAATTGCAGGAAACAGATTTCAGGAGGTAGATTCGAATCGCCTTTAAAGCACATGAAAAGCGGCAAAACGTTGACAATGATGCCCTTGGCCAAAAAGGGCGTATGCGTTTTTTCCTGAATATATTCAGGAAAAAACGCATACGCCCTTTTTGGCCAACCAAGCAACCTGGAAAGGCAAATCAGCGCTACAAAGATGTCTCGCTTCCCATCGGTCAAAAGGGCCATGCTGAAAAAAGTGTCAAAATCAGAAATGCAGGACAGGCCATGGAGAAATGGGAGCCTTGCTACGCTGATGGGCGGGATGTAAATTGCCAACAGCCACTCTGGAGAAGCGTACGGTGAGTCCTGAAACATCTAAAAAACAAAGCTTAGAGAGCATAGGGCACTTCCACTCATGGGGTTATAAATTGGGAAAATTAAAAATCAGCAAGACACAAGCACCCCAAAGTTTAGGGCTGCTCTGTTGACAAGGACCTCCACTTCATTCCACCTTCAATATACCAGGAAAGAGAAAAATGGATAAAGAAGTTGTGGTCCATATGTACAATGGAATATCACTCAGCCATGAAATCAATGTCATAAGGCTAGTAGCAGCATGATGAGTGGATTTAGGTACGACGATTCTAAGTGAAATAAGTCACACAGAAAAGGACACTTCTCATAAGGTATCACTTATAGAGGGAATGTAAAAACCGTTACACTTGAACTGAATTACAAAACAGAACAGAGTCACACATGCAGAAAACACACTATGGCTGCTTAACGGGAAAGGTGAGGTGGGGTGATACATAAAACAAGGGTTTCAAATTAGCTCAGATACCGTTCCATAAACCCAATATGTAATAGACAAGACCTACTCCTTGCTCAGAGAACTGGACTCAACACGCCCTATTCACCGCACAAGAATATATCTGACTAGTAATAATCTTAAAACCTATGTATTGATATCTCTCTGTTAGTGTGTCAAGTGGGTGTAAAGCGGCATAAACACAGCAGTGAAAAGCAGCTAAACCCCATTATAAAAATAAATTACTTTGAAAAACCCATGAAACAAAGACAGTGAAAGAGATAGAAATTCTTACACAATGCGTTCACGGGCTGTGATGCAACCTGGATTGACCATATCTAGACCCACAGCTGGATGAGACATAAGGGTGGACACTCTTGGGGCTGAGAGGTTTGGTGAGGTTGGGTGAGCAAACGCAGACCCTTTAAAGTAATACTGCATGGTACCCATCGCATGGGTCCCAAATCTCCAGGTTCAAGGGCATCTTCCTACATCGAAAACATGCATGAGAAACCCAGAAGATGGTACACCGTGTGATGGGGAAAGGTTTCTAAAACGCACCTCATTTCTCATCTCCTTGTGCTCGGGTTCGCCATTCCAGCCACTTTACTAGCAATCTCCCTCCTTGGAGCATCATCACCTTTAACCTCCTGTTCCGTACAGGTTGCAATTTGTCCTGAGGATGAACGGGAAGATGTGGAACCAATGAGAGACTAGCTCTTGGTGTTGGGACAGGCACAGGTCACTCTATTTTCCCATCAGGAAGAAGAATTAACCACAGGCTCAGCCTGCCCCCCGGAACAAGAACAGGGCCTGAAGCCATCCTGCGCTTTTGCGGCCATCTCCCAAAAACGCGAGTCGTAAAATGGAGGTTCAGGGCACTGCAATTCACAAACCTGCAGAGTTATAAATGATAACTCTCGTCCACAAATATATTGAGGGAAGGCAAAGAAGAGGATTTGAAATCAAGGCAGAATTGCAGGAAACAGATTTCAGGAGGTAGATTCGAATCGCCTTTAAAGCACATGAAAAGCGGCAAAACGTTGACAATGATGCCCTTGGCCAAAAAGGGCGTATGCGTTTTTTCCTGAATATATTCAGGAAAAAACGCATACGCCCTTTTTGGCCAACCAAGCAACCTGGAAAGGCAAATCAGCGCTACAAAGATGTCTCGCTTCCCATCGGTCAAAAGGGCCATGCTGAAAAAAGTGTCAAAACCAGAAATGCAGGACAGGCCATGGAGAAATGGGAGCCTTGCTACACTGATGGGCGGGATGTAAATTGTCAACAGCCACTCTGGAGAAGTGTACGGTGAGTCCTGAAACGTCTAAAAAGCAAAGCTTAGAGAGCATAGGGCACTTCCACTCATGGGGGTATAAATTGGGAAAATTAAAAATCAGCAAGACACAAGCACCCCAAAGTTTAGGGCTGCTCTGTTGACAAGGACCTCCACTTCATTCCACCTTCAATATCCCAGGAAAGAGAAAAATGGATAAAGAAGTTGTGGTCCTTATGTACAATGGAATATCACTCAGCCATGAAATCAATGTCATAAGGCTAGTAGCAGCATGATGAGTGGATTTAGGTACGACGACTCTAAGTGAAATAAGTCACACAGAAAAGGACACTTCTCATAAGGTATCACTGATAGAGGGAATGTAAAAACCGTTACACTTGAACTGAATTACAAAACAGAACAGAGTCACACATGCAGAAAACACACTATGGCTGCTTAACGGGAAAGGTGAGGTGGGGTGATACATAAAACAAGGGTTTCAAATTAGCTCAGATACCGTTCCATAAACCCAATATGTAATAGACAAGACCTACTCCTTGCTCAGAGAACTGGACTCAACACGCCCTATTCACCGCACAAGAATATATCTGACTAGTAATAATCTTAAAACCTATGTATTGATATCTCTCTGTTAGTGTGTCAAGTGGGTGTAAAGCGCCATAAACACAGCAGTGAAAAGCAGCTAAACCCCATTATAAAAATAAATTACTTTGAAAAACCCATGAAACAAAGACAGTGAAAGAGAGAGAAATTCTTACACAATGCGTTCAGGGGCTGTGATGCAACCTGGATTGACCATATCTAGACCCACAGCTGGATGAGACATAAGGGTGGACACTGTTGCGGCTGAGAGGTTTGGTGAGGTTGGGTGAGCAAACGCAGCCCCTTTAAAGTAATACTGCGTGGTACCCATCGCATGGGTCCCAAATCTCCAGGTTCAAGGGCATCTTCCTACATCGAAAACATGCATGAGAAACCCAGAAGATGGTACACCGTGTGATGGGGAAAGGTTTCTAAAACGCACCTCATTTCTCATCTCCTTGTGCTCGGGTTCGCCATTCCAGCCACTTTATTAGCAATCTCCCTCCTTGGAGCATCATCACCTTTAACCTCCTGTTCCGTACAGGTTGCAATTTGTCCTGAGGATGAACGGGAAGATGTGGAACCAATGAGAGACTAGCTCTTGGTGTTGGGACAGGCACAGGTCACTCTATTTTCCCATCAGGAAGAAGAATTAACCACAGGCTCAGCCTGCCCCCCGGAACAAGAACAGGGCCTGAAGCCATCCTGCGCTTTTGCGGCCATCTCCCAAAAACGCGAGTCGTAAAATGGAGGTTCAGGGCACTGCAATTCACAAACCTGCAGAGTTATAAATGATAACTCTCGTCCACAAATATATTGAGGGAAGGCAAAGAAGAGGATTTGAAATCAAGGCAGAATTGCAGGAAACAGATTTCAGGAGGTAGATTCGAATCGCCTTTAAAGCACATGAAAAGCGGCAAAACGTTGACAATGATGCCCTTGGCCAAAAAGGGCGTATGCGTTTTTTCCTGAATATATTCAGGAAAAAACGCATACGCCCTTTTTGGCCAACCAAGCAACCTGGAAAGGCAAATCAGCGCTACAAAGATGTCTCGCTTCCCATCGGTCAAAAGGGCCATGCTGAAAAAAGTGTCAAAATCAGAAATGCAGGACAGGCCATGGAGAAATGGGAGCCTTGCTACGCTGATGGGCGGGATGTAAATTGCCAACAGCCACTCTGGAGAAGCGTACGGTGAGTCCTGAAACATCTAAAAAACAAAGCTTAGAGAGCATAGGGCACTTCCACTCATGGGGTTATAAATTGGGAAAATTAAAAATCAGCAAGACACAAGCACCCCAAAGTTTAGGGCTGCTCTGTTGACAAGGACCTCCACTTCATTCCACCTTCAATATACCAGGAAAGAGAAAAATGGATAAAGAAGTTGTGGTCCATATGTACAATGGAATATCACTCAGCCATGAAATCAATGTCATAAGGCTAGTAGCAGCATGATGAGTGGATTTAGGTACGACGATTCTAAGTGAAATAAGTCACACAGAAAAGGACACTTCTCATAAGGTATCACTTATAGAGGGAATGTAAAAACCGTTACACTTGAACTGAATTACAAAACAGAACAGAGTCACACATGCAGAAAACACACTATGGCTGCTTAACGGGAAAGGTGAGGTGGGGTGATACATAAAACAAGGGTTTCAAATTAGCTCAGATACCGTTCCATAAACCCAATATGTAATAGACAAGACCTACTCCTTGCTCAGAGAACTGGACTCAACACGCCCTATTCACCGCACAAGAATATATCTGACTAGTAATAATCTTAAAACCTATGTATTGATATCTCTCTGTTAGTGTGTCAAGTGGGTGTAAAGCGGCATAAACACAGCAGTGAAAAGCAGCTAAACCCCAGTATAAAAATAAATTACTTGGAAAAACCCATGAAACAAAGACAGTGAAAGAGATAGAAATTCTTACACAATGCGTTCACGGGCTGTGATGCAACCTGGATTGACCATATCTAGACCCACAGCTGGATGAGACATAAGGGTGGACACTCTTGGGGCTGAGAGGTTTGGTGAGGTTGGGTGAGCAAACGCAGACCCTTTAAAGTAATACTGCATGGTACCCATTGCATGGGTCCCAAATCTCCAGGTTCAAGGGCATCTTCCTACATCGAAAACATGCATGAGAAACCCAGAAGATGGTACACCGTGTGATGTGGAAAGGTTTCTAAAACGCACCTCATTTCTCATCTCCTTGTGGCCGGGTTCGCTATTCCAGCGCTTTACTAGCAATCTCCCTACTTGGAGCATCAGCACCTTTAACCTCCTGTCCCGTACAGCTTGCAATTTGTCCTGAGGATGAACGGGAAGACGTGGAACCAATGAGAGACTAGCTCTTGGTGTTGGGACAGGCACAGGTCACTCTATTTTCCCATCAGGAAGAAGAATTAACCACAGGCTCAGCCTGCCACCCGGAAACAGAACAGGGCCTGAAGCCATCCTGCGCTTTTGCGGCCAGCTCCCTAAAAAGCGAGTTGTAAAATGGAGGTTCAGGGCACTGCAATTCACAAACCTGCAGACTTATAAATGATAACTCTCATCCACAAATATATTGAGGGAAGGCAAAGAAGAGGATTTGAAATCAAGGCAGAATTGCAGGAAACAGATTTCAGGAGGTAGATTCGAATCGCCTTTAAAGCACATGAAAAGCGGCAAAACGTTGACAATGATGCCCTTGGCCAAAAAGGGCGTATGCGTTTTTTCCTGAATATATTCAGGAAAAAACGCATACGCCCTTTTTGGCCAACCAAGCAACCTGGAAAGGCAAATCAGCGCTACAAAGATGTCTCGCTTCCCATCGGTCAAAAGGGCCATGCTGAAAAAAGTGTCAAAACCAGAAATGCAGGACAGGCCATGGAGAAATGGGAGCCTTGCTACACTGATGGGCGGGATGTAAATTGTCAACAGCCACTCTGGAGAAGTGTACGGTGAGTCCTGAAACGTCTAAAAAGCAAAGCTTAGAGAGCATAGGGCACTTCCACTCATGGGGGTATAAATTGGGAAAATTAAAAATCAGCAAGACACAAGCACCCCAAAGTTTAGGGCTGCTCTGTTGACAAGGACCTCCACTTCATTCCACCTTCAATATCCCAGGAAAGAGAAAAATGGATAAAGAAGTTGTGGTCCTTATGTACAATGGAATATCACTCAGCCATGAAATCAATGTCATAAGGCTAGTAGCAGCATGATGAGTGGATTTAGGTACGACGATTCTAAGTGAAATAAGTCACACAGAAAAGGACACTTCTCATAAGGTATCACTGATAGAGGGAATGTAAAAACCGTTACACTTGAACTGAATTACAAAACAGAACAGAGTCACACATGCAGAAAACACACTATGGCTGCTTAACGGGAAAGGTGAGGTGGGGTGATACATAAAACAAGGGTTTCAAATTAGCTCAGATACCGTTCCATAAACCCAATATGTAATAGACAAGACCTACTCCTTGCTCAGAGAACTGGACTCAACACGCCCTATTCACCGCACAAGAATATATCTGACTAGTAATAATCTTAAAAGCTATGTATTGATATCTCTCTGTTAGTGTGTCAAGTGGGTGTAAAGCGGCATAAACACAGCAGTGAAAAGCAGCTAAACCCCATTATAAAAATAAATTACTTTGAAAAACCCGTGAAACAAAGACAGTGAAAGAGAGAGAAATTCTTACACAATGCGTTCAGGGGCTGTGATGCAACCTGGATTGACCATATCTAGACCCACAGCTGGATGAGACATAAGGGTGGACACTGTTGCGGCTGAGAGGTTTGGTGAGGTTGGGTGAGCAAACGCAGCCCCTTTAAAGTAATACTGCGTGGTACCCATCGCATGGGTCCCAAATCTCCAGGTTCAAGGGCATCTTCCTACATCGAAAACATGCATGAGAAACCCAGAAGATGGTACACCGTGTGATGGGGAAAGGTTTCTAAAACGCACCTCATTTCTCATCTCCTTGTGCTCGGGTTCGCCATTCCAGCCACTTTATTAGCAATCTCCCTCCTTGGAGCATCATCACCTTTAACCTCCTGTTCCGTACAGGTTGCAATTTGTCCTGAGGATGAACGGGAAGATGTGGAACCAATGAGAGACTAGCTCTTGGTGTTGGGACAGGCACAGGTCACTCTATTTTCCCATCAGGAAGAAGAATTAACCACAGGCTCAGCCTGCCCCCCGGAACAAGAACAGGGCCTGAAGCCATCCTGCGCTTTTGCGGCCATCTCCCAAAAACGCGAGTCGTAAAATGGAGGTTCAGGGCACTGCAATTCACAAACCTGCAGAGTTATAAATGATAACTCTCGTCCACAAATATATTGAGGGAAGGCAAAGAAGAGGATTTGAAATCAAGGCAGAATTGCAGGAAACAGATTTCAGGAGGTAGATTCGAATCGCCTTTAAAGCACATGAAAAGCGGCAAAACGTTGACAATGATGCCCTTGGCCAAAAAGGGCGTATGCGTTTTTTCCTGAATATATTCAGGAAAAAACGCATACGCCCTTTTTGGCCAACCAAGCAACCTGGAAAGGCAAATCAGCGCTACAAAGATGTCTCGCTTCCCATCGGTCAAAAGGGCCATGCTGAAAAAAGTGTCAAAATCAGAAATGCAGGACAGGCCATGGAGAAATGGGAGCCTTGCTACGCTGATGGGCGGGATGTAAATTGCCAACAGCCACTCTGGAGAAGCGTACGGTGAGTCCTGAAACATCTAAAAAACAAAGCTTAGAGAGCATAGGGCACTTCCACTCATGGGGTTATAAATTGGGAAAATTAAAAATCAGCAAGACACAAGCACCCCAAAGTTTAGGGCTGCTCTGTTGACAAGGACCTCCACTTCATTCCACCTTCAATATACCAGGAAAGAGAAAAATGGATAAAGAAGTTGTGGTCCATATGTACAATGGAATATCACTCAGCCATGAAATCAATGTCATAAGGCTAGTAGCAGCATGATGAGTGGATTTAGGTACGACGATTCTAAGTGAAATAAGTCACACAGAAAAGGACACTTCTCATAAGGTATCACTTATAGAGGGAATGTAAAAACCGTTACACTTGAACTGAATTACAAAACAGAACAGAGTCACACATGCAGAAAACACACTATGGCTGCTTAACGGGAAAGGTGAGGTGGGGTGATACATAAAACAAGGGTTTCAAATTAGCTCAGATACCGTTCCATAAACCCAATATGTAATAGACAAGACCTACTCCTTGCTCAGAGAACTGGACTCAACACGCCCTATTCACCGCACAAGAATATATCTGACTAGTAATAATCTTAAAACCTATGTATTGATATCTCTCTGTTAGTGTGTCAAGTGGGTGTAAAGCGGCATAAACACAGCAGTGAAAAGCAGCTAAACCCCATTATAAAAATAAATTACTTTGAAAAACCCATGAAACAAAGACAGTGAAAGAGATAGAAATTCTTACACAATGCGTTCACGGGCTGTGATGCAACCTGGATTGACCATATCTAGACCCACAGCTGGATGAGACAAAAGGGTGGACACTCTTGGGGCTGAGAGGTTTGGTGAGGTTGGGTGAGCAAACGCAGACCCTTTAAAGTAATACTGCATGGTACCCATCGCATGGGTCCCAAATCTCCAGGTTCAAGGGCATCTTCCTACATCGAAAACATGCATGAGAAACCCAGAAGATGGTACACCGTGTGATGGGGAAAGGTTTCTAAAACGCACCTCATTTCTCATCTCCTTGTGCTCGGGTTCGCCATTCCAGCCACTTTACTAGCAATCTCCCTCCTTGGAGCATCATCACCTTTAACCTCCTGTTCCGTACAGGTTGCAATTTGTCCTGAGGATGAACGGGAAGATGTGGAACCAATGAGAGACTAGCTCTTGGTGTTGGGACAGGCACAGGTCACTCTATTTTCCCATCAGGAAGAAGAATTAACCACAGGCTCAGCCTGCCCCCCGGAACAAGAACAGGGCCTGAAGCCATCCTGCGCTTTTGCGGCCATCTCCCAAAAACGCGAGTCGTAAAATGGAGGTTCAGGGCACTGCAATTCACAAACCTGCAGAGTTATAAATGATAACTCTCGTCCACAAATATATTGAGGGAAGGCAAAGAAGAGGATTTGAAATCAAGGCAGAATTGCAGGAAACAGATTTCAGGAGGTAGATTCGAATCGCCTTTAAAGCACATGAAAAGCGGCAAAACGTTGACAATGATGCCCTTGGCCAAAAAGGGCGTATGCGTTTTTTCCTGAATATATTCAGGAAAAAACGCATACGCCCTTTTTGGCCAACCAAGCAACCTGGAAAGGCAAATCAGCGCTACAAAGATGTCTCGCTTCCCATCGGTCAAAAGGGCCATGCTGAAAAAAGTGTCAAAATCAGAAATGCAGGACAGGCCATGGAGAAATGGGAGCCTTGCTACGCTGATGGGCGGGATGTAAATTGCCAACAGCCACTCTGGAGAAGCGTACGGTGAGTCCTGAAACATCTAAAAAACAAAGCTTAGAGAGCATAGGGCACTTCCACTCATGGGGTTATAAATTGGGAAAATTAAAAATCAGCAAGACACAAGCACCCCAAAGTTTAGGGCTGCTCTGTTGACAAGGACCTCCACTTCATTCCACCTTCAATATACCAGGAAAGAGAAAAATGGATAAAGAAGTTGTGGTCCATATGTACAATGGAATATCACTCAGCCATGAAATCAATGTCATAAGGCTAGTAGCAGCATGATGAGTGGATTTAGGTACGACGATTCTAAGTGAAATAAGTCACACAGAAAAGGACACTTCTCATAAGGTATCACTTATAGAGGGAATGTAAAAACCGTTACACTTGAACTGAATTACAAAACAGAACAGAGTCACACATGCAGAAAACACACTATGGCTGCTTAACGGGAAAGGTGAGGTGGGGTGATACATAAAACAAGGGTTTCAAATTAGCTCAGATACCGTTCCATAAACCCAATATGTAATAGACAAGACCTACTCCTTGCTCAGAGAACTGGACTCAACACGCCCTATTCACCGCACAAGAATATATCTGACTAGTAATAATCTTAAAACCTATGTATTGATATCTCTCTGTTAGTGTGTCAAGTGGGTGTAAAGCGGCATAAACACAGCAGTGAAAAGCAGCTAAACCCCAGTATAAAAATAAATTACTTTGAAAAACCCATGAAACAAAGACAGTGAAAGAGATAGAAATTCTTACACAATGCGTTCACGGGCTGTGATGCAACCTGGATTGACCATATCTAGACCCACAGCTGGATGAGACATAAGGGTGGACACTCTTGGGGCTGAGAGGTTTGGTGAGGTTGGGTGAGCAAACGCAGACCCTTTAAAGTAATACTGCATGGTACCCATCGCATGGGTCCCAAATCTCCAGGTTCAAGGGCATCTTCCTACATCGAAAACATGCATGAGAAACCCAGAAGATGGTACACCGTGTGATGTGGAAAGGTTTCTAAAACGCACGTCATTTCTCATCTCCTTGTGGCCGGGTTCGCTATTCCAGCGCTTTACTAGCAATCTCCCTACTTGGAGCATCAGCACCTTTAACCTCCTGTCCCGTACAGGTTGCAATTTGTCCTGAGGATGAACGGGAAGATGTGGAACCAATGAGAGACTAGCTCTTGGTGTTGGGACAGGCACAGGTCACTCTATTTTCCCATCAGGAAGAAGAATTAACCACAGGCTCAGCCTGCCACCCGGAACCAGAACAGGGCCTGAAGCCATCCTGCGCTTTTGCGGCCAGCTCCCTAAAAAGCGAGTTGTAAAATGGAGGTTCAGGGCACTGCAATTCACAAACCTGCAGACTTATAAATGATAACTCTCATCCACAAATATATTGAGGGAAGGCAAAGAAGAGGATTTGAAATCAAGGCAGAATTGCAGGAAACAGATTTCAGGAGGTAGATTCGAATCGCCTTTAAAGCACATGAAAAGCAGCAAAACGTTGACAATGATGCCCTTGGCCAAAAAGGGCGTATGCGTTTTTTCCTGAATATATTCAGGAAAAAACGCATACGCCCTTTTTGGCCAACCAAGCAACCTGGAAAGGCAAATCAGCGCTACAAAGATGTCTCGCTTCCCATCGGTCAAAAGGGCCATGCTGAAAAAAGTGTCAAAACCAGAAATGCAGGACAGGCCATGGAGAAATGGGAGCCTTGCTACACTGATGGGCGGGATGTAAATTGTCAACAGCCACTCTGGAGAAGTGTACGGTGAGTCCTGAAACGTCTAAAAAGCAAAGCTTAGAGAGCATAGGGCACTTCCACTCATGGGGGTATAAATTGGGAAAATTAAAAATCAGCAAGACACAAGCACCCCAAAGTTTAGGGCTGCTCTGTTGACAAGGACCTCCACTTCATTCCACCTTCAATATCCCAGGAAAGAGAAAAATGGATAAAGAAGTTGTGGTCCTTATGTACAATGGAATATCACTCAGCCATGAAATCAATGTCATAAGGCTAGTAGCAGCATGATGAGTGGATTTAGGTACGACGATTCTAAGTGAAATAAGTCACACAGAAAAGGACACTTCTCATAAGGTATCACTGATAGAGGGAATGTAAAAACCGTTACACTTGAACTGAATTACAAAACAGAACAGAGTCACACATGCAGAAAACACACTATGGCTGCTTAACGGGAAAGGTGAGGTGGGGTGATACATAAAACAAGGGTTTCAAATTAGCTCAGATACCGTTCCATAAACCCAATATGTAATAGACAAGACCTACTCCTTGCTCAGAGAACTGGACTCAACACGCCCTATTCACCGCACAAGAATATATCTGACTAGTAATAATCTTAAAAGCTATGTATTGATATCTCTCTGTTAGTGTGTCAAGTGGGTGTAAAGCGGCATAAACACAGCAGTGAAAAGCAGCTAAACCCCATTATAAAAATAAATTACTTTGAAAAACCCGTGAAACAAAGACAGTGAAAGAGAGAGAAATTCTTACACAATGCGTTCAGGGGCTGTGATGCAACCTGGATTGACCATATCTAGACCCACAGCTGGATGAGACATAAGGGTGGACACTGTTGCGGCTGAGAGGTTTGGTGAGGTTGGGTGAGCAAACGCAGCCCCTTTAAAGTAATACTGCGTGGTACCCATCGCATGGGTCCCAAATCTCCAGGTTCAAGGGCATCTTCCTACATCAAAAACATGCATGAGAAACCCAGAAGATGGTACACCGTGTGATGGGGAAAGGTTTCTAAAACGCACCTCATTTCTCATCTCCTTGTGCTCGGGTTCGCCATTCCAGCCACTTTACTAGCAATCTCCCTCCTTGGAGCATCATCACCTTTAACCTCCTGTTCCGTACAGGTTGCAATTTGTCCTGAGGATGAACGGGAAGATGTGGAACCAATGAGAGACTAGCTCTTGGTGTTGGGACAGGCACAGGTCACTCTATTTTCCCATCAGGAAGAAGAATTAACCACAGGCTCAGCCTGCCCCCCGGAACAAGAACAGGGCCTGAAGCCATCCTGCGCTTTTGCGGCCATCTCCCAAAAACGCGAGTCGTAAAATGGAGGTTCAGGGCACTGCAATTCACAAACCTGCAGAGTTATAAATGATAACTCTCGTCCACAAATATATTGAGGGAAGGCAAAGAAGAGGATTTGAAATCAAGGCAGAATTGCAGGAAACAGATTTCAGGAGGTAGATTCGAATCGCCTTTAAAGCACATGAAAAGCGGCAAAACGTTGACAATGATGCCCTTGGCCAAAAAGGGCGTATGCGTTTTTTCCTGAATATATTCAGGAAAAAACGCATACGCCCTTTTTGGCCAACCAAGCAACCTGGAAAGGCAAATCAGCGCTACAAAGATGTCTCGCTTCCCATCGGTCAAAAGGGCCATGCTGAAAAAAGTGTCAAAATCAGAAATGCAGGACAGGCCATGGAGAAATGGGAGCCTTGCTACGCTGATGGGCGGGATGTAAATTGCCAACAGCCACTCTGGAGAAGCGTACGGTGAGTCCTGAAACATCTAAAAAACAAAGCTTAGAGAGCATAGGGCACTTCCACTCATGGGGTTATAAATTGGGAAAATTAAAAATCAGCAAGACACAAGCACCCCAAAGTTTAGGGCTGCTCTGTTGACAAGGACCTCCACTTCATTCCACCTTCAATATACCAGGAAAGAGAAAAATGGATAAAGAAGTTGTGGTCCATATGTACAATGGAATATCACTCAGCCATGAAATCAATGTCATAAGGCTAGTAGCAGCATGATGAGTGGATTTAGGTACGACGATTCTAAGTGAAATAAGTCACACAGAAAAGGACACTTCTCATAAGGTATCACTTATAGAGGGAATGTAAAAACCGTTACACTTGAACTGAATTACAAAACAGAACAGAGTCACACATGCAGAAAACACACTATGGCTGCTTAACGGGAAAGGTGAGGTGGGGTGATACATAAAACAAGGGTTTCAAATTAGCTCAGATACCGTTCCATAAACCCAATATGTAATAGACAAGACCTACTCCTTGCTCAGAGAACTGGACTCAACACGCCCTATTCACCGCACAAGAATATATCTGACTAGTAATAATCTTAAAACCTATGTATTGATATCTCTCTGTTAGTGTGTCAAGTGGGTGTAAAGCGGCATAAACACAGCAGTGAAAAGCAGCTAAACCCCATTATAAAAATAAATTACTTTGAAAAACCCATGAAACAAAGACAGTGAAAGAGATAGAAATTCTTACACAATGCGTTCACGGGCTGTGATGCAACCTGGATTGACCATATCTAGACCCACAGCTGGATGAGACAAAAGGGTGGACACTCTTGGGGCTGAGAGGTTTGGTGAGGTTGGGTGAGCAAACGCAGACCCTTTAAAGTAATACTGCATGGTACCCATCGCATGGGTCCCAAATCTCCAGGTTCAAGGGCATCTTCCTACATCGAAAACATGCATGAGAAACCCAGAAGATGGTACACCGTGTGATGGGGAAAGGTTTCTAAAACGCACCTCATTTCTCATCTCCTTGTGCTCGGGTTCGCCATTCCAGCCACTTTACTAGCAATCTCCCTCCTTGGAGCATCATCACCTTTAACCTCCTGTTCCGTACAGGTTGCAATTTGTCCTGAGGATGAACGGGAAGATGTGGAACCAATGAGAGACTAGCTCTTGGTGTTGGGACAGGCACAGGTCACTCTATTTTCCCATCAGGAAGAAGAATTAACCACAGGCTCAGCCTGCCCCCCGGAACAAGAACAGGGCCTGAAGCCATCCTGCGCTTTTGCGGCCATCTCCCAAAAACGCGAGTCGTAAAATGGAGGTTCAGGGCACTGCAATTCACAAACCTGCAGAGTTATAAATGATAACTCTCGTCCACAAATATATTGAGGGAAGGCAAAGAAGAGGATTTGAAATCAAGGCAGAATTGCAGGAAACAGATTTCAGGAGGTAGATTCGAATCGCCTTTAAAGCACATGAAAAGCGGCAAAACGTTGACAATGATGCCCTTGGCCAAAAAGGGCGTATGCGTTTTTTCCTGAATATATTCAGGAAAAAACGCATACGCCCTTTTTGGCCAACCAAGCAACCTGGAAAGGCAAATCAGCGCTACAAAGATGTCTCGCTTCCCATCGGTCAAAAGGGCCATGCTGAAAAAAGTGTCAAAATCAGAAATGCAGGACAGGCCATGGAGAAATGGGAGCCTTGCTACGCTGATGGGCGGGATGTAAATTGCCAACAGCCACTCTGGAGAAGCGTACGGTGAGTCCTGAAACATCTAAAAAACAAAGCTTAGAGAGCATAGGGCACTTCCACTCATGGGGTTATAAATTGGGAAAATTAAAAATCAGCAAGACACAAGCACCCCAAAGTTTAGGGCTGCTCTGTTGACAAGGACCTCCACTTCATTCCACCTTCAATATACCAGGAAAGAGAAAAATGGATAAAGAAGTTGTGGTCCATATGTACAATGGAATATCACTCAGCCATGAAATCAATGTCATAAGGCTAGTAGCAGCATGATGAGTGGATTTAGGTACGACGATTCTAAGTGAAATAAGTCACACAGAAAAGGACACTTCTCATAAGGTATCACTTATAGAGGGAATGTAAAAACCGTTACACTTGAACTGAATTACAAAACAGAACAGAGTCACACATGCAGAAAACACACTATGGCTGCTTAACGGGAAAGGTGAGGTGGGGTGATACATAAAACAAGGGTTTCAAATTAGCTCAGATACCGTTCCATAAACCCAATATGTAATAGACAAGACCTACTCCTTGCTCAGAGAACTGGACTCAACACGCCCTATTCACCGCACAAGAATATATCTGACTAGTAATAATCTTAAAACCTATGTATTGATATCTCTCTGTTAGTGTGTCAAGTGGGTGTAAAGCGGCATAAACACAGCAGTGAAAAGCAGCTAAACCCCAGTATAAAAATAAATTACTTTGAAAAACCCATGAAACAAAGACAGTGAAAGAGATAGAAATTCTTACACAATGCGTTCACGGGCTGTGATGCAACCTGGATTGACCATATCTAGACCCACAGCTGGATGAGACATAAGGGTGGACACTCTTGGGGCTGAGAGGTTTGGTGAGGTTGGGTGAGCAAACGCAGACCCTTTAAAGTAATACTGCATGGTACCCATCGCATGGGTCCCAAATCTCCAGGTTCAAGGGCATCTTCCTACATCGAAAACATGCATGAGAAACCCAGAAGATGGTACACCGTGTGATGTGGAAAGGTTTCTAAAACGCACGTCATTTCTCATCTCCTTGTGGCCGGGTTCGCTATTCCAGCGCTTTACTAGCAATCTCCCTACTTGGAGCATCAGCACCTTTAACCTCCTGTCCCGTACAGGTTGCAATTTGTCCTGAGGATGAACGGGAAGATGTGGAACCAATGAGAGACTAGCTCTTGGTGTTGGGACAGGCACAGGTCACTCTATTTTCCCATCAGGAAGAAGAATTAACCACAGGCTCAGCCTGCCACCCGGAACCAGAACAGGGCCTGAAGCCATCCTGCGCTTTTGCGGCCAGCTCCCTAAAAAGCGAGTTGTAAAATGGAGGTTCAGGGCACTGCAATTCACAAACCTGCAGACTTATAAATGATAACTCTCATCCACAAATATATTGAGGGAAGGCAAAGAAGAGGATTTGAAATCAAGGCAGAATTGCAGGAAACAGATTTCAGGAGGTAGATTCGAATCGCCTTTAAAGCACATGAAAAGCAGCAAAACGTTGACAATGATGCCCTTGGCCAAAAAGGGCGTATGCGTTTTTTCCTGAATATATTCAGGAAAAAACGCATACGCCCTTTTTGGCCAACCAAGCAACCTGGAAAGGCAAATCAGCGCTACAAAGATGTCTCGCTTCCCATCGGTCAAAAGGGCCATGCTGAAAAAAGTGTCAAAACCAGAAATGCAGGACAGGCCATGGAGAAATGGGAGCCTTGCTACACTGATGGGCGGGATGTAAATTGTCAACAGCCACTCTGGAGAAGTGTACGGTGAGTCCTGAAACGTCTAAAAAGCAAAGCTTAGAGAGCATAGGGCACTTCCACTCATGGGGGTATAAATTGGGAAAATTAAAAATCAGCAAGACACAAGCACCCCAAAGTTTAGGGCTGCTCTGTTGACAAGGACCTCCACTTCATTCCACCTTCAATATCCCAGGAAAGAGAAAAATGGATAAAGAAGTTGTGGTCCTTATGTACAATGGAATATCACTCAGCCATGAAATCAATGTCATAAGGCTAGTAGCAGCATGATGAGTGGATTTAGGTACGACGATTCTAAGTGAAATAAGTCACACAGAAAAGGACACTTCTCATAAGGTATCACTGATAGAGGGAATGTAAAAACCGTTACACTTGAACTGAATTACAAAACAGAACAGAGTCACACATGCAGAAAACACACTATGGCTGCTTAACGGGAAAGGTGAGGTGGGGTGATACATAAAACAAGGGTTTCAAATTAGCTCAGATACCGTTCCATAAACCCAATATGTAATAGACAAGACCTACTCCTTGCTCAGAGAACTGGACTCAACACGCCCTATTCACCGCACAAGAATATATCTGACTAGTAATAATCTTAAAAGCTATGTATTGATATCTCTCTGTTAGTGTGTCAAGTGGGTGTAAAGCGGCATAAACACAGCAGTGAAAAGCAGCTAAACCCCATTATAAAAATAAATTACTTTGAAAAACCCGTGAAACAAAGACAGTGAAAGAGAGAGAAATTCTTACACAATGCGTTCAGGGGCTGTGATGCAACCTGGATTGACCATATCTAGACCCACAGCTGGATGAGACATAAGGGTGGACACTGTTGCGGCTGAGAGGTTTGGTGAGGTTGGGTGAGCAAACGCAGCCCCTTTAAAGTAATACTGCGTGGTACCCATCGCATGGGTCCCAAATCTCCAGGTTCAAGGGCATCTTCCTACATCAAAAACATGCATGAGAAACCCAGAAGATGGTACACCGTGTGATGGGGAAAGGTTTCTAAAACGCACCTCATTTCTCATCTCCTTGTGCTCGGGTTCGCCATTCCAGCCACTTTACTAGCAATCTCCCTCCTTGGAGCATCATCACCTTTAACCTCCTGTTCCGTACAGGTTGCAATTTGTCCTGAGGATGAACGGGAAGATGTGGAACCAATGAGAGACTAGCTCTTGGTGTTGGGACAGGCACAGGTCACTCTATTTTCCCATCAGGAAGAAGAATTAACCACAGGCTCAGCCTGCCCCCCGGAACAAGAACAGGGCCTGAAGCCATCCTGCGCTTTTGCGGCCATCTCCCAAAAACGCGAGTCGTAAAATGGAGGTTCAGGGCACTGCAATTCACAAACCTGCAGAGTTATAAATGATAACTCTCGTCCACAAATATATTGAGGGAAGGCAAAGAAGAGGATTTGAAATCAAGGCAGAATTGCAGGAAACAGATTTCAGGAGGTAGATTCGAATCGCCTTTAAAGCACATGAAAAGCGGCAAAACGTTGACAATGATGCCCTTGGCCAAAAAGGGCGTATGCGTTTTTTCCTGAATATATTCAGGAAAAAACGCATACGCCCTTTTTGGCCAACCAAGCAACCTGGAAAGGCAAATCAGCGCTACAAAGATGTCTCGCTTCCCATCGGTCAAAAGGGCCATGCTGAAAAAAGTGTCAAAATCAGAAATGCAGGACAGGCCATGGAGAAATGGGAGCCTTGCTACGCTGATGGGCGGGATGTAAATTGCCAACAGCCACTCTGGAGAAGCGTACGGTGAGTCCTGAAACATCTAAAAAACAAAGCTTAGAGAGCATAGGGCACTTCCACTCATGGGGTTATAAATTGGGAAAATTAAAAATCAGCAAGACACAAGCACCCCAAAGTTTAGGGCTGCTCTGTTGACAAGGACCTCCACTTCATTCCACCTTCAATATACCAGGAAAGAGAAAAATGGATAAAGAAGTTGTGGTCCATATGTACAATGGAATATCACTCAGCCATGAAATCAATGTCATAAGGCTAGTAGCAGCATGATGAGTGGATTTAGGTACGACGATTCTAAGTGAAATAAGTCACACAGAAAAGGACACTTCTCATAAGGTATCACTTATAGAGGGAATGTAAAAACCGTTACACTTGAACTGAATTACAAAACAGAACAGAGTCACACATGCAGAAAACACACTATGGCTGCTTAACGGGAAAGGTGAGGTGGGGTGATACATAAAACAAGGGTTTCAAATTAGCTCAGATACCGTTCCATAAACCCAATATGTAATAGACAAGACCTACTCCTTGCTCAGAGAACTGGACTCAACACGCCCTATTCACCGCACAAGAATATATCTGACTAGTAATAATCTTAAAACCTATGTATTGATATCTCTCTGTTAGTGTGTCAAGTGGGTGTAAAGCGGCATAAACACAGCAGTGAAAAGCAGCTAAACCCCATTATAAAAATAAATTACTTTGAAAAACCCATGAAACAAAGACAGTGAAAGAGATAGAAATTCTTACACAATGCGTTCACGGGCTGTGATGCAACCTGGATTGACCATATCTAGACCCACAGCTGGATGAGACATAAGGGTGGACACTCTTGGGGCTGAGAGGTTTGGTGAGGTTGGGTGAGCAAACGCAGACCCTTTAAAGTAATACTGCATGGTACCCATCGCATGGGTCCCAAATCTCCAGGTTCAAGGGCATCTTCCTACATCGAAAACATGCATGAGAAACCCAGAAGATGGTACACCGTGTGATGGGGAAAGGTTTCTAAAACGCACCTCATTTCTCATCTCCTTGTGCTCGGGTTCGCCATTCCAGCCACTTTACTAGCAATCTCCCTCCTTGGAGCATCATCACCTTTAACCTCCTGTTCCGTACAGGTTGCAATTTGTCCTGAGGATGAACGGGAAGATGTGGAACCAATGAGAGACTAGCTCTTGGTGTTGGGACAGGCACAGGTCACTCTATTTTCCCATCAGGAAGAAGAATTAACCACAGGCTCAGCCTGCCCCCCGGAACAAGAACAGGGCCTGAAGCCATCCTGCGCTTTTGCGGCCATCTCCCAAAAACGCGAGTCGTAAAATGGAGGTTCAGGGCACTGCAATTCACAAACCTGCAGAGTTATAAATGATAACTCTCGTCCACAAATATATTGAGGGAAGGCAAAGAAGAGGATTTGAAATCAAGGCAGAATTGCAGGAAACAGATTTCAGGAGGTAGATTCGAATCGCCTTTAAAGCACATGAAAAGCGGCAAAACGTTGACAATGATGCCCTTGGCCAAAAAGGGCGTATGCGTTTTTTCCTGAATATATTCAGGAAAAAACGCATACGCCCTTTTTGGCCAACCAAGCAACCTGGAAAGGCAAATCAGCGCTACAAAGATGTCTCGCTTCCCATCGGTCAAAAGGGCCATGCTGAAAAAAGTGTCAAAATCAGAAATGCAGGACAGGCCATGGAGAAATGGGAGCCTTGCTACGCTGATGGGCGGGATGTAAATTGCCAACAGCCACTCTGGAGAAGCGTACGGTGAGTCCTGAAACATCTAAAAAACAAAGCTTAGAGAGCATAGGGCACTTCCACTCATGGGGTTATAAATTGGGAAAATTAAAAATCAGCAAGACACAAGCACCCCAAAGTTTAGGGCTGCTCTGTTGACAAGGACCTCCACTTCATTCCACCTTCAATATACCAGGAAAGAGAAAAATGGATAAAGAAGTTGTGGTCCATATGTACAATGGAATATCACTCAGCCATGAAATCAATGTCATAAGGCTAGTAGCAGCATGATGAGTGGATTTAGGTACGACGATTCTAAGTGAAATAAGTCACACAGAAAAGGACACTTCTCATAAGGTATCACTTATAGAGGGAATGTAAAAACCGTTACACTTGAACTGAATTACAAAACAGAACAGAGTCACACATGCAGAAAACACACTATGGCTGCTTAACGGGAAAGGTGAGGTGGGGTGATACATAAAACAAGGGTTTCAAATTAGCTCAGATACCGTTCCATAAACCCAATATGTAATAGACAAGACCTACTCCTTGCTCAGAGAACTGGACTCAACACGCCCTATTCACCGCACAAGAATATATCTGACTAGTAATAATCTTAAAACCTATGTATTGATATCTCTCTGTTAGTGTGTCAAGTGGGTGTAAAGCGGCATAAACACAGCAGTGAAAAGCAGCTAAACCCCAGTATAAAAATAAATTACTTGGAAAAACCCATGAAACAAAGACAGTGAAAGAGATAGAAATTCTTACACAATGCGTTCACGGGCTGTGATGCAACCTGGATTGACCATATCTAGACCCACAGCTGGATGAGACATAAGGGTGGACACTCTTGGGGCTGAGAGGTTTGGTGAGGTTGGGTGAGCAAACGCAGACCCTTTAAAGTAATACTGCATGGTACCCATCGCATGGGTCCCAAATCTCCAGGTTCAAGGGCATCTTCCTACATCGAAAACATGCATGAGAAACCCAGAAGATGGTACACCGTGTGATGTGGAAAGGTTTCTAAAACGCACGTCATTTCTCATCTCCTTGTGGCCGGGTTCGCTATTCCAGCGCTTTACTAGCAATCTCCCTACTTGGAGCATCAGCACCTTTAACCTCCTGTCCCGTACAGGTTGCAATTTGTCCTGAGGATGAACGGGAAGATGTGGAACCAATGAGAGACTAGCTCTTGGTGTTGGGACAGGCACAGGTCACTCTATTTTCCCATCAGGAAGAAGAATTAACCACAGGCTCAGCCTGCCACCCGGAACCAGAACAGGGCCTGAAGCCATCCTGCGCTTTTGCGGCCAGCTCCCTAAAAAGCGAGTTGTAAAATGGAGGTTCAGGGCACTGCAATTCACAAACCTGCAGACTTATAAATGATAACTCTCATCCACAAATATATTGAGGGAAGGCAAAGAAGAGGATTTGAAATCAAGGCAGAATTGCAGGAAACAGATTTCAGGAGGTAGATTCGAATCGCCTTTAAAGCACATGAAAAGCAGCAAAACGTTGACAATGATGCCCTTGGCCAAAAAGGGCGTATGCGTTTTTTCCTGAATATATTCAGGAAAAAACGCATACGCCCTTTTTGGCCAACCAAGCAACCTGGAAAGGCAAATCAGCGCTACAAAGATGTCTCGCTTCCCATCGGTCAAAAGGGCCATGCTGAAAAAAGTGTCAAAACCAGAAATGCAGGACAGGCCATGGAGAAATGGGAGCCTTGCTACACTGATGGGCGGGATGTAAATTGTCAACAGCCACTCTGGAGAAGTGTACGGTGAGTCCTGAAACGTCTAAAAAGCAAAGCTTAGAGAGCATAGGGCACTTCCACTCATGGGGGTATAAATTGGGAAAATTAAAAATCAGCAAGACACAAGCACCCCAAAGTTTAGGGCTGCTCTGTTGACAAGGACCTCCACTTCATTCCACCTTCAATATCCCAGGAAAGAGAAAAATGGATAAAGAAGTTGTGGTCCTTATGTACAATGGAATATCACTCAGCCATGAAATCAATGTCATAAGGCTAGTAGCAGCATGATGAGTGGATTTAGGTACGACGATTCTAAGTGAAATAAGTCACACAGAAAAGGACACTTCTCATAAGGTATCACTGATAGAGGGAATGTAAAAACCGTTACACTTGAACTGAATTACAAAACAGAACAGAGTCACACATGCAGAAAACACACTATGGCTGCTTAACGGGAAAGGTGAGGTGGGGTGATACATAAAACAAGGGTTTCAAATTAGCTCAGATACCGTTCCATAAACCCAATATGTAATAGACAAGACCTACTCCTTGCTCAGAGAACTGGACTCAACACGCCCTATTCACCGCACAAGAATATATCTGACTAGTAATAATCTTAAAACCTATGTATTGATATCTCTCTGTTAGTGTGTCAAGTGGGTGTAAAGCGGCATAAACACAGCAGTGAAAAGCAGCTAAACCCCATTATAAAAATAAATTACTTTGAAAAACCCATGAAACAAAGACAGTGAAAGAGAGAGAAATTCTTACACAATGCGTTCAGGGGCTGTGATGCAACCTGGATTGACCATATCTAGACCCACAGCTGGATGAGACATAAGGGTGGACACTGTTGCAGCTGAGAGGTTTGGTGAGGTTGGGTGAGCAAACGCAGCCCCTTTAAAGTAATACTGCGTGGTACCCATCGCATGGGTCCCAAATCTCCAGGTTCAAGGGCATCTTCCTACATCAAAAACATGCATGAGAAACCCAGAAGATGGTACACCGTGTGATGTGGAACGGTTTCTAAAACGCACCTCATTTCTCATCTCCTTGTGCCCGGGTTTGCTATTCCAGCCGCTTTACTAGCAATCTCCCTACTTGGAGCATCAGCACCTTTAACCTCCTGTTCCGTACAGGTTGCAATTTGTCCTGAGGATGAACGGGAAGACGTGAAACCAATGAGAGACTAGCTCTTGGTGTTGGGACAGGCACAGGTCACTCTATTTTCCCATCAGGAAGAAGAATTAACCACAGGCTCAGCCTGCCTCCCGGAACCAGAACAGGGCCTGAAGCCATCCTGCGCTTTTGCGGCCATCTCCCAAAAACGCGAGTCGTAAAATGGAGGTTCAGGGCACTGCAATTCACAAACCTGCAGAGTTATAAATGATAACTCTCGTCCACAAATATATTGAGGGAAGGCAAAGAAGAGGATTTGAAATCAAGGCAGAATTGCAGGAAACAGATTTCAGGAGGTAGATTCGAATCGCCTTTAAAGCACATGAAAAGCGGCAAAACGTTGACAATGATGCCCTTGGCCAAAAAGGGCGTATGCGTTTTTTCCTGAATATATTCAGGAAAAAACGCATACGCCCTTTTTGGCCAACCAAGCAACCTGGAAAGGCAAATCAGCGCTACAAAGATGTCTCGCTTCCCATCGGTCAAAAGGGCCATGCTGAAAAAAGTGTCAAAATCAGAAATGCAGGACAGGCCATGGAGAAATGGGAGCCTTGCTACGCTGATGGGCGGGATGTAAATTGCCAACAGCCACTCTGGAGAAGCGTACGGTGAGTCCTGAAACATCTAAAAAACAAAGCTTAGAGAGCATAGGGCACTTCCACTCATGGGGTTATAAATTGGGAAAATTAAAAATCAGCAAGACACAAGCACCCCAAAGTTTAGGGCTGCTCTGTTGACAAGGACCTCCACTTCATTCCACCTTCAATATACCAGGAAAGAGAAAAATGGATAAAGAAGTTGTGGTCCATATGTACAATGGAATATCACTCAGCCATGAAATCAATGTCATAAGGCTAGTAGCAGCATGATGAGTGGATTTAGGTACGACGATTCTAAGTGAAATAAGTCACACAGAAAAGGACACTTCTCATAAGGTATCACTTATAGAGGGAATGTAAAAACCGTTACACTTGAACTGAATTACAAAACAGAACAGAGTCACACATGCAGAAAACACACTATGGCTGCTTAACGGGAAAGGTGAGGTGGGGTGATACATAAAACAAGGGTTTCAAATTAGCTCAGATACCGTTCCATAAACCCAATATGTAATAGACAAGACCTACTCCTTGCTCAGAGAACTGGACTCAACACGCCCTATTCACCGCACAAGAATATATCTGACTAGTAATAATCTTAAAACCTATGTATTGATATCTCTCTGTTAGTGTGTCAAGTGGGTGTAAAGCGGCATAAACACAGCAGTGAAAAGCAGCTAAACCCCAGTATAAAAATAAATTACTTGGAAAAACCCATGAAACAAAGACAGTGAAAGAGATAGAAATTCTTACACAATGCGTTCACGGGCTGTGATGCAACCTGGATTGACCATATCTAGACCCACAGCTGGATGAGACATAAGGGTGGACACTCTTGGGGCTGAGAGGTTTGGTGAGGTTGGGTGAGCAAACGCAGACCCTTTAAAGTAATACTGCATGGTACCCATCGCATGGGTCCCAAATCTCCAGGTTCAAGGGCATCTTCCTACATCGAAAACATGCATGAGAAACCCAGAAGATGGTACACCGTGTGATGTGGAAAGGTTTCTAAAACGCACGTCATTTCTCATCTCCTTGTGGCCGGGTTCGCTATTCCAGCGCTTTACTAGCAATCTCCCTACTTGGAGCATCAGCACCTTTAACCTCCTGTCCCGTACAGGTTGCAATTTGTCCTGAGGATGAACGGGAAGATGTGGAACCAATGAGAGACTAGCTCTTGGTGTTGGGACAGGCACAGGTCACTCTATTTTCCCATCAGGAAGAAGAATTAACCACAGGCTCAGCCTGCCACCCGGAACCAGAACAGGGCCTGAAGCCATCCTGCGCTTTTGCGGCCAGCTCCCTAAAAAGCGAGTTGTAAAATGGAGGTTCAGGGCACTGCAATTCACAAACCTGCAGACTTATAAATGATAACTCTCATCCACAAATATATTGAGGGAAGGCAAAGAAGAGGATTTGAAATCAAGGCAGAATTGCAGGAAACAGATTTCAGGAGGTAGATTCGAATCGCCTTTAAAGCACATGAAAAGCAGCAAAACGTTGACAATGATGCCCTTGGCCAAAAAGGGCGTATGCGTTTTTTCCTGAATATATTCAGGAAAAAACGCATACGCCCTTTTTGGCCAACCAAGCAACCTGGAAAGGCAAATCAGCGCTACAAAGATGTCTCGCTTCCCATCGGTCAAAAGGGCCATGCTGAAAAAAGTGTCAAAACCAGAAATGCAGGACAGGCCATGGAGAAATGGGAGCCTTGCTACACTGATGGGCGGGATGTAAATTGTCAACAGCCACTCTGGAGAAGTGTACGGTGAGTCCTGAAACGTCTAAAAAGCAAAGCTTAGAGAGCATAGGGCACTTCCACTCATGGGGGTATAAATTGGGAAAATTAAAAATCAGCAAGACACAAGCACCCCAAAGTTTAGGGCTGCTCTGTTGACAAGGACCTCCACTTCATTCCACCTTCAATATCCCAGGAAAGAGAAAAATGGATAAAGAAGTTGTGGTCCTTATGTACAATGGAATATCACTCAGCCATGAAATCAATGTCATAAGGCTAGTAGCAGCATGATGAGTGGATTTAGGTACGACGATTCTAAGTGAAATAAGTCACACAGAAAAGGACACTTCTCATAAGGTATCACTGATAGAGGGAATGTAAAAACCGTTACACTTGAACTGAATTACAAAACAGAACAGAGTCACACATGCAGAAAACACACTATGGCTGCTTAACGGGAAAGGTGAGGTGGGGTGATACATAAAACAAGGGTTTCAAATTAGCTCAGATACCGTTCCATAAACCCAATATGTAATAGACAAGACCTACTCCTTGCTCAGAGAACTGGACTCAACACGCCCTATTCACCGCACAAGAATATATCTGACTAGTAATAATCTTAAAACCTATGTATTGATATCTCTCTGTTAGTGTGTCAAGTGGGTGTAAAGCGGCATAAACACAGCAGTGAAAAGCAGCTAAACCCCATTATAAAAATAAATTACTTTGAAAAACCCATGAAACAAAGACAGTGAAAGAGAGAGAAATTCTTACACAATGCGTTCAGGGGCTGTGATGCAACCTGGATTGACCATATCTAGACCCACAGCTGGATGAGACATAAGGGTGGACACTGTTGCAGCTGAGAGGTTTGGTGAGGTTGGGTGAGCAAACGCAGCCCCTTTAAAGTAATACTGCGTGGTACCCATCGCATGGGTCCCAAATCTCCAGGTTCAAGGGCATCTTCCTACATCAAAAACATGCATGAGAAACCCAGAAGATGGTACACCGTGTGATGTGGAACGGTTTCTAAAACGCACCTCATTTCTCATCTCCTTGTGCCCG
The DNA here is from genome assembly GCF_965194805.1 of Balaenoptera borealis. NCBI lineage: Eukaryota > Metazoa > Chordata > Mammalia > Artiodactyla > Balaenopteridae > Balaenoptera > Balaenoptera borealis. Next base: position 112,126 of record NW_028123549.1, read on the forward strand.
GGTTTGCTATTCCAGCCGCTTTACTAGCAATCTCCCTACTTGGAGCATCAGCACCTTTAACCTCCTGTTCCGTACAGGTTGCAATTTGTCCTGAGGATGAACGGGAAGACGTGAAACCAATGAGAGACTAGCTCTTGGTGTTGGGACAGGCACAGGTCACTCTATTTTCCCATCAGGAAGAAGAATTAACCACAGGCTCAGCCTGCCTCCCGGAACCAGAACAGGGCCTGAAGCCATCCTGCGCTATTGCGGCCAGCTCCCTAAAAAGCGAGTTGTAAAATGGAGGTTCAGGGCACTGCAATTCACAAACCTGCAGACTTATAAGTGATAACTCTCGTCCACAAATATATTGAGGGAAGGCAAAGAAGAGGATTTGAAATCAAGGCAGAATTGCAGGAAACAGATTTCAGGAGGTAGATTCGAATCGCCTTTAAAGCACATGAAAAGCGGCAAAACGTTGACAATGATGCCCTTGGCCAAAAAGGGCGTATGCGTTTTTTCCTGAATATATTCAGGAAAAAACGCATACGCCCTTTTTGGCCAACCAAGCAACCTGGAAAGGCAAATCAGCGCTACAAAGATGTCTCGCTTCCCATCGGTCAAAAGGGCCATGCTGAAAAAAGTGTCAAAACCAGAAATGCAGGACAGGCCATGGAGAAATGGGAGCCTTGCTACACTGATGGGCGGGATGTAAATTGTCAACAGCCACTCTGGAGAACTGTACGGTGAGTCCTGAAACGTCTGAAAAGCAAAGCTTAGAGAGCATAGGGCACTTCCACTCATGGGGGTATAAATTGGGAAAATTAAAATTCAGCAAGACACAAGCACCCCAAAGTTTAGGGCTGCTCTGTTGACAAGGACCTCCACTTCATTCCACCTTCAATATCCCAGGAAAGAGAAAAATGGATAAAGAAGTTGTGGTCCTTATGTACAATGGAATATCACTCAGCCATGAAATCAATGTCATAAGGCTAGTAGCAGCATGATGAGTGGATTTAGGTACGACGATTCTAAGTGAAATAAGTCACACAGAAAAGGACACTTCTCATAAGGTATCACTTATAGAGGGAATGTAAAAACCGTTACACTTGAACTGAATTACAAAACAGAACAGAGTCACACATGCAGAAAACACACTATGGCTGCTTAACGGGAAAGGTGAGGTGGGGTGATACATAAAACAAGGGTTTCAAATTAGCTCAGATACCGTTCCATAAACCCAATATGTAATAGACAAGACCTACTCCTTGCTCAGAGAACTGGACTCAACACGCCCTATTCACCGCACAAGAATATATCTGACTAGTAATAATCTTAAAAGCTATGTATTGATATCTCTGTTAGTGTGTCAAGTGGGTGTAAAGCGGCATAAACACAGCAGTGAAAAGCAGCTAAACCCCATTATAAAAATAAATTACTTTGAAAAACCCATGAAACAAAGACAGTGAAAGAGAGAGAAATTCTTACACAATGCGTTCAGGGGCTGTGATGCAACCTTGATTGACCATATCTAGACCCACAGCTGGATGAGACATAAGGGTGGACACTGTTGCGGCTGAGAGGTTTGGTGAGGTTGGGTGAGCAAACGCAGCCCCTTTAAAGTAATACTGCGTGGTACCCATCGCATGGGTCCCAAATCTCCAGGTTCAAGGGCATCTTCCTACATCGAAAACATGCATGAGAAACCCAGAAGATGGTACACCGTGTGATGTGGAACGGTTTCTAAAACGCACCTCATTTCTCATCTCCTTGTGCCCGGGTTCGCTATTCCAGCCGCTTTACTAGCAATCTCCCTACTTGGAGCATCAGCACCTTTAACCTCCTGTTCCGTACAGGTTGCAATTTGTCCTGAGGATGAACGGGAAGACGTGAAACCAATGAGAGACTAGCTCTTGGTGTTGGGACAGGCACAGGTCACTCTATTTTCCCATCAGGAAGAAGAATTAACCACAGGCTCAGCCTGCCTCCCGGAACCAGAACAGGGCCTGAAGCCATCCTGCGCTATTGCGGCCAGCTCCCTAAAAAGCGAGTTGTAAAATGGAGGTTCAGGGCACTGCAATTCACAAACCTGCAGACTTATAAGTGATAACTCTCGTCCACAAATATATTGAGGGAAGGCAAAGAAGAGGATTTGAAATCAAGGCAGAATTGCAGGAAACAGATTTCAAGAGGTAGATTCGAATCGCCTTTAAAGCACATGAAAAGCGGCAAAACGTTGACAATGATGCCCTTGGCCAAAAAGGGCGTATGCGTTTTTTCCTGAATATATTCAGGAAAAAACGCATACGCCCTTTTTGGCCAACCAAGCACCCTGGAAAGGCAAATCAGCGCTACAAAGATGTCTCGCTTCCCATCGGTTAAAAAGGCCATGCTGAAAAAAGTGTCAAAACCAGAAATGCAGGACAGGCCATGGAGAAATGGGAGCCTTGCTACACTGATGGGCGGGATGTAAATTGCCAACAGCCACTCTGTAGAAGCGTACGGTGAGTCCTGAAACATCTAAAAAACAAAGCTTAGAGAGCATAGGGCACTTCCACTCATGGGGTTATAAATTGGGAAAATGAAAAATCAGCAAGACACAAGCACCCCAAAGTTTAGGGCTGCTCTGTTGACAAGGACCTCCACTTCATTCCACCTTCAATATCCCAGGAAAGAGATAAATGGATAAAGAAGTTGTGGTCCTTATGTACAATGGAATATCACTCAGCCATGAAATCAATGTCATAAGGCTAGTAGCAGCATAATGAGTGGATTTAGGTACGACGATTCTAAGTGAAATAAGTCACACAGAAAAGGACACTTCTCATAAGGTATCACTTATAGAGGGAATGTAAAAACCGTTACACTTGAACTGAATTACAAAACAGAACAGAGTCACACATGCAGAAAACACACTATTGCTGCTTAACGGGAAAGGTGAGGTGGGGTGATACATAAAACAAGGGTTTCAAATTAGCTCAGATACCATTCCATAAACCCAATATGTAATAGACAAGACCTACTCCTTGCTCAGAGAACTGGACTCAACACGCCCTATTCACCGCACAAGAATATATCTGACTAGTAATAATCTTAAAACCTATGTATTGATATCTCTCTGTTAGTGTGTCAAGTGGGTGTAAAGCGGCATAAACACAGCAGTGAAAAGCAGCTAAACCCCATTATAAAAATAAATTACTTTGAAAAACCCATGAAACAAAGACAGTGAAAGAGAGCGAAATTCTTACACAATGCGTTCAGGGGCTGTGATGCAACCTGGATTGACCATATCTAGACCCACAGCTGGATGAGACATAAGAGTGGACACTGTTGCGGCTGAGAGGTTTGGTGAGGTTGGGTGAGCAAACGCAGACCCTTTAAAGTAATACTGCGTGGTACCCATCGCATGGGTCCCAAATCTCCAGGTTCAAGGGCACCTTCCTACATCGAAAACATGCATGAGATACCCAGAAGATGGTACACCGTGTGATGGGGAAAGGTTTCTAAAACGCACCTCATTTCTCATCTCCTTGTGCTCGGGTTCGCCATTCCAGCCACTTTACTAGCAATCTCCCTCCTTGGAGCATCATCACCTTTAACCTCCTGTTCCGTACAGGTTGCAATTTGTCCTGAGGATGAACGGGAAGACGTGGAACCAATGAGAGACTAGCTCTTGGTGTTGGGACAGGCACAGGTCACTCTATTTTCCTATCAGGAAGAAGAATTAACCACAGGCTCAGCCTGCCACCCGGAACCAGAACACGGCCTGAAGCCATCCTGCGCTATTGCGGCCAGCTCCCTAAAAAGCGAGTTGTAAAATGGAGGTTCAGGGCACTGCAATTCACAAACCTGCAGAGTTATAAATGATAACTCTCGTCCACAAATATATTGAGGGAAGGCAAAGAAGAGGATTTGAAATCAAGGCAGAATTGCAGGAAACAGATTTCAGGAGGTAGATTCGAATCGCCTTTAAAGCACATGAAAAGCGGCAAAACGTTGACAATGATGCCCTTGGCCAAAAAGGGCGTATGCGTTTTTTCCTGAATATATTCAGGAAAAAACGCATACGCCCTTTTTGGCCAAGCAAGCAACCTGGAAAGGCAAATCAGTGCTACAAAGAAGTCTCGCTTCCCATCGGTCAAAAGGGCCATGCTGAAAAAACTGTCAAAACCAGAAATGCAGGACATGCCATGGAGAAATGGGAGCCTTGCTACACTGATGGGCGGGATGTAAATTGCCAACAGCCACTCTGGAGAAGCGTACGGTGTGTCCTGAAACATCTAAAAAACACACCTTAGAGAGCATAGGGCACTTCCACTCATGGGGGTATAAATTGGGAAAATGAAAAATCAGCAAGACACAAGCACCCCAAAGTTTAGGGCTGCTCTGTTGACAAGGACCTCCACTTCATTCCACCTTCAATATCCCAGGAAAGAGAAAAATGGATAAAGAAGTTGTGGTCCTTATGTACAATGGAATATCACTCAGCCATGAAATCAATGTCATAAGGCTAGTAGCAGCATGATGAGTGGATTTAGGTACGACGATTCTAAGTGAAATAAGTCACACAGAAAAGGACACTTCTCATAAGGTATCACTTATAGAGGGAATGTAAAAACCGTTACACTTGAACTGAATTACAAAACAGAACAGAGTCACACATGCAGAAAACACACTATGGCTGCTTAACGGGAAAGGTGAGGTGGGGTGATACATAAAACAAGGGTTTCAAATTAGCTCAGATACCGTTCCATAAACCCAATATGTAATAGACAAGACCTACTCCTTGCTCAGAGAACTGGACTCAACACGCCCTATTCACCGCACAAGAATATATCTGACTAGTAATAATCTTAAAACCTATGTATTGATATCTCTCTGTTAGTGTGTCAAGTGGGTGTAAAGCGGCATAAACACAGCAGTGAAAAGCAGATAAACCCAATTATAAAAATAAATTACTTTGAAAAACCCATGAAACAAAGACAGTGAAAGAGAGAGAAATTCTTACACAATGCGTTCACGGGCTGTGATGCAACCTGGATTGACCATATATAGACCCACAGCTGGATGAGACATAAGGGTGGACACTCTTGGGGCTGAGAGGTTTGGTGAGGTTGGGTGAGCAAACGCAGACCCTTTCAACTAATACTGCGTGGTACCCATCGCATGGGTCCCAAATCTCCAGGTTCAAGGGCATCTTCCTACATCGAAAACATGCATGAGATACCCAGAAGATGGTACACCGTGTGATGTGGAAAGGTTTCTAATACGCACCTCATTTCTCATTTGCTTGTGCCCGGGTTCGCTATTCCAGCCGCTTTACTAGCAATCTCCCTACTTTGAGCATCAGCACCTTTAACCTCCTGCTCCGTACAGGTTGCAATTTGTCCTGAGGATGAACGGGAAGACGTGGAACCAATGAGAGACTAGCTCTTGGTGTTGGGACAGGCACAGGTCACTCTATTTTCCCATCAGGAAGAAGAATTAACCACAGGCTCAGCCTGCCCCCGGAAAAAGAACAGGGCCTGAAGGCATCCTGCGCTTTTGCGGCCAGCTCCCTAAAAAGCGAGTTGTAAAATGGAGGTTCAGGGCACTGCAATTCACAAACCTGCAGAGTTATAAATGATAACTCTCGTCCACAAATATATTGAGGGAAGGCAAAGAAGAGGATTTGAAATCAAGGCAGAATTGCAGGAAACAGATTTCAGGAGGTAGATTCGAATCGCCTTTAAAGCACATGAAAAGCGGCAAAACGTTGACAATGATGCCCTTGGCCAAAAAGGGCGTATGCGTTTTTTCCTGAATATATTCAGGAAAAAACGCATACGCCCTTTTTGGCCAACCAAGCAACCTGGAAAGGCAAATCAGCGCTACAAAGATGTCTCGCTTCCCATCGGTTAAAAAGGCCATGCTGAAAAAAGTGTCAAAACCAGAAATGCAGGACAGGCCATGGAGAAATGGGAGCCTTGCTACACTGATGGGCGGGATGTAAATTGCCAACAGCCACTCTGGAGAAGCGTACGGTGAGTCCTGAAACACCTAAAAAACAAAGCTTAGAGAGCATAGGGCACTTCCACTCATGGGGGTATAAACTTGAAAATTAAAAATCAGCAAGACACAAGCACCCCAAAGTTTAGGGCTGCTCTGTTGACAAGGACCTCCACTTCATTCCACCTTCAATATCCCAGGAAAGAGAAAAATGGATAAAGATGTTGTGGTCCTTATGTACAATGGAATATCACTCAGCCATGAAATCAATGTCATAAGGCTAGTAGCAGCATGATGAGTGGATTTAGGTACGACGATTCTAAGTGAAATAAGTCAAACAGAAAAGGACACTTCTCATAAGGTATCACTTATAGAGGGAATGTAAAAACCGTTACACTTGAACTGAATTACAAAACAGAACAGAGTCACACATGCAGAAAACACACTATGGCTGCTTAACGGGAAAGGTGAGGTGGGGTGATACATAAAACAAGGGTTTCAAATTAGCTCAGATACCGTTCCATAAACCCAATATGTAATAGACAAGACCTACTCCTTGCTCAGAGAACTGGACTCAACACGCCCTATTCACCGCACAAGAATATATCTGACTAGTAATAATCTTAAAACCTATGTATTGATATCTCTCTGTTAGTGTGTCAAGTGGGTGTAAAGCGGCATAAACACAGCAGTGAAAAGCAGCTAAACCCCATTATAAAAATAAATTACTTTGAAAAACCCATGAAACAAAGACAGTGAAAGAGAGCGAAATTCTTACACAATGCGTTCAGGGGCTGTGATGCAACCTGGATTGACCATATCTAGACCCACAGCTAGATGAGACATAAGGGTGGACACTCTTGGGGCTGAGAGGTTTGGTGAGGTTGGGTGAGCAAACGCAGACCCTTTAAAGTAATACTGCATGGTACCCATCGCATGGGTCCCAAATCTCCAGGTTCAAGGGCACCTTCCTACATCGAAAACATGCATGAGATACCCAGAAGATGGTACACCGTGTGATGGGGAAAGGTTTCTAAAACGCACCTCATTTCTCATCTCCTTGTGCTCGGGTTCGCCATTCCAGCCACTTTACTAGCAATCTCCCTCCTTGGAGCATCATCACCTTTAACCTCCTGTTCCGTACAGGTTGCAATTTGTCCTGAGGATGAACGGGAAGACGTGGAACCAATGAGAGACTAGCTCTTGGTGTTGGGACAGGCACAGGTCACTCTATTTTCCTATCAGGAAGAAGAATTAACCACAGGCTCAGCCTGCCACCCGGAACCAGAACAGGGCCTGAAGCCATCCTGCGCTATTGCGGCCAGCTCCCTAAAAAGCGAGTTGTAAAATGGAGGTTCAGGGCACTGCAATTCACAAACCTGCAGAGTTATAAATGATAACTCTCGTCCACAAATATATTGAGGGAAGGCAAAGAAGAGGATTTGAAATCAAGGCAGAATTGCAGGAAACAGATTTCAGGAGGTAGATTCGAATCGCCTTTAAAGCACATGAAAAGCGGCAAAACGTTGACAATGATGCCCTTGGCCAAAAAGGGCGTATGCGTTTTTTCCTGAATATATTCAGGAAAAAACGCATACGCCCTTTTTGGCCAAGCAAGCAACCTGGAAAGGCAAATCAGTGCTACAAAGAAGTCTCGCTTCCCATCGGTCAAAAGGGCCATGCTGAAAAAACTGTCAAAACCAGAAATGCAGGACATGCCATGGAGAAATGGGAGCCTTGCTACACTGATGGGCGGGATGTAAATTGCCAACAGCCACTCTGGAGAAGCGTACGGTGTGACCTGAAACATCTAAAAAACACAGCTTAGAGAGCATAGGGCACTTCCACTCATGGGGGTATAAATTGGGAAAATGAAAAATCAGCAAGACACAAGCACCCCAAAGTTTAGGGCTGCTCTGTTGACAAGGACCTCCACTTCATTCCACCTTCAATATCCCAGGAAAGAGAAAAATGGATAAAGAAGTTGTGGTCCTTATGTACAATGGAATATCACTCAGCCATGAAATCAATGTCATAAGGCTAGTAGCAGCATGATGAGTGGATTTAGGTACGACGATTCTAAGTGAAATAAGTCACACAGAAAAGGACACTTCTCATAAGGTATCACTTATAGAGGGAATGTAAAAACCGTTACACTTGAACTGAATTACAAAACAGAACAGAGTCACACATGCAGAAAACACACTATGGCTGCTTAACGGGAAAGGTGAGGTGGGGTGATACATAAAACAAGGGTTTCAAATTAGCTCAGATACCGTTCCATAAACCCAATATGTAATAGACAAGACCTACTCCTTGCTCAGAGAACTGGACTCAACACGCCCTATTCACCGCACAAGAATATATCTGACTAGTAATAATCTTAAAACCTATGTATTGATATCTCTCTGTTAGTGTGTCAAGTGGGTGTAAAGCGGCATAAACACAGCAGTGAAAAGCAGATAAACCCCATTATAAAAATAAATTACTTTGAAAAACCCATGAAACAAAGACAGTGAAAGAGAGAGAAATTCTTACACAATGCGTTCACGGGCTGTGATGCAACCTGGATTGACCATATATAGACCCACAGCTGGATGAGACATAAGGGTGGACACTCTTGGGGCTGAGAGGTTTGGTGAGGTTGGGTGAGCAAACGCAGACCCTTTCAACTAATACTGCGTGGTACCCATCGCATGGGTCCCAAATCTCCAGGTTCAAGGGCATCTTCCTACATCGAAAACATGCATGAGAAACCCAGAAGATGGTACACCGTGTGATGTGGAAAGGTTTCTAATACGCACCTCATTTCTCATCTCCTTGTGCCCGGGTTCGCTATTCCAGCCGCTTTACTAGCAATCTCCCTACTTTGAGCATCAGCACCTTTAACCTCCTGCTCCGTACAGGTTGCAATTTGTCCTGAGGATGAACGGGAAGACGTGGAACAAATGAGAGACTAGCTCTTGGTGTTGGGACAGGCACAGGTCACTCTATTTTCCCATCAGGAAGAAGAATTAACCACAGGCTCAGCCTGCCCCCGGAACAAGAACAGGGCCTGAAGGCATCCTGCGCTTTTGCGGCCAGCTCCCTAAAAAGCGAGTTGTAAAATGGAGGTTCAGGGCACTGCAATTCACAAACCTGCAGAGTTATAAATGATAACTCTCGTCCACAAATATATTGAGGGAAGGCAAAGAAGAGGATTTGAAATCAAGGCAGAATTGCAGGAAACAGATTTCAGGAGGTAGATTCGAATCGCCTTTAAAGCACATGAAAAGCGGCAAAACGTTGACAATGATGCCCTTGGCCAAAAAGGGCGTATGCGTTTTTTCCTGAATATATTCAGGAAAAAACGCATACGCCCTTTTTGGCCAACCAAGCAACCTGGAAAGGCAAATCAGCGCTACAAAGATGTCTCGCTTCCCATCGGTTAAAAAGGCCATGCTGAAAAAAGTGTCAAAACCAGAAATGCAGGACAGGCCATGGAGAAATGGGAGCCTTGCTACACTGATGGGCGGGATGTAAATTGCCAACAGCCACTCTGGAGAAGCGTACGGTGAGTCCTGAAACATCTAAAAAACAAAGCTTAGAGAGCATAGGGCACTTCCACTCATGGGGGTATAAACTTGAAAATTAAAAATCAGCAAGACACAAGCACCCCAAAGTTTAGGGCTGCTCTGTTGACAAGGACCTCCACTTCATTCCACCTTCAATATCCCAGGAAAGAGAAAAATGGATAAAGAAGTTGTGGTCCTTATGTACAATGGAATATCACTCAGCCATGAAATCAATGTCATAAGGCTAGTAGCAGCATGATGAGTGGATTTAGGTACGACGATTCTAAGTGAAATAAGTCACACAGAAAAGGACACTTCTCATAAGGTATCACTTATAGAGGGAATGTAAAAACCGTTAAACTTGAACTGAATTACAAAACAGAACAGAGTCACACATGCAGAAAACACACTATGGCTGCTTAACGGGAAAGGTGAGGTGGGGTGATACATAAAACAAGGGTTTCAAATTAGCTCAGATACCGTTCCATAAACCCAATATGTAATAGACAAGACCTACTCCTTGCTCAGAGAACTGGACTCAACACGCCCTATTCACCGCACAAGAATATATCTGACTAGTAATAATCTTAAAACCTATGTATTGATATCTCTCTGTTAGTGTGTCAAGTGGGTGTAAAGCGGCATAAACACAGCAGTGAAAAGCAGCTAAACCCCATTATAAAAATAAATTACTTTGAAAAACCCATGAAACAAAGACAGTGAAAGAGAGCGAAATTCTTACACAATGCGTTCAGGGGCTGTGATGCAACCTGGATTGACCATATCTAGACCCACAGCTGGATGAGACATAAGGGTGGACACTCTTGGGGCTGAGAGGTTTGGTGAGGTTGGGTGAGCAAACGCAAACCCTTTAAAGTAATACTGCGTGGTACCCATCGCATGGGTCCCAAATCTCCAGGTTCAAGGGCACCTTCCTACATCGAAAACATGCATGAGATACCCAGAAGATGGTACACCGTGTGATGGGGAAAGGTTTCTAAAACGCACCTCATTTCTCATCTCCTTGTGCTCGGGTTCGCCATCGCAGCCACTTTACTAGCAATCTCCCTCCTTGGAGCATCATCACCTTTAACCTCCTGTTCCGTACAGGTTGCAATTTGTCCTGAGGATGAACGGGAAGACGTGGAACCAATGAGAGACTAGCTCTTGGTGTTGGGACAGGCACAGGTCACTCTATTTTCCTATCAGGAAGAAGAATTAACCACAGGCTCAGCCTGCCACCCGGAACCAGAACAGGGCCTGAAGCCATCCTGCGCTATTGCGGCCAGCTCCCTAAAAAGCGAGTTGTAAAATGGAGGTTCAGGGCACTGCAATTCACAAACCTGCAGAGTTATAAATGATAACTCTCGTCCACAAATATATTGAGGGAAGGCAAAGAAGAGGATTTGAAATCAAGGCAGAATTGCAGGAAACAGATTTCAGGAGGTAGATTCGAATCGCCTTTAAAGCACATGAAAAGCGGCAAAACGTTGACAATGATGCCCTTGGCCAAAAAGGGCGTATGCGTTTTTTCCTGAATATATTCAGGAAAAAACGCATACGCCCTTTTTGGCCAACCAAGCAACCTGGAAAGGCAAATCAGCGCTACAAAGATGTCTCGCTTCCCATCGGTCAAAAGGGCCATGCTGAAAAAATGTGTCACAACCAGAAATGCAGGACAGGCCATGGAGAAATGGGAGCCTTGCTACACTGATGGGCGGGATGTAAATTGTCAACAGCCACTCTGGAGAAGCGTACGGTGAGTCCTGAAACGTCTAAAAAGCAAAGCTTAGAGAGCATAGGGCACTTCCACTCATGGGGGTATAAATTGGGAAAATGAAAAATCAGCAAGACACAAGCACCCCAAAGTTTAGGGCTGCTCTGTTGACAAGGACCTCCACTTCATTCCACCTTCAATATCCCAGGAAAGAGAAAAATGGATAAAGAAGTTGTGGTCCTTATGTACAATGGAATATCACTCAGCCATGAAATCAATGTCATAAGGCTAGTAGCAGCATGATGAGTGGATTTAGGTACGACGATTCTAAGTGAAATAAGTCACACAGAAAAGGACACTTCTCATAAGGTATCACTGATAGAGGGAATGTAAAAACCGTTACACTTGAACTGAATTACAAAACAGAACAGAGTCACACATGCAGAAAACACACTATGGCTGCTTCACGGGAAAGGTGAGGTGGGGTGATACATAAAACAAGGGTTTCAAATTAGCTCAGATACCGTTCCATAAAACCAATATGTAATAGACAAGACCTACTCCTTGCTCAGAGAACTGGACTCAACACGCCCTATTCACCGCACAAGAATATATCTGACTAGTAATAATCTTAAAACCTATGTATAGATATCTCTCTGTTAGTGTGTCAAGTGGGTGTAAAGCGGCATAAACACAGAAGTGAAAAGCAGCTAAACCCCATTATAAAAATAAATTACTTTGAATAACCCATGAAACAAAGACAGTGAAAGAGAGCGAAATTCTTACACAATTCGTTCAGGGGCTGTGATGCAACCTGGATTGACCATATCTAGACCCACAGCTGGATGAGACATACGGGTGGACACTCTTGGGGCTGAGAGGTTTGGTGAGGTTGGGTGAGCAAACGCAGACCCTTTACAGTAATACTGCATGGTACCCATCGCATGGGTCACAAATCTCCAGGTTCAAGGGCATCTTCCTACATCGAAAACATGCATGAGAAACCCAGAAGATGGTACACCGTGTGATGTGGAAAGGTTTCTAAAACGCACCTCATTTCTCATCTCCTTGTGGCCGGGTTCGCTATTCCAGCCGCTTTACTAGCAATCTCCCTACTTGGAGCATCAGCACCTTTAACCTCCTGTTCCGTACAGGTTGCAATTTGTCCTGAGGATGAACGGGAAGACGTGGAACCAATGAGAGACTAGCTCTTGGTGTTGGGACAGGCACAGGTCACTCTATTTTCCCATCAGGAAGAAGAATTAACCACAGGCTCAGCCTGCCCCCGGAACCAGAACAGGGCCTGAAGGCATCCTGCGCTTTTGCGGCCAGCTCCCTAAAAAGCGAGTTGTAAAATGGAGGTTCAGGGCACTGCAATTCACAAACCTGCAGAGTTATAAATGATAACTCTCGTCCACAAATATATTGAGGGAAGGCAAAGAAGAGGATTTGAAATCAAGGCAGAATTGCAGGAAACAGATTTCAGGAGGTAGATTCGAATCGCCTTTAAAGCACATGAAAAGCGGCAAAACGTTGACAATGATGCCCTTGGCCAAAAAGGGCGTATGCGTTTTTTCCTGAATATATTCAGGAAAAAACGCATACGCCCTTTTTGGCCAAGCAAGCAACCTGGAAAGGCAAATCAGTGCTACAAAGAAGTCTCGCTTCCCATCGGTCAAAAGGGCCATGCTGAAAAAACTGTCAAAACCAGAAATGCAGGACAGGCCATGGAGAAATGGGAGCCTTGCTACACTGATGGGTGGGATGTAAATTGCCAACAGCCACTGTGGAGAAGCGTACGGTGTGTCCTGAAACATCTAAAAAACACAGCTTAGAGAACATAGGGCACTTCCACTCATGGGGGTATAAATTGGGAAAATGAAAAATCAGCAAGACACAAGCACCCCAAAGTTTAGGGCTGCTCTGTTGACAAGGACCTCCACTTCATTCCACCTTCAATATCCCAGGAAAGAGAAAAATGGATAAAGAAGTTGTGGTCCATATGTACAATGGAATATCACTCAGCCATGAAATCAATGTCATAAGGCTAGTAGCAGCATGATGAGTGGATTTAGGTACGACGATTCTAAGTGAAATAAGTCACACAGAAAAGGACACTTCTCATAAGGTATCACTTATAGAGGGAATGTAAAAACCGTTACACTTGAACTGAATTACAAAACAGAACAGAGTCACACATGCAGAAAACACACTATGGCTGCTTAACGGGAAAGGTGAGGTGGGGTGATACATAAAACAAGGGTTTCAAATTAGCTCAGATACCGTTCCATAAACCCAATATGTAATAGACAAGACCTACTCCTTGCTCAGAGAACTGGACTCAACACGCCCTATTCACCGCACAAGAATATATCTGACTAGTAATAATCTTAAAACCTATGTATTGATATCTCTCTGTTAGTGTGTCAAGTGGGTGTAAAGCGGCATAAACACAGCAGTGAAAAGCAGCTAAACCCCATTATAAAAATAAATTACTTTGAAAAACCCATGAAACAAAGACAGTGAAAGAGATAGAAATTCTTACACAATGCGTTCACGGGCTGTGATGCAACCTGGATTGACCATATCTAGACCCACAGCTGGATGAGACATAAGGGTGGACACTCTTGGGGCTGAGAGGTTTGGTGAGGTTGGGTGAGCAAACGCAGACCCTTTCAACTAATACTGCGTGGTACCCATCGCATGGGTCCCAAATCTCCAGGTTCAAGGGCATCTTCCTACATCGAAAACATGCATGAGAAACCCAGAAGATGGTACACCGTGTGATGTGGAAAGGTTTCTAAAACGTACCTCATTTCTCATCTCCTTGCGCCCAGGTTCGCTATTCCAGCCGCTTTACTAGCAATCTCCCTACTTGGAGCATCAGCACCTTTAAGCTCCTGCTCCGTACAGGTTGCAATTTGTCCTGAGGGTGAACGGGAAGACGTGGAACCAATGAGAGACTAGCTCTTGGTGTTGGGACAGGCACAGGTCACTCTATTTTCCCATCAGGAAGAAGAATTAACCACAGGCTCAGCCTGCCCCCAGTACCAGAACAGGGCCTGAAGGCATCCTGCGCTTTTGCGGCCAGCTCCCTAAAAAGCGAGTTGTAAAATGGAGGTTCAGGGCACTGCAATTCACAAACCTGCAGAGTTATAAATGATAACTCTCGTCCACAAATATATTGAGGGAAGGCAAAGAAGAGGATTTGAAATCAAGGCAGAATTGCAGGAAACAGATTTGAGGAGGTACATTCGAATCGCCTTTAAAGCACATGAAAAGCGGCAAAACGTTGACAATGATGCCCTTGGCCAAAAAGGGCGTATGCGTTTTTTCCTGAATATATTCAGGAAAAAACGCATACGCCCTTTTTGGCCAACCAAGCAACCTGGAAAGGCAAATCAGCGCTACAAAGATGTCTCGCTTCCCATCGGTCAAAAGGGCCATGCTGAAAAAAATGTCAAAACCAGAAATGCAGGACAGGCCATGGAGAAATGGGAGCCTTGCTACACTGATGGGCGGGATGTAAATTGTCAACAGCCACTCTGGAGAAGTGTACGGTGAGTCCTGAAACGTCTAAAAAGCAAAGCTTAGAGAGCATAGGGCACTTCCACTCATGGGGGTATAAATTGGGAAAATTAAAAATCAGCAAGACACAAGCACCCCAAAGTTTAGGGCTGCTCTGTTGACAAGGACCTCCACTTCATTCCACCTTCAATATCCCAGGAAAGAGAAAAATGGATAAAGAATTTGTGGTCCTTATGTACAATGGAATATCACTCAGCCGTGAAATCAATGTCATAAGGCTAGTAGCAGCATGATGAGTGGATTTAGGTACGACGACTCTAAGTGAAATAAGTCACACAGAAAAGGACACTTCTCATAAGGTATCACTTATAGAGGGAATGTAAAAACCGTTACACTTGAACTGAATTACAAAACAGAACAGAGTCACACATGCAGAAAACACACTATGGCTGCTTAACGGGAAAGGTGAGGTGGGGTGATACATAAAACAAGGGTTTCAAATTAGCTCAGATACCGTTCCATAAACCCAATATGTAATAGACAAGACCTACTCCTTGCTCAGAGAACTGGACTCAACACGCCCTATTCACCGCACAAGAATATATCTGACTAGTAATAATCTTAAAACCTATGTATTGATATCTCTCTGTTAGTGTGTCAAGTGGGTGTAAAGCGGCATAAACACAGCAGTGAAAAGCAGCTAAACCCCATTATAAAAATAAATTACTTTGAAAAACCCATGAAACAAAGACAGTGAAAGAGATAGAAATTCTTACACAATGCGTTCACGGGCTGTGATGCAACCTGGATTGACCATATCTAGACCCACAGCTGGATGAGACATAAGGGTGGACACTCTTGGGGCTGAGAGGTTTGGTGAGGTTGGGTGAGCAAACGCAGACCCTTTCAACTAATACTGCGTAGTACCCATCGCATGGGTCCCAAATCTCCAGGTTCAAGGGCATCTTCCTACATCGAAAACATGCATGAGAAACCCAGAAGATGGTACACCGTGTGATGTGGAAAGGTTTCTAAAACGCACCTCATTTCTCATCTCCTTGCGCCCAGGTTCGCTATTCCAGCCGCTTTACTAGCAATCTCCCTACTTGGAGCATCAGCACCTTTAAGCTCCTGCTCCGTACAGGTTGCAATTTGTCCTGAGGGTGAACGGGAAGACGTGGAACCAATGAGAGACTAGCTCTTGGTGTTGGGACAGGCACAGGTCACTCTATTTTCCCATCAGGAAGAAGAATTAACCACAGGCTCAGCCTGCCCCCAGAACCAGAACAGGGCCTGAAGGCATCCTGCGCTTTTGCGGCCAGCTCCCTAAAAAGCGAGTTGTAAAATGGAGTTTCAGGGCACTGCAATTCACAAACCTGCAGAGTTATAAATGATAACTCTCGTCCACAAATATATTGAGGGAAGGCAAAGAAGAGGATTTGAAATCAAGGCAGAATTGCAGGAAACAGATTTGAGGAGGTACATTCGAATCGCCTTTAAAGCACATGAAAAGCGGCAAAACGTTGACAATGATGCCCTTGGCCAAAAAGGGCGTATGCGTTTTTTCCTGAATATATTCAGGAAAAAACGCATACGCCCTTTTTGGCCAACCAAGCAACCTGGAAAGGCAAATCAGCGCTACAAAGATGTCTCGCTTCCCATCGGTCAAAAGGGCCATGCTGAAAAAAATGTCAAAACCAGAAATGCAGGACAGGCCATGGAGAAATGGGAGCCTTGCTACACTGATGGGCGGGATGTAAATTGTCAACACCCACTCTGGAGAAGTGTACGGTGAGTCCTGAAACGTCTAAAAAGCAAAGCTTAGAGAGCATAGGGCACTTCCACTCATGGGGGTATAAATTGGGAAAATGAAAAATCAGCAAGACACAAGCACCCCAAAGTTTAGGGCTGCTCTGTTGACAAGGACCTCCACTTCATTCCACCTTCAATATCGCAGGAAAGAGAAAAATGGATAAAGAAGTTGTGGTCCTTATGTACAATGGAATATCACTCAGCCGTGAAATCAATGTCATAAGGCTAGTAGCAGCATGATGAGTGGATTTAGGTACGACGACTCTAAGTGAAATAAGTCACACAGAAAAGGACACTTCTCATAAGGTATCACTTATAGAGGGAATGTAAAAACCATTACACTTCAACTGAATTACAAAACAGAACAGAGTCACACATGCAGAAAACACACTATGGCTGCTTAACGGGAAAGGTGAGGTGGGGTGATACATAAAACAAGGGTTTCAAATTAGCTCAGATACCGTTCCATAAACCCAATATGTAATAGACAAGACCTACTCCTTGCTCAGAGAACTGGACTCAACACGCCCTATTCACCGCACAAGAATATATCTGACTAGTAATAATCTTAAAACCTATGTATTGATATCTCTCTGTTAGTGTGTCAAGTGGGTGTAAAGCGGCATAAACACAGCAGTGAAAAGCAGCTAAACCCCATTATAAAAATAAATTACTTTGAAAAACCCATGAAACAAAGACAGTGAAAGAGAGCGAAATTCTTACACAATGCGTTCAGGGGCTGTGATGCAACCTGGATTGACCATATCTAGACCCACAGCTGGATGAGACATAAGGGTGGACACTGTTGCGGCTGAGAGGTTTGGTGAGGTTGGGTGAGCAAACGCAGCCCCTTTAAAGTAATACTGCGTGGTACCCATCGCATGGGTCCCAAATCTCCAGGTTCAAGGGCATCTTCCTACATCGAAAACATGCATGAGAAACCCAGAAGATGGTACACCGTGTGATGGGGAAAGGTTTCTAAAACGCACCTCATTTCTCATCTCCTTGTGCTCGGGTTCGCCATTCCAGCCACTTTACTAGCAATCTCCCTCCTTGGAGCATCATCACCTTTAACCTCCTGTTCCGTACAGGTTGCAATTTGTCCTGAGGATGAACAGGAAGACGTGGAACCAATGAGAGACTATCTCTTGGTGTTGGGACAGGCACAGGTCACTCTATTTTCCCATCAGGAAGAAGAATTAACCACAGGCTCAGCCTGCCCCCGGAACCAGAACAGGGCCTGAAGGCATCCTGCGCTTTTGCGGCCAGCTCCCTAAAAAGCGAGTTGTAAAATGGAGGTTCAGGGCACTGCAATTCACAAACCTGCAGAGTTATAAATGATAACTCTCGTCCACAAATATATTGAGGGAAGGCAAAGAAGAGGATTTGAAATCAAGGCAGAATTGCAGGAAACAGATTTCAGGAGGTAGATTCGAATCGCCTTTAAAGCACATGAAAAGCGGCAAAACGTTGACAATGATGCCCTTGGCCAAAAAGGGCGTATGCGTTTTTTCCTGAATATATTCAGGAAAAAACGCATACGCCCTTTTTGGCCAAGCAAGCAACCTGGAAAGGCAAATCAGCGCTACAAAGATGTCTCGCTTCCCATCGGTCAAAAGGGCCATGCTGAAAAAAGTGTCAAAACCAGAAATGCAGGACAGGCCATGGAGAAATGGGAGCCTTGCTACACTGATGGGCGGGATGTAAATTGTCAACAGCCACTCTGGAGAAGTGTACGGTGAGTCCTGAAACGTCTAAAAAGCAAAGCTTAGAGAGCATAGGGCACTTCCACTCATGGGGGTATAAATTGGGAAAATTAAAAATCAGCAAGACACAAGCACCCCAAAGTTTAGGGCTGCTCTGTTGACAAGGACCTCCACTTCATTCCACCTTCAATATCCCAGGAAAGAGAAAAATGGATAAAGAAGTTGTGGTCCTTATGTACAATGGAATATCACTCAGCCATGAAATCAATGTCATAAGGCTAGTAGCAGCATGATGAGTGGATTTAGGTACGACGATTCTAAGTGAAATAAGTCACACAGAAAAGGACACTTCTCATAAGGTATCACTGATAGAGGGAATGTAAAAACCGTTACACTTGAACTGAATTACAAAACAGAACAGAGTCACACATGCAGAAAACACACTATGGCTGCTTCACGGGAAAGGTGAGGTGGGGTGATACATAAAACAAGGGTTTCAAATTAGCTCAGATACCGTTCCATAAACCCAATATGTAATAGACAAGACCTACTCCTTGCTCAGAGAACTGGACTCAACACGCCCTATTCACCGCACAAGAATATATCTGACTAGTAATAATCTTAAATCCTATGTATTGATATCTCTCTGTTAGTGTGTCAAGTGGGTGTAAAGCGGCATAAACACAGCAGTGAAAAGCAGCTAAACCCCATTATAAAAATAAATTACTTTGAAAAACCCATGAAACAAAGACAGTGAAAGAGAGCGAAATTCTTACACAATGCGTTCAGGGGCTGTGATGCAACCTGGATTGACCATATCTAGACCCACAGCTGGATGAGACATAAGGGTGGACACTGTTGCGGCTGAGAGGTTTGGTGAGGTTGGGTGAGCAAACGCAGACCCTTTACAGTAATACTGCATGGTACCCATCGCATGGGTCCCAAATCTCCAGGTTCAAGGGCATCTTCCTACATCGAAAACATGCATGAGAAACCCAGAAGATGGTACACCGTGTGATGTGGAAAGGTTTCTAAAACGCACCTCATTTCTCATCTCCTTGTGCCCGGGTTCGCTATTCCAGCCCCTTTACTAGCAATCTCCCTACTTGGAGCATCAGCACCTTTAACCTCCTGTTCCGTACAGGTTGCAATTTGTCCTGAGGATGAACTGGAAGACGTGGAACCAATGAGAGACTAGCTCTTGGTGTTGGGACAGGCACAGGTCACTCTATTTTCCCATCAGGAAGAAGAATTAACCACAGGCTCAGCCTGCCCCCGGAACCAGAACAGGGCCTGAAGGCATCCTGCGCTTTTGCGGCCATCTCCCAAAATCGCGAGTTGTAAAATGGAGGTTCAGGGCACTGCAATTCACAAACCTGCAGAGTTATAAATGATAACTCTCGTCCACAAATATATTGAGGGAAGGCAAAGAAGAGGATTTGAAATCAAGGCAGAATTGCAGGAAACAGATTTCAGGAGGTAGATTCGAATCGCCTTTAAAGCACATGAAAAGCGGCAAAACGTTGACAATGATGCCCTTGGCCAAAAAGGGCGTATGCGTTTTTTCCTGAATATATTCAGGAAAAAACGCATACGCCCTTTTTGGCCAAGCAAGCAACCTGGAAAGGCAAATCAGTGCTACAAAGAAGTCTCGCTTCCCATCGGTCCAAAGGGCCATGCTGAAAAAACTGTCAAAACCAGAAATGCAGGACATGCCATGGAGAAATGGGAGCCTTGCTACACTGATGGGCGGGATGTAAATTGCCAACAGCCACTCTGGAGAAGCGTACGGTGTGTCCTGAAACATCTAAAAAACACAGCTTAGAGAGCATAGGGCACTTCCACTCATGGGGGTATAAATTGGGAAAATGAAAAATCAGCAAGACACAAGCACCCCAAAGTTTAGGGCTGCTCTGTTGACAAGGACCTCCACTTCATTCCACCTTCAATATCCCAGGAAAGAGAAAAATGGATAAAGAAGTTGTGGTCCATATGTACAATGGAATATCACTCAGCCATGAAATCAATGTCATAAGGCTAGTAGCAGCATGATGAGTGGATTTAGGTACGACGATTCTAAGTGAAATAAGTCACACAGAAAAGGACACTTCTCATAAGGTATCACTTATAGAGGGAATGTAAAAACCGTTACACTTGAACTGAATTACAAAACAGAACAGAGTCACACATGCAGAAAACACACTATGGCTGCTTAACGGGAAAGGTGAGGTGGGGTGATACATAAAACAAGGGTTTCAAATTAGCTCAGATACCGTTCCATAAACCCAATATGTAATAGACAAGACCTACTCCTTGCTCAGAGAACTGGACTCAACACGCCCTATTCACCGCACAAGAATATATCTGACTAGTAATAATCTTAAAACCTATGTATTGATATCTCTCTGTTAGTGTGTCAAGTGGGTGTAAAGCGGCATAAACACAGCAGTGAAAAGCAGCTAAACCCCGTTATAAAAATAAATTACTTTGAAAAACCCATGAAACAAAGACAGTGAAAGAGATAGAAATTCTTACACAATGCGTTCACGGGCTGTGATGCAACCTGGATTGACCATATCTAGACCCACAGCTGGATGAGACATAAGGGTGGACACTCTTGGGGCTGAGAGGTTTGGTGAGGTTGGGTGAGCAAACGCAGACCCTTTCAAATAATACTGCGTGGTACCCATCGCATGGGTCCCAAATCTCCAGGTTCAAGGGCATCTTCCTACATCGAAAACATGCATGAGAAACCCAGAAGATGGTACACCGTGTGATGTGGAAAGGTTTCTAAAACGCACCTCATTTCTCATCTCCTTGTGCCCGGGTTCGCTATTCCAGCCGCTTTACTAGCAATCTCCCTACTTGGAGCATCAGCACCTTTAACCTCCTGCTCCGTACAGGTTGCATTTTGTCCTGAGGGTGAACGGGAAGACGTGGAACCAATGAGAGACTAGCTCTTGGTGTTGGGACAGGCACAGGTCACTCTATTTTCCCATCAGGAAGAAGAATTAACCACAGGCTCAGCCTGCCCCCCGGAACAAGAACAGGGCCTGAAGCCATCCTGCGCTTTTGCGGCCATCTCCCAAAAACGCGAGTTGTAAAATGGAGGTTCAGGGCACTGCAATTCACAAACCTGCAGAGTTATAAATGATAACTCTCGTCCACAAATATATTGAGGGAAGGCAAAGAAGAGGATTTGAAATCAAGGCAGAATTGCAGGAAACAGATTTCAGGAGGTAGATTCGAATCGCCTTTAAAGCACATGAAAAGCGGCAAAACGTTGACAATGATGCCCTTGGCCAAAAAGGGCGTATGCGCTTTTTCCTGAATATATTCAGGAAAAAACGCATACGCACTTTTTGGCCAACCAAGCAACCTGGAAAGGCAAATCAGCGCTACAAAGATGTCTCGCTTCCCATCGGTCAAAAGGGCCATGCTGAAAAAAGTGTCAAAACCAGAAATGCAGGACAGGCCATGGAGAAATGGGAGCCTTGCTACACTGATGGGCGGGATGTAAATTGTCAACAGCCACTCTGGAGAAGCGTACGGTGAGTCCTGAAACGTCTAAAAAGCAAAGCTTAGAGAGCATAGGGCACTTCCACTCATGGGGGTATAAATTGGGAAAATTAAAAATCAGCAAGACACAAGCACCCCAAAGTTTAGGGCTGCTCTGTTGACAAGGACCTCCACTTCATTCCACCTTCAATATCCCAGGAAAGAGAAAAATGGATAAAGAAGTTGTGGTCCTTATGTACAATGGAATATCACTCAGCCATGAAATCAATGTCATAAGGCTAGTAGCAGCATGATGAGTGGATTTAGGTATGACGATTCTAAGTGAAATAAGTCACACAGAAAAGGACACTTCTCATAAGGTATCACTGATAGAGGGAATGTAAAAACCGTTACACTTGAACTGAATTACAAAACAGAACAGAGTCACACATGCAGAAAACACACTATGGCTGCTTCACGGGAAAGGTGAGGTGGGGTGATACATAAAACAAGGGTTTCAAATTAGCTCAGATACCGTTCCATAAAACCAATATGTAATAGACAAGACCTACTCCTTGCTCAGAAAACTGGACTCAACACGCCCTATTCACCGCACAAGAATATATCTGACTAGTAATAATCTTAAAACCTATGTATTGATATCTCTCTGTTAGTGTGTCAAGTGGGTGTAAAGCGGCATAAACACAGCAGTGAAAAGCAGCTAAACCCCATTATAAAAATAAATTACTTTGAAAAACCCATGAAACAAAGACAGTGAAAGAGAGCGAAATTCTTACACAATGCGTTCAGGGGCTGTGATGCAACCTGGATTGACCATATCTAGACCCACAGCTGGATGAGACATAAGGGTGGACACTGTTGCGGCTGAGAGGTTTGGTGAGGTTGGGTGAGCAAACGCAGCCCCTTTAAAGTAATACTGCGTGGTACCCATCGCATGGGTCCCAAATCTCCAGGTTCAAGGGCACCTTCCTACATCAAAAACATGCATGAGAAACCCAGAAGATGGTACACCGTGTGATGGGGAAAGGTTTCTAAAACGCACCTCATTTCTCATCTCCTTGTGCTCGGGTTCGCCATCCCAGCCACTTTACTAGCAATCTCCCTCCTTGGAGCATCATCACCTTTAACCTCCTGTTCCGTACAGGTTGCAATTTGTCCTGAGGATGAACGGGAAGACGTGAAACCAATGAGAGACTATCTCTTGGTGTTGGGACAGGCACAGGTCACTCTATTTTCCCATCAGGAAGAAGAAGTAACCACAGGCTCAGCCTGCCCCCCGGAACAAGAACAGGGCCTGAAGCCATCCTGCGCTTTTGCGGCCATCTCCCAAAAACGCGAGTTGTAAAATGGAGGTTCAGGGCACTGCAATTCACAAACCTGCAGAGTTATAAATGATAACTCTCGTCCACAAATATATTGAGGGAAGGCAAAGAAGAGGATTTGAAATCAAGGCAGAATTGCAGGAAACAGATTTCAGGAGGTAGATTCGAATCGCCTTTAAAGCACATGAAAAGCGGCAAAACGTTGACAATGATGCCCTTGGCCAAAAAGGGCGTATTCGTTTTTTCCTGAATATATTCAGGAAAAAACGCATACGCCCTTTTTGGCCAACCAAGCAACCTGGAAAGGCAAATCAGCGCTACAAAGAAGTCTCGCTTCCCATCGGTCAAAAGGGCCATGCTGAAAAAAGTGTCAAAACCAGAAATGCAGGACAGGCCATGGAGAAATGGGAGCCTTGCTACACTGATGGGTGGGATGTAAATTGTCAACAGCCACTCTGGAGAAGCGTACGGTGAGTCCTGAAACGTCTACAAAGCAAAGCTTAGAGAGCATAGGGCACTTCCACTCATGGGGGTATAAATTGGGAAAATTAAAAATCAGCAAGACACAAGCACCCCAAAGTTTAGGGCTGCTCTGTTGACAAGGACCTCCACTTCATTCCACCTTCAATATCCCAGGAAAGAGAAAAATGGATAAAGAAGTTGTGGTCCTTATGTACAATGGAATATCACTCAGCCATGAAATCAATGTCATAAGGCTAGTAGCAGCATGATGAGTGGATTTAGGTACGACGATTCTAAGTGAAATAAGTCACACAGAAAAGGACACTTCTCATAAGGTATCACTTATAGAGGGAATGTAAAAACCGTTACACTTGAACTGAATTACAAAACAGAACAGAGTCACACATGCAGAAAACACACTATGGCTGCTTCACGGGAAAGGTGAGGTGGGGTGATACATAAAACAAGGGTTTCAAATTAGCTCAGATACCGTTCCATAAACCCAATATGTAATAGACAAGACCTACTCCTTGCTCAGAGAACTGGACTCAACACGCCCTATTCACCGCACAAGAATATATCTGACTAGTAATAATCTTAAAACCTATGTATTGATATCTCTCTGTTAGTGTGTCAAGTGGGTGTAAAGCGGCATAAACACAGCAGTGAAAAGCAGCTAAACCCCATTATAAAAATAAATTACTTTGAAAAACCCATGAAACAAAGACAGTGAAAGAGAGCGAAATTCTTACACAATGCGTTCAGGGGCTGTGATGCAACCTGGATTGACCATATCTAGACCCACAGCTGGATGAGACATAAGGGTGGACACTGTTGCGGCTGAGAGGTTTGGTGAGGTTGGGTGAGCAAACGCAGACCCTTTAAAGTAATACTGCGTGGTACCCATCGCATGGGTCCCAAATCTCCAGGTTCAAGGGCACCTTCCTACATCGAAAACATGCATGAGATACCCAGAAGATGGTACACCGTGTGATGGGGAAAGGTTTCTAAAACGCACCTCATTTCTCATCTCCTTGTGCTCGGGTTCGCCATTCCAGCCACTTTACTAGCAATCTCCCTCCTTGGAGCATCATCACCTTTAACCTCCTGTTCCGTACAGGTTGCAATTTGTCCTGAGGATGAACGGGAAGACGTGGAACCAATGAGAGACTAGCTCTTGGTGTTGGGACAGGCACAGGTCACTCTATTTTCCTATCAGGAAGAAGAATTAACCACAGGCTCAGCCTGCCCCCCGGAACCAAAACAGGGCCTGAAGCCATCCTGCGCTATTGCGGCCAGCTCCCTAAAAAGCGAGTTGTAAAATGGAGGTTCAGGGCACTGCAATTCACAAAACTGCAGACTTATAAATGATAACTCTCGTCCACAAATATATTGAGGGAAGGCAAAGAAGAGGATTTGAAATCAAGGCAGAATTGCAGGAAACAGATTTCAGGAGGTAGATTCGAATCGCCTTTAAAGCACATGAAAAGCGGCAAAACGTTGACAATGATGCCCTTGGCCAAAAAGGGCGTATGCGTTTTTTCCTGAATATATTCAGGAAAAAACGCATACGCCCTTTTTGGCCAACCAAGCAACCTGGAAAGGCAAATCAGCGCTACAAAGATGTCTCGCTTCCCATCGGTCAAAAGGGCCATGCTGAAAAAAGTGTCAAAACCAGAAATACAGGACAGGCCATGGAGAAATGGGAGCCTTGCTACACTGATGGGCGGGATGTAAATTGTCAACAGCCACTCTGGAGAAGCGTACGGTGAGTCCTGAAACGTCTACAAAGCAAAGCTTAGAGAGCATAGGGCACTTCCACTCATGGGGGTATAAATTGGGAAAATGAAAAATCAGCAAGACACAAGCACCCCAAAGTTTAGGGCTGCTCTGTTGACAAGGACCTCCACTTCATTCCACCTTCAATATCCCAGGAAAGAGAAAAATGGATAAAGAAGTTGTGGTCCTTATGTACAATGGAATATCACTCAGCCATGAAATCAATGTCATAAGGCTAGTAGCAGCATGATGAGTGGATTTAGGTACGACGATTCTAAGTGAAATAAGTCACACAGAAAAGGACACTTCTCATAAGGTATCACTTATAGAGGGAATGTAAAAACCGTTACACTTGAACTGAATTACAAAACAGAACAGAGTCACACATGCAGAAAACACACTATGGCTGCTTAACGGGAAAGGTGAGGTGGGGTGATACATAAAACAAGGGTTTCAAATTAGCTCAGATACCGTTCCATAAACCCAATATGTAATAGACAAGACCTACTCCTTGCTCAGAGAACTGGACTCAACACGCCCTATTCACCGCACAAGAATATATCTGACTAGTAATAATCTTAAAACCTATGTATTGATATCTCTCTGTTAGTGTGTCAAGTGGGTGTAAAGCGGCATAAACACAGCAGTGAAAAGCAGCTAAACCCCATTATAAAAATAAATTACTTTGAAAAACCCATGAAACAAAGACAGTGAAAGAGAGCGAAATTCTTACACAATGCGTTCAGGGGCTGTGATGCAACCTGGATTGACCATATCTAGACCCACAGCTGGATGAGACATAAGGGTGGACACTCTTGGGGCTGAGAGGTTTGGTGAGGTTGGGTGAGCAAACGCAGACCCTTTAAAGTAATACTGCGTGGTACCCATCGCATGGGTCCCAAATCTCCAGGTTCAAGGGCACCTTCCTACATCGAAAACATGCATGAGATACCCAGAAGATGGTACACCGTGTGATGGGGAAAGGTTTCTAAAACGCACCTCATTTCTCATCTCCTTGTGCTCGGGTTCGCCATTCCAGCCACTTTACTAGCAATCTCCCTCCTTGGAGCATCATCACCTTTAACCTCCTGTTCCGTACAGGTTGCAATTTGTCCTGAGGATGAACGGGAAGACGTGGAACCAATGAGAGACTAGCTCTTGGTGTTGGGACAGGCACAGGTCACTCTATTTTCCTATCAGGAAGAAGAATTAACCACAGGCTCAGCCTGCCACCCGGAACCAGAACAGGGCCTGAAGCCATCCTGCGCTATTGCGGCCAGCTCCCTAAAAAGCGAGTTGTAAAATGGAGGTTCAGGGCACTGCAATTCACAAAACTGCAGACTTATAAATGATAACTCTCGTCCACAAATATATTGAGGGAAGGCAAAGAAGAGGATTTGAAATCAAGGCAGAATTGCAGGAAACAGATTTCAGGAGGTAGATTCGAATCGCCTTTAAAGCACATGAAAAGCGGCAAAACGTTGACAATGATGCCCTTGGACAAAAAGGGCGTATGCGTTTTTTCCTGAATATATTCAGGAAA
This sequence comes from Balaenoptera borealis, assembly GCF_965194805.1. Taxonomy (NCBI): domain Eukaryota; kingdom Metazoa; phylum Chordata; class Mammalia; order Artiodactyla; family Balaenopteridae; genus Balaenoptera; species Balaenoptera borealis. Next base: position 139,035 of record NW_028123549.1, read on the forward strand.
AAACGCATACGCCCTTTTTGGCCAAGCAAGCAACCTGGAAAGGCAAATCAGTGCTACAAAGAAGTCTCGCTTCCCTTCGGTCAAAAGGGCCATGCTGAAAAAACTGTCAAAACCAGAAATGCAGGACATGCCATGGAGAAATGGGAGCCTTGCTACACTGATGGGCGGGATGTAAATTGCCAACAGCCACTCTGGAGAAGCGTACGGTGTGCCCTGAAACATCTAAAAAACACAGCTTAGAGAGCATAGGGCACTTCCACTCATGGGGGTATAAATTGGGAAAATGAAAAATCAGCAAGACACAAGCACCCCAAAGTTTAGGGCTGCTCTGTTGACAAGGACCTCCACTTCATTCCACCTTCAATATCCCAGGAAAGAGAAAAATGGATAAAGAAGTTGTGGTCCTTATGTACAATGGAATATCACTCAGCCATGAAATCAATGTCATAAGGCTAGTAGCAGCATGATGAGTGGATTTAGGTACGACGATTCTAAGTGAAATAAGTCACACAGAAAAGGACACTTCTCATAAGGTATCACTTATAGAGGGAATGTAAAAACCGTTACACTTGAACTGAATTACAAAACAGAACAGAGTCACACATGCAGAAAACACACTATGGCTGCTTCACGGGAAAGGTGAGGTGGGGTGATACATAAAACAAGGGTTTCAAATTAGCTCAGATACCGTTCCATAAACCCAATATGTAATAGACAAGACCTACTCCTTGCTCAGAGAACTGGACTCAACACGCCCTATTCACCGCACAAGAATATATCTGACTAGTAATAATCTTAAAACCTATGTATTGATATCTCTCTGTTAGTGTGTCAAGTGGGTGTAAAGCGGCATAAACACAGCAGTGAAAAGCAGCTAAACCCCATTATAAAAATAAATTACTTTGAAAAACCCATGAAACAAAGACAGTGAAAGAGAGCGAAATTCTTACACAATGCGTTCAGGGGCTGTGATGCAACCTGGATTGACCATATCTAGACCCACAGCTGGATGAGACATAAGGGTGGACACTCTTGGGGCTGAGAGGTTTGGTGAGGTTGGGTGAGCAAACGCAGACCCTTTAAAGTAATACTGCGTGGTACCCATCGCATGGGTCCCAAATCTCCAGGTTCAAGGGCACCTTCCTACATCGAAAACATGCATGAGATACCCAGAAGATGGTACACCGTGTGATGGGGAAAGGTTTCTAAAACGCACCTCATTTCTCATCTCCTTGTGCTCGGGTTCGCCATTCCAGCCACTTTACTAGCAATCTCCCTCCTTGGAGCATCATCACCTTTAACCTCCTGTTCCGTACAGGTTGCAATTTGTCCTGAGGATGAACGGGAAGACGTGGAACCAATGAGAGACTAGCTCTTGGTGTTGGGACAGGCACAGGTCACTCTATTTTCCTATCAGGAAGAAGAATTAACCACAGGCTCAGCCTGCCACCCGGAACCAGAACAGGGCCTGAAGCCATCCTGCGCTATTGCGGCCAGCTCCCTAAAAAGCGAGTTGTAAAATGGAGGTTCAGGGCACTGCAATTCACAAAACTGCAGACTTATAAATGATAACTCTCGTCCACAAATATATTGAGGGAAGGCAAAGAAGAGGATTTGAAATCAAGGCAGAATTGCAGGAAACAGATTTCAGGAGGTAGATTCGAATCGCCTTTAAAGCACATGAAAAGCGGCAAAACGTTGACAATGATGCCCTTGGACAAAAAGGGCGTATGCGTTTTTTCCTGAATATATTCAGGAAAAAACGCATACGCCCTTTTTGGCCAAGCAAGCAACCTGGAAAGGCAAATCAGTGCTACAAAGAAGTCTCGCTTCCCTTCGGTCAAAAGGGCCATGCTGAAAAAACTGTCAAAACCAGAAATGCAGGACATGCCATGGAGAAATGGGAGCCTTGCTACACTGATGGGCGGGATGTAAATTGCCAACAGCCACTCTGGAGAAGCGTACGGTGTGCCCTGAAACATCTAAAAAACACAGCTTAGAGAGCATAGGGCACTTCCACTCATGGGGGTATAAATTGGGAAAATGAAAAATCAGCAAGACACAAGCACCCCAAAGTTTAGGGCTGCTCTGTTGACAAGGACCTCCACTTCATTCCACCTTCAATATCCCAGGAAAGAGAAAAATGGATAAAGAAGTTGTGGTCCTTATGTACAATGGAATATCACTCAGCCATGAAATCAATGTCATAAGGCTAGTAGCAGCATGATGAGTGGATTTAGGTACGACGATTCTAAGTGAAATAAGTCACACAGAAAAGGACACTTCTCATAAGGTATCACTTATAGAGGGAATGTAAAAACCGTTACACTTGAACTGAATTACAAAACAGAACAGAGTCACACATGCAGAAAACACACTATGGCTGCTTCACGGGAAAGGTGAGGTGGGGTGATACATAAAACAAGGGTTTCAAATTAGCTCAGATACCGTTCCATAAACCCAATATGTAATAGACAAGACCTACTCCTTGCTCAGAGAACTGGACTCAACACGCCCTATTCACCGCACAAGAATATATCTGACTAGTAATAATCTTAAAACCTATGTATTGATATCTCTCTGTTAGTGTGTCAAGTGGGTGTAAAGCGGCATAAACACAGCAGTGAAAAGCAGCTAAACCCCATTATAAAAATAAATTACTTTGAAAAACCCATGAAACAAAGACAGTGAAAGAGAGCGAAATTCTTACACAATGCGTTCAGGGGCTGTGATGCAACCTGGATTGACCATATCTAGACCCACAGCTGGATGAGACATAAGGGTGGACACTCTTGGGGCTGAGAGGTTTGGTGAGGTTGGGTGAGCAAACGCAGACCCTTTAAAGTAATACTGCGTGGTACCCATCGCATGGGTCCCAAATCTCCAGGTTCAAGGGCACCTTCCTACATCGAAAACATGCATGAGATACCCAGAAGATGGTACACCGTGTGATGGGGAAAGGTTTCTAAAACGCACCTCATTTCTCATCTCCTTGTGCTCGGGTTCGCCATTCCAGCCACTTTACTAGCAATCTCCCTCCTTGGAGCATCATCACCTTTAACCTCCTGTTCCGTACAGGTTGCAATTTGTCCTGAGGATGAACGGGAAGACGTGGAACCAATGAGAGACTAGCTCTTGGTGTTGGGACAGGCACAGGTCACTCTATTTTCCTATCAGGAAGAAGAATTAACCACAGGCTCAGCCTGCCACCCGGAACCAGAACAGGGCCTGAAGCCATCCTGCGCTATTGCGGCCAGCTCCCTAAAAAGCGAGTTGTAAAATGGAGGTTCAGGGCACTGCAATTCACAAAACTGCAGACTTATAAATGATAACTCTCGTCCACAAATATATTGAGGGAAGGCAAAGAAGAGGATTTGAAATCAAGGCAGAATTGCAGGAAACAGATTTCAGGAGGTAGATTCGAATCGCCTTTAAAGCACATGAAAAGCGGCAAAACGTTGACAATGATGCCCTTGGACAAAAAGGGCGTATGCGTTTTTTCCTGAATATATTCAGGAAAAAACGCATACGCCCTTTTTGGCCAAGCAAGCAACCTGGAAAGGCAAATCAGTGCTACAAAGAAGTCTCGCTTCCCTTCGGTCAAAAGGGCCATGCTGAAAAAACTGTCAAAACCAGAAATGCAGGACATGCCATGGAGAAATGGGAGCCTTGCTACACTGATGGGCGGGATGTAAATTGCCAACAGCCACTCTGGAGAAGCGTACGGTGTGCCCTGAAACATCTAAAAAACACAGCTTAGAGAGCATAGGGCACTTCCACTCATGGGGGTATAAATTGGGAAAATGAAAAATCAGCAAGACACAAGCACCCCAAAGTTTAGGGCTGCTCTGTTGACAAGGACCTCCACTTCATTCCACCTTCAATATCCCAGGAAAGAGAAAAATGGATAAAGAAGTTGTGGTCCTTATGTACAATGGAATATCACTCAGCCATGAAATCAATGTCATAAGGCTAGTAGCAGCATGATGAGTGGATTTAGGTACGACGATTCTAAGTGAAATAATTCACACAGAAAAGGACACTTCTCATAAGGTATCACTTATAGAGGGAATGTAAAAACCGTTACACTTGAACTGAATTACAAAACAGAACAGAGTCACACATGCAGAAAACACACTATGGCTGCTTAACGGGAAAGGTGAGGTGGGGTGATACATAAAACAAGGGTTTCAAATTAGCTCAGATACCGTTCCATAAACCCAATATGTAATAGACAAGACCTACTCCTTGCTCAGAGAACTGGACTCAACACGCCCTATTCACCGCACAAGAATATATCTGACTAGTAATAATCTTAAAACCTATGTATTGATATCTCTCTGTTAGTGTGTCAAGTGGGTGTAAAGCGGCATAAACACAGCAGTGAAAAGCAGCTAAACCCCATTATAAAAATAAATTACTTTGAAAAACCCATGAAACAAAGACAGTGAAAGAGATAGAAATTCTTACACAATGCGTTCACGGGCTGTGATGCAACCTGGATTGACCATATCTAGACCCACAGCTGGATGAGACATAAGGGTGGACACTCTTGGGGCTGAGAGGTTTGGTGAGGTTGGGTGAGCAAACGCAGACCCTTTCAACTAATACTGCATGGTACCCATCGCATGGGTCCCAAATCTCCAGGTTCAAGGGCATCTTCCTACATCGAAAACATGCATGAGAAACCCAGAAGATGGTACACCGTGTGATGTGGAAAGGTTTCTAAAACGCACCTCATTTCTCATCTCCTTGCGCCCAGGTTCGCTATTCCAGCCGCTTTACTAGCAATCTCCCTACTTGGAGCATCAGCACCTTTAAGCTCCTGCTCCGTACAGGTTGCAATTTGTCCTGAGGGTGAACGGGAAGACGTGGAACCAATGAGAGACTAGCTCTTGGTGTTGGGACAGGCACAGGTCACTCTATTTTCCCATCAGGAAGAAGAATTAACCACAGGCTCAGCCTGCCCCCAGAACCAGAACAGGGCCTGAAGGCATCCTGCGCTTTTGCGGCCAGCTCCCTAAAAAGCGAGTTGTAAAATGGAGGTTCAGGGCACTGCAATTCACAAACCTGCAGAGTTATAAATGATAACTCTCGTCCACAAATATATTGAGGGAAGGCAACGAAGAGGATTTGAAATCAAGGCAGAATTGCAGGAAACAGATTTCAGGAGGTAGATTCGAATCGCCTTTCAAGCACATGAAAAGCGGCAAAACGTTGACAATGATGCCCTTGGCCAAAAAGGGCGTATGCGTTTTTTCCTGAATATATTCAGGAAAAAACGCATACGCCCTTTTTGGCCAACCAAGCAACCTGGAAAGGCAAATCAGCGCTACAAAGATGTCTCGCTTCCCATCGGTCAAAAGGGCCATGCTGAAAAAAGTGTCAAAACCAGAAATGCAGGACAGGCCATGGAGAAATGGGAGCCTTGCTACACTGATGGGCGGGATGTAAATTGTCAACAGCCACTCTGGAGAAGCGTACGGTGAGTCCTGAAACGTCTAAAAAGCAAAGCTTAGAGAGCATAGGGCACTTCCACTCATGGGGGTATAAATTGGGAAAATGAAAAATCAGCAAGACACAAGCACCCCAAAGTTTAGGGCTGCTCTGTTGACAAGGACCTCCACTTCATTCCACCTTCAATATCCCAGGAAAGAGAAAAATGGATAAAGAAGTTGTGGTCCTTATGTACAATGGAATATCACTCAGCCATGAAATCAATGTCATAAGGCTAGTAGCAGCATGATGAGTGGATTTAGGTACGACGATTCTAAGTGAAATAAGTCACACAGAAAAGGACACTTCTCATAAGGTATCACTGATAGAGGGAATGTAAAAACCGTTACACTTGAACTGAATTACAAAACAGAACAGAGTCACACATGCAGAAAACACACTATGGCTGCTTCACGGGAAAGGTGAGGTGGGGTGATACATAAAACAAGGGTTTCAAATTAGCTCAGATACCGTTCCATAAAACCAATATGTAATAGACAAGACCTACTCCTTGCTCAGAGAACTGGACTCAACACGCCCTATTCACCGCACAAGAATATATCTGACTAGTAATAATCTTAAAACCTATGTATAGATATCTCTCTGTTAGTGTGTCAAGTGGGTGTAAAGCGGCATAAACACAGAAGTGAAAAGCAGCTAAACCCCATTATAAAAATAAATTACTTTGAATAACCCATGAAACAAAGACAGTGAAAGAGAGCGAAATTCTTACACAATTCGTTCAGGGGCTGTGATGCAACCTGGATTGACCATATCTAGACCCACAGCTGGATGAGACATAAGGGTGGACACTCTTGGGGCTGAGAGGTTTGGTGAGGTTGGGTGAGCAAACGCAGACCCTTTACAGTAATACTGCATGGTACCCATCGCATGGTTCCCAAATCTCCAGGTTCAAGGGCATCTTCCTACATCGAAAACATGCATGAGAAACCCAGAAGATGGTACACCGTGTGATGTGGAAAGGTTTCTAAAACGCACCTCATTTCTCATCTCCTTGTGCCCGGGTTCGCTATTCCAGCCGCTTTACTAGCAATCTCCCTACTTGGAGCATCAGCACCTTTAACCTCCTGCTCCGTACAGGTTGCAATTTGTCCTGAGGGTGAACGGGAAGACGTGGAACCAATGAGAGACTATCTCTTGGTGTTGGGACAGGCACAGGTCACTCTATTTTCCCATCAGGAAGAAGAATTAACCACAGGCTCAGCCTGCCCCCGGAACCAGAACAGGGCCTGAAGGCATCCTGCGCTTTTGCGGCCAGCTCCCTAAAAAGCGAGTTGTAAAATGGAGGTTCAGGGCACTGCAATTCACAAACCTGCAGAGTTATAAATGATAACTCTCGTCCACAAATATATTGAGGGAAGGCAAAGAAGAGGATTTGAAATCAAGGCAGAATTGCAGGAAACAGATTTCAGGAGGTAGATTCGAATCGCCTTTAAAGCACATGAAAAGCGGCAAAACGTTGACAATGATGCCCTTGGCCAAAAAGGGCGTATGCGTTTTTTCCTGAATATATTCAGGAAAAAACGCATACGCCCTTTTTGGCCAAGCAAGCAACCTGGAAAGGCAAATCAGTGCTACAAAGAAGTCTCGCTTCCCATCGGTCAAAAGGGCCATGCTGAAAAAACTGTCAAAACCAGAAATGCAGGACATGCCATGGAGAAATGGGAGCCTTGCTACACTGATGGGCGGGATGTAAATTGCCAACAGCCACTCTGGAGAAGCGTACGGTGTGTCCTGAAACATCTAAAAAACACAGCTTAGAGAGCATAGGGCACTTCCACTCATGGGGGTATAAATTGGGAAAATGAAAAATCAGCAAGACACAAGCACCCCAAAGTTTAGGGCTGCTCTGTTGACAAGGACCTCCACTTCATTCCACCTTCAATATCCCAGGAAAGAGAAAAATGGATAAAGAAGTTGTGGTCCATATGTACAATGGAATATCACTCAGCCATGAAATCAATGTCATAAGGCTAGTAGCAGCATGATGAGTGGATTTAGGTACGACGATTCTAAGTGAAATAAGTCACACAGAAAAGGACACTTCTCATAAGGTATCACTTATAGAGGGAATGTAAAAACCGTTACACTTGAACTGAATTACAAAACAGAACAGAGTCACACATGCAGAAAACACACTATGGCTGCTTAACGGGAAAGGTGAGGTGGGGTGATACATAAAACAAGGGTTTCAAATTAGCTCAGATACCGTTCCATAAACCCAATATGTAATAGACAAGACCTACTCCTTGCTCAGAGAACTGGACTCAACACGCCCTATTCACCGCACAAGAATATATCTGACTAGTAATAATCTTAAAACCTATGTATTGATATCTCTCTGTTAGTGTGTCAAGTGGGTGTAAAGCGGCATAAACACAGCAGTGAAAAGCAGCTAAACCCCATTATAAAAATAAATTACTTTGAAAAACCCATGAAACAAAGACAGTGAAAGAGATAGAAATTCTTACACAATGCGTTCACGGGCTGTGATGCAACCTGGATTGACCATATCTAGACCCACAGCTGGATGAGACATAAGGGTGGACACTCTTGGGGCTGAGAGGTTTGGTGAGGTTGGGTGAGCAAACGCAGACCCTTTCAACTAATACTGCGTGGTACCCATCGCATGGGTCCCAAATCTCCAGGTTCAAGGGCATCTTCCTACATCGAAAACATGCATGAGAAACCCAGAAGATGGTACACCGTGTGATGTGGAAAGGTTTCTAAAACGCACCTCATTTCTCATCTCCTTGTGCCCGGGTTCGCTATTCCAGCCGCTTTACTAGCAATCTCCCTACTTGGAGCATCAGCACCTTTAACCTCCTGCTCCGTACAGGTTGCAATTTGTCCTGAGGGTGAACGGGAAGACGTGGAACCAATGAGAGACTAGCTCTTGGTGTTGGGACAGGCACAGGTCACTCATTTTCCCATCAGGAAGAAGAATTAACCACAGGCTCAGCCTGCCCCCGGAACCAGAACAGGGCCTGAAGGCATCCTGCGCTTTTGCGGCCAGCTCCCTAAAAAGCGAGTTGTAAAATGGAGGTTCAGGGCACTGCAATTCACAAACCTGCAGAGTTATAAATGATAACTCTCGTCCACAAATATATTGAGGGAAGGCAAAGAAGAGGATTTGAAATCAAGGCAGAATTGCAGGAAACAGATTTCAGGAGGTAGATTCGAATCGCCTTTAAAGCACATGAAAAGCGGCAAAACGTTGACAATGATGCCCTTGGCCAAAAAGGGCGTATGCGTTTTTTCCTGAATATATTCAGGAAAAAACGCATACGCCCTTTTTGGCCAACCAAGCAACCTGGAAAGGCAAATCAGCGCTACAAAGATGTCTCGCTTCCCATCGGTCAAAAGGGCCATGCTGAAAAAAGTCTCAAAACCAAAAATGCAGGACAGGCCATGGAGAAATGGGAGCCTTGCTACACTGATGGGCGGGATGTAAATTGTCAACAGCCACTCTGGAGAAGTGTACGGTGAGTCCTGAAACGTCTAAAAAGCAAAGCTTAGAGAGCATAGGGCACTTCCACTCATGGGGGTATAAATTGGGAAAATTAAAAATCAGCAAGACACAAGCACCCCAAAGTTTAGGGCTGCTCTGTTGACAAGGACCTCCACTTCATTCCACCTTCAATATCCCAGGAAAGAGAAAAATGGATAAAGAAGTTGTGGTCCATATGTACAATGGAATATCATTCAGCCGTGAAATCAATGTCATAAGGCTAGTAGCAGCATGATGAGTGGATTTAGGTACGACGACTCTAAGTGAAATAAGTCACACAGAAAAGGACACTTCTCATAAGGTATCACTGATAGAGGGAATGTAAAAACCGTTACACTTGAACTGAATTACAAAACAGAACAGAGTCACACATGCAGAAAACACACTATGGCTGCTTCACGGGAAAGGTGAGGTGGGGTGATACATAAAACAAGGGTTTCAAATTAGCTCAGATACCGTTCCATAAACCCAATATGTAATAGACAAGACCTACTCCTTGCTCAGAGAACTGGACTCAACACGCCCTATTCACCGCACAAGAATATATCTGACTAGTAATAATCTTAAAACCTATGTATTGATATCTCTCTGTTAGTGTGTCAAGTGGGTGTAAAGCGGCATAAACACAGCAGTGAAAAGCAGCTAAACCCCATTATAAAAATAAATTACTTTGAAAAACCCATGAAACAAAGACAGTGAAAGAGAGCGAAATTCTTACACAATGCGTTCAGGGGCTGTGATGCAACCTGGATTGACCATATCTAGACCCACAGCTGGATGAGACATAAGGGTGGACACTGTTGCGGCTGAGAGGTTTGGTGAGGTTGGGTGAGCAAACGCAGCCCCTTTAAAGTAATACTGCGTGGTACCCATCGCATGGGTCCCAAATCTCCAGGTTCAAGGGCATCTTCCTACATCGAAAACATGCATGAGAAACCCAGAAGATGGTACACCGTGTGATGGGGAAAGGTTTCTAAAACGCACCTCATTTCTCATCTCCTTGTGCTCCGGTTCGCCATCCCAGCCACTTTACTAGCAATCTCCCTCCTTGGAGCATCATCACCTTTAACCTCCTGTTCCGTACAGGTTGCAATTTGTCCTGAGGATGAACGGGAAGACGTGAAACCAATGAGAGACTATCTCTTGGTGTTGGGACAGGCACAGGTCACTCTATTTTCCCATCAGGAAGAAGAAGTAACCACAGGCTCAGCCTGCCCCCCGGAACAAGAACAGGGCCTGAAGCCATCCTGCGCTTTTGCGGCCATCTCCCAAAAACGCGAGTTGTAAAATGGAGGTTCAGGGCACTGCAATTCACAAACCTGCAGAGTTATAAATGATAACTCTCGTCCACAAATATATTGAAGGAAGGCAACGAAGAGGATTTGAAATCAAGGCAGAATTGCAGGAAACAGATTTCAGGAGGTAGATTCGAATCGCCTTTAAAGCACATGAAAAGCGGCAAAACGTTGACAATGATGCCCTTGGCCAAAAAGGGCGTATGCGTTTTTTCCTGAATATATTCAGGAAAAAACGCATACGCCCTTTTTGGCCAACCAAGCAACCTGGAAAGGCAAATCAGCGCTACAAAGATGTCTCGCTTCCCATCGGTCAAAAGGGCCATGCTGAAAAAAGTGTCAAAACCAGAAATGCAGGACAGGCCATGGAGAAATGGGAGCCTTGCTACACTGATGGGCGGGATGTAAATTGTCAACAGCCACTCTGGAGAAGCGTACGGTGAGTCCTGAAACGTCTAAAAAGCAAAGCTTAGAGAGCATAGGGCACTTCCACTCATGGGGGTATAAATTGGGAAAATTAAAAATCAGCAAGACACAAGCACCCCAAAGTTTAGGGCTGCTCTGTTGACAAGGACCTCCACTTCATTCCACCTTCAATATCCCAGGAAAGAGAAAAATGGATAAAGAAGTTGTGGTCCATATGTACAATGGAATATCACTCAGCCATGAAATCAATGTCATAAGGCTAGTAGCAGCATGATGAGTGGATTTAGGTACGACGATTCTAAGTGAAATAAGTCACACAGAAAAGGACACTTCTCATAAGATATCACTGATAGAGGGAATGTAAAAACCGTTACACTTGAACTGAATTACAAAACAGAACAGAGTCACACATGCAGAAAACACACTATGGCTGCTTCACGGGAAAGGTGAGGTGGGGTGATACATAAAACAAGGGTTTCAAATTAGCTCAGATACCGTTCCATAAAACCAATATGTAATAGACAAGACCTACTCCTTGCTCAGAGAACTGGACTCAACACGCCCTATTCACCGCACAAGAATATATCTGACTAGTAATAATCTTAAAACCTATGTATAGATATCTCTCTGTTAGTGTGTCAAGTGGGTGTAAAGCGGCATAAACACAGAAGTGAAAAGCAGCTAAACCCCATTATAAAAATAAATTACTTTGAATAACCCATGAAACAAAGACAGTGAAAGAGAGCGAAATTCTTACACAATTCGTTCAGGGGCTGTGATGCAACCTGGATTGACCATATCTAGACCCACAGCTGGATGAGACATAAGGTTGGACACTCTTGGGGCTGAGAGGTTTGGTGAGGTTGGGTGAGCAAACGCAGACCCTTTACAGTAATACTGCATGGTACCCATCGCATGGGTCACAAATCTCCAGGTTCAAGGGCATCTTCCTACATCGAAAACATGCATGAGAAACCCAGAAGATGGTACACCGTGTGATGTGGAAAGGTTTCTAAAACGCACCTCATTTCTCATCTCCTTGTGGCCGGGTTCGCTATTCCAGCCGCTTTACTAGCAATCTCCCTACTTGGAGCATCAGCACCTTTAACCTCCTGTTCCGTACAGGTTGCAATTTGTCCTGAGGATGAACTGGAAGACGTGGAACCAATGAGAGACTAGCTCTTGGTGTTGGGACAGGCACAGGTCATTCTATTTTCCCATCAGGAAGAAGAATTAACCACAGGCTCAGCCTGCCCCCGGAACCAGAACAGGGCCTGAAGGCATCCTGCGCTTTTGCGGCCAGCTCCCTAAAAAGCGAGTTGTAAAATGGAGGTTCAGGGCACTGCAATTCACAAACCTGCAGAGTTATAAATGATAACTCTCGTCCACAAATATATTGAGGGAAGGCAAAGAAGAGGATTTGAAATCAAGGCAGAATTGCAGGAAACAGATTTCAGGAGGTAGATTCGAATCGCCTTTAAAGCACATGAAAAGCGGCAAAACGTTGACAATGATGCCCTTGGCCAAAAAGGGCGTATGCGTTTTTTCCTGAATATATTCAGGAAAAAACGCATACGCCCTTTTTGGCCAAGCAAGCAACCTGGAAAGGCAAATCAGTGCTACAAAGAAGTCTCGCTTCCCATCGGTCAAAAGGGCCATGCTGAAAAAACTGTCAAAACCAGAAATGCAGGACATGCCATGGAGAAATGGGAGCCTTGCTACACTGATGGGCGGGATGTAAATTGCCAACAGCCACTCTGGAGAAGCGTACGGTGTGTCCTGAAACATCTAAAAAACACAGCTTAGAGAGCATAGGGCACTTCCACTCATGGGGGTATAAATTGGGAAAATGAAAAATCAGCAAGACACAAGCACCCCAAAGTTTAGGGCTGCTCTGTTGACAAGGACCTCCACTTCATTCCACCTTCAATATCCCAGGAAAGAGAAAAATGGATAAAGAAGTTGTGGTCCATATGTACAATGGAATATCACTCAGCCATGAAATCAATGTCATAAGGCTAGTAGCAGCATGATGAGTGGATTTAGGTACGACGATTCTAAGTGAAATAAGTCACACAGAAAAGGACACTTCTCATAAGGTATCACTTATAGAGGGAATGTAAAAACCGTTACACTTGAACTGAATTACAAAACAGAACAGAGTCACACATGCAGAAAACACACTATGGCTGCTTAACGGGAAAGGTGAGGTGGGGTGATACATAAAACAAGGGTTTCAAATTAGCTCAGATACCGTTCCATAAACCCAATATGTAATAGACAAGACCTACTCCTTGCTCAGAGAACTGGACTCAACACGCCCTATTCACCGCACAAGAATATATCTGACTAGTAATAATCTTAAAACCTATGTATTGATATCTCTCTGTTAGTGTGTCAAGTGGGTGTAAAGCGGCATAAACACAGCAGTGAAAAGCAGCTAAACCCCATTATAAAAATAAATTACTTTGAAAAACCCATGAAACAAAGACAGTGAAAGAGATAGAAATTCTTACACAATGCGTTCACGGGCTGTGATGCAACCTGGATTGACCATATCTAGACCCACAGCTGGATGAGACATAAGGGTGGACACTCTTGGGGCTGAGAGGTTTGGTGAGGTTGGGTGAGCAAACGCAGACCCTTTCAAGTAATACTGCGTGGTACCCATCGCATGGTTCCCAAATCTCCAGGTTCAAGGGCATCTTCCTACATCGAAAACATGCATGAGAAACCCAGAAGATGTTACACCGTGTGATGTGGAAAGGTTTCTAAAACGCACCTCATTTCTCATCTCCTTGTGCCCGGGTTCGCTATTCCAGCCGCTTTACTAGCAATCTCCCTACTTGGAGCATCAGCACCTTTAACCTCCTGCTCCGTACAGGTTGCAATTTGTCCTGAGGGTGAACGGGAAGACGTGGAACCAATGAGAGACTAGCTCTTGGTGTTGGGACAGGCACAGGTCACTCTATTTTCCCATCAGGAAGAAGAATTAACCACAGGCTCAGCCTGCCCCCGGAACCAGAACAGGGCCTGAAGGCATCCTGCGCTTTTGCGGCCAGCTCCCTAAAAAGCGAGTTGTAAAATGGAGGTTCAGGGCACTGCAATTCACAAACCTGCAGAGTTATAAATGATAACTCTCGTCCACAAATATATTGAGGGAAGGCAAAGAAGAGGATTTGAAATCAAGGCAGAATTGCAGGAAACAGATTTCAGGAGGTAGATTCGAATCGCCTTTAAAGCACATGAAAAGCGGCAAAACGTTGACAATGATGCCCTTGGACAAAAAGGGCGTATGCGTTTTTTCCTGAATATATTCAGGAAAAAACGCATACGCCCTTTTTGGCCAAGCAAGCAACCTGGAAAGTCAAATCAGTGCTACAAAGAAGTCTCGCTTCCCATCGGTCAAAAGGGCCATGCTGAAAAAACTGTCAAAACCAGAAATGCAGGACATGCCATGGAGAAATGGGAGCCTTGCTACACTGATGGGCGGGATGTAAATTGCCAACAGCCACTCTGGAGAAGCGAACGGTGTGTCCTGAAACATCTAAAAAACACAGCTTAGAGAGCATAGGGCACTTCCACTCATGGGGGTATAAATTGGGAAAATGAAAAATCAGCAAGACACAAGCACCCCAAAGTTTAGGGCTGCTCTGTTGACAAGGACCTCCACTTCATTCCACCTTCAATATCCCAGGAAAGAGAAAAATGGATAAAGAAGTTGTGGTCCATATGTACAATGGAATATCACTCAGCCATGAAATCAATGTCATAAGGCTAGTAGCAGCATGATGAGTGGATTTAGGTACGACGATTCTAAGTGAAATAAGTCACACAGAAAAGGACACTTCTCATAAGGTATCACTTATAGAGGGAATGTAAAAACCGTTACACTTGAACTGAATTACAAAACAGAACAGAGTCACACATGCAGAAAACACACTATGGCTGCTTAACGGGAAAGGTGAGGTGGGGTGATACATAAAACAAGGGTTTCAAATTAGCTCAGATACCGTTCCATAAACCCAATATGTAATAGACAAGACCTACTCCTTGCTCAGAGAACTGGACTCAACACGCCCTATTCACCGCACAAGAATATATCTGACTAGTAATAATCTTAAAACCTATGTATTGATATCTCTCTGTTAGTGTGTCAAGTGGGTGTAAAGCGGCATAAACACAGCAGTGAAAAGCAGCTAAACCCCATTATAAAAATAAATTACTTTGAAAAACCCATGAAACAAAGACAGTGAAAGAGAGCGAAATTCTTACACAATGCGTTCAGGGGCTGTGATGCAACCTGGATTGACCATATCTAGACCCACAGCTGGATGAGACATAAGGTTGGACACTCTTGGGGCTGAGAGGTTTGGTGAGGTTGGGTGAGCAAACGCAGACCCTTTACAGTAATACTGCATGGTACCCATCGCATGGGTCACAAATCTCCAGGTTCAAGGGCATCTTCCTACATCGAAAACATGCATGAGAAACCCAGAAGATGGTACACCGTGTGATGTGGAAAGGTTTCTAAAACGCACCTCATTTCTCATCTCCTTGTGCCCGGGTTCGCTATTCCAGCCGCTTTACTAGCAATCTCCCTACTTGGAGCATCAGCACCTTTAACCTCCT
Organism: Balaenoptera borealis; assembly: GCF_965194805.1. Lineage (NCBI taxonomy): Eukaryota > Metazoa > Chordata > Mammalia > Artiodactyla > Balaenopteridae > Balaenoptera > Balaenoptera borealis. The sequence continues at coordinate 154,416 of NW_028123549.1, forward strand.
GTTCCGTACAGGTTGCAATTTGTCCTGAGGATGAACGGGAAGACGTGGAACCAATGAGAGACTAGCTCTTGGTGTTGGGACAGGCACAGGTCATTCTATTTTCCCATCAGGAAGAAGAATTAACCACAGGCTCAGCCTGCCCCCGGAACCAGAACAGGGCCTGAAGGCATCCTGCGCTTTTGCGGCCAGCTCCCTAAAAAGCGAGTTGTAAAATGGAGGTTCAGGGCACTGCAATTCACAAACCTGCAGAGTTATAAATGATAACTCTCGTCCACAAATATATTGAGGGAAGGCAAAGAAGAGGATTTGAAATCAAGGCAGAATTGCAGGAAACAGATTTCAGGAGGTAGATTCGAATCGCCTTTAAAGCACATGAAAAGCGGCAAAACGTTGACAATGATGCCCTTGGCCAAAAAGGGCGTATGCGTTTTTTCCTGAATATATTCAGGAAAAAACGCATACGCCCTTTTTGGCCAAGCAAGCAACCTGGAAAGGCAAATCAGTGCTACAAAGAAGTCTCGCTTCCCATCGGTCAAAAGGGCCATGCTGAAAAAACTGTCAAAACCAGAAATGCAGGACATGCCATGGAGAAATGGGAGCCTTGCTACACTGATGGGCGGGATGTAAATTGCCAACAGCCACTCTGGAGAAGCGTACGGTGTGTCCTGAAACATCTAAAAAACACAGCTTAGAGAGCATAGGGCACTTCCACTCATGGGGGTATAAATTGGGAAAATGAAAAATCAGCAAGACACAAGCACCCCAAAGTTTAGGGCTGCTCTGTTGACAAGGACCTCCACTTCATTCCACCTTCAATATCCCAGGAAAGAGAAAAATGGATAAAGAAGTTGTGGTCCATATGTACAATGGAATATCACTCAGCCATGAAATCAATGTCATAAGGCTAGTAGCAGCATGATGAGTGGATTTAGGTACGACGATTCTAAGTGAAATAAGTCACACAGAAAAGGACACTTCTCATAAGGTATCACTTATAGAGGGAATGTAAAAACCGTTACACTTGAACTGAATTACAAAACAGAACAGAGTCACACATGCAGAAAACACACTATGGCTGCTTAACGGGAAAGGTGAGGTGGGGTGATACATAAAACAAGGGTTTCAAATTAGCTCAGATACCGTTCCATAAACCCAATATGTAATAGACAAGACCTACTCCTTGCTCAGAGAACTGGACTCAACACGCCCTATTCACCGCACAAGAATATATCTGACTAGTAATAATCTTAAAACCTATGTATTGATATCTCTCTGTTAGTGTGTCAAGTGGGTGTAAAGCGGCATAAACACAGCAGTGAAAAGCAGCTAAACCCCATTATAAAAATAAATTACTTTGAAAAACCCATGAAACAAAGACAGTGAAAGAGATAGAAATTCTTACACAATGCGTTCACGGGCTGTGATGCAACCTGGATTGACCATATCTAGACCCACAGCTGGATGAGACATAAGGGTGGACACTCTTGGGGCTGAGAGGTTTGGTGAGGTTGGGTGAGCAAACGCAGACCCTTTCAAGTAATACTGCGTGGTACCCATCGCATGGTTCCCAAATCTCCAGGTTCAAGGGCATCTTCCTACATCGAAAACATGCATGAGAAACCCAGAAGATGTTACACCGTGTGATGTGGAAAGGTTTCTAAAACGCACCTCATTTCTCATCTCCTTGTGCCCGGGTTCGCTATTCCAGCCGCTTTACTAGCAATCTCCCTACTTGGAGCATCAGCACCTTTAACCTCCTGCCCCGTACAGGTTGCAATTTGTCCTGAGGGTGAACGGGAAGACGTGGAACCAATGAGAGACTAGCTCTTGGTGTTGGGACAGGCACAGGTCACTCTATTTTCCCATCAGGAAGAAGAATTAACCACAGGCTCAGCCTGCCCCCGGAACCAGAACAGGGCCTGAAGGCATCCTGCGCTTTTGCGGCCAGCTCCCTAAAAAGCGAGTTGTAAAATGGAGGTTCAGGGCACTGCAATTCACAAACCTGCAGAGTTATAAATGATAACTCTCGTCCACAAATATATTGAGGGAAGGCAAAGAAGAGGATTTGAAATCAAGGCAGAATTGCAGGAAACAGATTTCAGGAGGTAGATTCGAATCGCCTTTAAAGCACATGAAAAGCGGCAAAACGTTGACAATGATGCCCTTGGCCAAAAAGGGCGTATGCGTTTTTTCCTGAATATATTCAGGAAAAAACGCATACGCCCTTTTTGGCCAAGCAAGCAACCTGGAAAGGCAAATCAGTGCTACAAAGAAGTCTCGCTTCCCATCGGTCAAAAGGGCCATGCTGAAAAAACTGTCAAAACCAGAAATGCAGGACATGCCATGGAGAAATGGGAGCCTTGCTACACTGATGGGCGGGATGTAAATTGCCAACAGCCACTCTGGAGAAGCGAACGGTGTGTCCTGAAACATCTAAAAAACACAGCTTAGAGAGCATAGGGCACTTCCACTCATGGGGGTATAAATTGGGAAAATGAAAAATCAGCAAGACACAAGCACCCCAAAGTTTAGGGCTGCTCTGTTGACAAGGACCTCCACTTCATTCCACCTTCAATATCCCAGGAAAGAGAAAAATGGATAAAGAAGTTGTGGTCCATATGTACAATGGAATATCACTCAGCCATGAAATCAATGTCATAAGGCTAGTAGCAGCATGATGAGTGGATTTAGGTACGACGATTCTAAGTGAAATAAGTCACACAGAAAAGGACACTTCTCATAAGGTATCACTTATAGAGGGAATGTAAAAACCGTTACACTTGAACTGAATTACAAAACAGAACAGAGTCACACATGCAGAAAACACACTATGGCTGCTTAACGGGAAAGGTGAGGTGGGGTGATACATAAAACAAGGGTTTCAAATTAGCTCAGATACCGTTCCATAAACCCAATATGTAATAGACAAGACCTACTCCTTGCTCAGAGAACTGGACTCAACACGCCCTATTCACCGCACAAGAATATATCTGACTAGTAATAATCTTAAAACCTATGTATTGATATCTCTCTGTTAGTGTGTCAAGTGGGTGTAAAGCGGCATAAACACAGCAGTGAAAAGCAGCTAAACCCCATTATAAAAATAAATTACTTTGAAAAACCCATGAAACAAAGACAGTGAAAGAGAGCGAAATTCTTACACAATGCGTTCAGGGGCTGTGATGCAACCTGGATTGACCATATCTAGACCCACAGCTGGATGAGACATAAGGTTGGACACTCTTGGGGCTGAGAGGTTTGGTGAGGTTGGGTGAGCAAACGCAGACCCTTTACAGTAATACTGCATGGTACCCATCGCATGGGTCACAAATCTCCAGGTTCAAGGGCATCTTCCTACATCGAAAACATGCATGAGAAACCCAGAAGATGGTACACCGTGTGATGTGGAAAGGTTTCTAAAACGCACCTCATTTCTCATCTCCTTGTGGCCGGGTTCGCTATTCCAGCCGCTTTACTAGCAATCTCCCTACTTGGAGCATCAGCACCTTTAACCTCCTGTTCCGTACAGGTTGCAATTTGTCCTGAGGATGAACTGGAAGACGTGGAACCAATGAGAGACTAGCTCTTGGTGTTGGGACAGGCACAGGTCATTCTATTTTCCCATCAGGAAGAAGAATTAACCACAGGCTCAGCCTGCCCCCGGAACCAGAACAGGGCCTGAAGGCATCCTGCGCTTTTGCGGCCAGCTCCCTAAAAAGCGAGTTGTAAAATGGAGGTTCAGGGCACTGCAATTCACAAACCTGCAGAGTTATAAATGATAACTCTCGTCCACAAATATATTGAGGGAAGGCAAAGAAGAGGATTTGAAATCAAGGCAGAATTGCAGGAAACAGATTTCAGGAGGTAGATTCGAATCGCCTTTAAAGCACATGAAAAGCGGCAAAACGTTGACAATGATGCCCTTGGCCAAAAAGGGCGTATGCGTTTTTTCCTGAATATATTCAGGAAAAAACGCATACGCCCTTTTTGGCCAAGCAAGCAACCTGGAAAGGCAAATCAGTGCTACAAAGAAGTCTCGCTTCCCATCGGTCAAAAGGGCCATGCTGAAAAAACTGTCAAAACCAGAAATGCAGGACATGCCATGGAGAAATGGGAGCCTTGCTACACTGATGGGCGGGATGTAAATTGCCAACAGCCACTCTGGAGAAGCGTACGGTGTGTCCTGAAACATCTAAAAAACACAGCTTAGAGAGCATAGGGCACTTCCACTCATGGGGGTATAAATTGGGAAAATGAAAAATCAGCAAGACACAAGCACCCCAAAGTTTAGGGCTGCTCTGTTGACAAGGACCTCCACTTCATTCCACCTTCAATATCCCAGGAAAGAGAAAAATGGATAAAGAAGTTGTGGTCCATATGTACAATGGAATATCACTCAGCCATGAAATCAATGTCATAAGGCTAGTAGCAGCATGATGAGTGGATTTAGGTACGACGATTCTAAGTGAAATAAGTCACACAGAAAAGGACACTTCTCATAAGGTATCACTTATAGAGGGAATGTAAAAACCGTTACACTTGAACTGAATTACAAAACAGAACAGAGTCACACATGCAGAAAACACACTATGGCTGCTTAACGGGAAAGGTGAGGTGGGGTGATACATAAAACAAGGGTTTCAAATTAGCTCAGATACCGTTCCATAAACCCAATATGTAATAGACAAGACCTACTCCTTGCTCAGAGAACTGGACTCAACACGCCCTATTCACCGCACAAGAATATATCTGACTAGTAATAATCTTAAAACCTATGTATTGATATCTCTCTGTTAGTGTGTCAAGTGGGTGTAAAGCGGCATAAACACAGCAGTGAAAAGCAGCTAAACCCCATTATAAAAATAAATTACTTTGAAAAACCCATGAAACAAAGACAGTGAAAGAGATAGAAATTCTTACACAATGCGTTCACGGGCTGTGATGCAACCTGGATTGACCATATCTAGACCCACAGCTGGATGAGACATAAGGGTGGACACTCTTGGGGCTGAGAGGTTTGGTGAGGTTGGGTGAGCAAACGCAGACCCTTTCAAGTAATACTGCGTGGTACCCATCGCATGGTTCCCAAATCTCCAGGTTCAAGGGCATCTTCCTACATCGAAAACATGCATGAGAAACCCAGAAGATGTTACACCGTGTGATGTGGAAAGGTTTCTAAAACGCACCTCATTTCTCATCTCCTTGTGCCCGGGTTCGCTATTCCAGCCGCTTTACTAGCAATCTCCCTACTTGGAGCATCAGCACCTTTAACCTCCTGCTCCGTACAGGTTGCAATTTGTCCTGAGGATGAACGGGAAGACGTGGAACCAATGAGAGACTAGCTCTTGGTGTTGGGACAGGCACAGGTCACTCTATTTTCCCATCAGGAAGAAGAATTAACCACAGGCTCAGCCTGCCCCCGGAACCAGAACAGGGCCTGAAGGCATCCTGCGCTTTTGCGGCCAGCTCCCTAAAAAGCGAGTTGTAAAATGGAGGTTCAGGGCACTGCAATTCACAAACCTGCAGAGTTATAAATGATAACTCTCGTCCACAAATATATTGAGGGAAGGCAAAGAAGAGGATTTGAAATCAAGGCAGAATTGCAGGAAACAGATTTCAGGAGGTAGATTCGAATCGCCTTTAAAGCACATGAAAAGCGGCAAAACGTTGACAATGATGCCCTTGGCCAAAAAGGGCGTATGCGTTTTTTCCTGAATATATTCAGGAAAAAACGCATACGCCCTTTTTGGCCAAGCAAGCAACCTGGAAAGGCAAATCAGTGCTACAAAGAAGTCTCGCTTCCCATCGGTCAAAAGGGCCATGCTGAAAAAACTGTCAAAACCAGAAATGCAGGACATGCCATGGAGAAATGGGAGCCTTGCTACACTGATGGGCGGGATGTAAATTGCCAACAGCCACTCTGGAGAAGCGAACGGTGTGTCCTGAAACATCTAAAAAACACAGCTTAGAGAGCATAGGGCACTTCCACTCATGGGGGTATAAATTGGGAAAATGAAAAATCAGCAAGACACAAGCACCCCAAAGTTTAGGGCTGCTCTGTTGACAAGGACCTCCACTTCATTCCACCTTCAATATCCCAGGAAAGAGAAAAATGGATAAAGAAGTTGTGGTCCATATGTACAATGGAATATCACTCAGCCATGAAATCAATGTCATAAGGCTAGTAGCAGCATGATGAGTGGATTTAGGTACGACGATTCTAAGTGAAATAAGTCACACAGAAAAGGACACTTCTCATAAGGTATCACTGATAGAGGGAATGTAAAAACCGTTACACTTGAACTGAATTACAAAACAGAACAGAGTCACACATGCAGAAAACACACTATGGCTGCTTAACGGGAAAGGTGAGGTGGGGTGATACATAAAACAAGGGTTTCAAATTAGCTCAGATACCGTTCCATAAACCCAATATGTAATAGACAAGACCTACTCCTTGCTCAGAGAACTGGACTCAACACGCCCTATTCACCGCACAAGAATATATCTGACTAGTAATAATCTTAAAACCTATGTATTGATATCTCTCTGTTAGTGTGTCAAGTGGGTGTAAAGCGGCATAAACACAGCAGTGAAAAGCAGCTAAACCCCATTATAAAAATAAATTACTTTGAAAAACCCATGAAACAAAGACAGTGAAAGAGAGCGAAATTCTTACACAATGCGTTCAGGGGCTGTGATGCAACCTGGATTGACCATATCTAGACCCACAGCTGGATGAGACATAAGGTTGGACACTCTTGGGGCTGAGAGGTTTGGTGAGGTTGGGTGAGCAAACGCAGACCCTTTACAGTAATACTGCATGGTACCCATCGCATGGGTCACAAATCTCCAGGTTCAAGGGCATCTTCCTACATCGAAAACATGCATGAGAAACCCAGAAGATGGTACACCGTGTGATGTGGAAAGGTTTCTAAAACGCACCTCATTTCTCATCTCCTTGTGGCCGGGTTCGCTATTCCAGCCGCTTTACTAGCAATCTCCCTACTTGGAGCATCAGCACCTTTAACCTCCTGTTCCGTACAGGTTGCAATTTGTCCTGAGGATGAACTGGAAGACGTGGAACCAATGAGAGACTAGCTCTTGGTGTTGGGACAGGCACAGGTCATTCTATTTTCCCATCAGGAAGAAGAATTAACCACAGGCTCAGCCTGCCCCCGGAACCAGAACAGGGCCTGAAGGCATCCTGCGCTTTTGCGGCCAGCTCCCTAAAAAGCGAGTTGTAAAATGGAGGTTCAGGGCACTGCAATTCACAAACCTGCAGAGTTATAAATGATAACTCTCGTCCACAAATATATTGAGGGAAGGCAAAGAAGAGGATTTGAAATCAAGGCAGAATTGCAGGAAACAGATTTCAGGAGGTAGATTCGAATCGCCTTTAAAGCACATGAAAAGCGGCAAAACGTTGACAATGATGCCCTTGGCCAAAAAGGGCGTATGCGTTTTTTCCTGAATATATTCAGGAAAAAACGCATACGCCCTTTTTGGCCAAGCAAGCAACCTGGAAAGGCAAATCAGTGCTACAAAGAAGTCTCGCTTCCCATCGGTCAAAAGGGCCATGCTGAAAAAACTGTCAAAACCAGAAATGCAGGACATGCCATGGAGAAATGGGAGCCTTGCTACACTGATGGGCGGGATGTAAATTGCCAACAGCCACTCTGGAGAAGCGTACGGTGTGTCCTGAAACATCTAAAAAACACAGCTTAGAGAGCATAGGGCACTTCCACTCATGGGGGTATAAATTGGGAAAATGAAAAATCAGCAAGACACAAGCACCCCAAAGTTTAGGGCTGCTCTGTTGACAAGGACCTCCACTTCATTCCACCTTCAATATCCCAGGAAAGAGAAAAATGGATAAAGAAGTTGTGGTCCATATGTACAATGGAATATCACTCAGCCATGAAATCAATGTCATAAGGCTAGTAGCAGCATGATGAGTGGATTTAGGTACGACGATTCTAAGTGAAATAAGTCACACAGAAAAGGACACTTCTCATAAGGTATCACTTATAGAGGGAATGTAAAAACCGTTACACTTGAACTGAATTACAAAACAGAACAGAGTCACACATGCAGAAAACACACTATGGCTGCTTAACGGGAAAGGTGAGGTGGGGTGATACATAAAACAAGGGTTTCAAATTAGCTCAGATACCGTTCCATAAACCCAATATGTAATAGACAAGACCTACTCCTTGCTCAGAGAACTGGACTCAACACGCCCTATTCACCGCACAAGAATATATCTGACTAGTAATAATCTTAAAACCTATGTATTGATATCTCTCTGTTAGTGTGTCAAGTGGGTGTAAAGCGGCATAAACACAGCAGTGAAAAGCAGCTAAACCCCATTATAAAAATAAATTACTTTGAAAAACCCATGAAACAAAGACAGTGAAAGAGATAGAAATTCTTACACAATGCGTTCACGGGCTGTGATGCAACCTGGATTGACCATATCTAGACCCACAGCTGGATGAGACATAAGGGTGGACACTCTTGGGGCTGAGAGGTTTGGTGAGGTTGGGTGAGCAAACGCAGACCCTTTCAAGTAATACTGCGTGGTACCCATCGCATGGTTCCCAAATCTCCAGGTTCAAGGGCATCTTCCTACATCGAAAACATGCATGAGAAACCCAGAAGATGTTACACCGTGTGATGTGGAAAGGTTTCTAAAACGCACCTCATTTCTCATCTCCTTGTGCCCGGGTTCGCTATTCCAGCCGCTTTACTAGCAATCTCCCTACTTGGAGCATCAGCACCTTTAACCTCCTGCTCCGTACAGGTTGCAATTTGTCCTGAGGGTGAACGGGAAGACGTGGAACCAATGAGAGACTAGCTCTTGGTGTTGGGACAGGCACAGGTCACTCTATTTTCCCATCAGGAAGAAGAATTAACCACAGGCTCAGCCTGCCCCCGGAACCAGAACAGGGCCTGAAGGCATCCTGCGCTTTTGCGGCCAGCTCCCTAAAAAGCGAGTTGTAAAATGGAGGTTCAGGGCACTGCAATTCACAAACCTGCAGAGTTATAAATGATAACTCTCGTCCACAAATATATTGAGGGAAGGCAAAGAAGAGGATTTGAAATCAAGGCAGAATTGCAGGAAACAGATTTCAGGAGGTAGATTCGAATCGCCTTTAAAGCACATGAAAAGCGGCAAAACGTTGACAATGATGCCCTTGGCCAAAAAGGGCGTATGCGTTTTTTCCTGAATATATTCAGGAAAAAACGCATACGCCCTTTTTGGCCAAGCAAGCAACCTGGAAAGGCAAATCAGTGCTACAAAGAAGTCTCGCTTCCCATCGGTCAAAAGGGCCATGCAGAAAAAACTGTCAAAACCAGAAATGCAGGACATGCCATGGAGAAATGGGAGCCTTGCTACACTGATGGGCGGGATGTAAATTGCCAACAGCCACTCTGGAGAAGCGAACGGTGTGTCCTGAAACATCTAAAAAACACAGCTTAGAGAGCATAGGGCACTTCCACTCATGGGGGTATAAATTGGGAAAATGAAAAATCAGCAAGACACAAGCACCCCAAAGTTTAGGGCTGCTCTGTTGACAAGGACCTCCACTTCATTCCACCTTCAATATCCCAGGAAAGAGAAAAATGGATAAAGAAGTTGTGGTCCATATGTACAATGGAATATCACTCAGCCATGAAATCAATGTCATAAGGCTAGTAGCAGCATGATGAGTGGATTTAGGTACGACGATTCTAAGTGAAATAAGTCACACAGAAAAGGACACTTCTCATAAGGTATCACTTATAGAGGGAATGTAAAAACCGTTACACTTGAACTGAATTACAAAACAGAACAGAGTCACACATGCAGAAAACACACTATGGCTGCTTAACGGGAAAGGTGAGGTGGGGTGATACATAAAACAAGGGTTTCAAATTAGCTCAGATACCGTTCCATAAACCCAATATGTAATAGACAAGACCTACTCCTTGCTCAGAGAACTGGACTCAACACGCCCTATTCACCGCACAAGAATATATCTGACTAGTAATAATCTTAAAACCTATGTATTGATATCTCTCTGTTAGTGTGTCAAGTGGGTGTAAAGCGGCATAAACACAGCAGTGAAAAGCAGCTAAACCCCATTATAAAAATAAATTACTTTGAAAAACCCATGAAACAAAGACAGTGAAAGAGAGCGAAATTCTTACACAATGCGTTCAGGGGCTGTGATGCAACCTGGATTGACCATATCTAGACCCACAGCTGGATGAGACATAAGGTTGGACACTCTTGGGGCTGAGAGGTTTGGTGAGGTTGGGTGAGCAAACGCAGACCCTTTACAGTAATACTGCATGGTACCCATCGCATGGGTCACAAATCTCCAGGTTCAAGGGCATCTTCCTACATCGAAAACATGCATGAGAAACCCAGAAGATGGTACACCGTGTGATGTGGAAAGGTTTCTAAAACGCACCTCATTTCTCATCTCCTTGTGGCCGGGTTCGCTATTCCAGCCGCTTTACTAGCAATCTCCCTACTTGGAGCATCAGCACCTTTAACCTCCTGTTCCGTACAGGTTGCAATTTGTCCTGAGGATGAACTGGAAGACGTGGAACCAATGAGAGACTAGCTCTTGGTGTTGGGACAGGCACAGGTCATTCTATTTTCCCATCAGGAAGAAGAATTAACCACAGGCTCAGCCTGCCCCCGGAACCAGAACAGGGCCTGAAGGCATCCTGCGCTTTTGCGGCCAGCTCCCTAAAAAGCGAGTTGTAAAATGGAGGTTCAGGGCACTGCAATTCACAAACCTGCAGAGTTATAAATGATAACTCTCGTCCACAAATATATTGAGGGAAGGCAAAGAAGAGGTTTTGAAATCAAGGCAGAATTGCAGGAAACAGATTTCAGGAGGTAGATTCGAATCGCCTTTAAAGCACATGAAAAGCGGCAAAACGTTGACAATGATGCCCTTGGCCAAAAAGGGCGTATGCGTTTTTTCCTGAATATATTCAGGAAAAAACGCATACGCCCTTTTTGGCCAAGCAAGCAACCTGGAAAGGCAAATCAGTGCTACAAAGAAGTCTCGCTTCCCATCGGTCAAAAGGGCCATGCTGAAAAAACTGTCAAAACCAGAAATGCAGGACATGCCATGGAGAAATGGGAGCCTTGCTACACTGATGGGCGGGATGTAAATTGCCAACAGCCACTCTGGAGAAGCGTACGGTGTGTCCTGAAACATCTAAAAAACACAGCTTAGAGAGCATAGGGCACTTCCACTCATGGGGGTATAAATTGGGAAAATGAAAAATCAGCAAGACACAAGCACCCCAAAGTTTAGGGCTGCTCTGTTGACAAGGACCTCCACTTCATTCCACCTTCAATATCCCAGGAAAGAGAAAAATGGATAAAGAAGTTGTGGTCCATATGTACAATGGAATATCACTCAGCCATGAAATCAATGTCATAAGGCTAGTAGCAGCATGATGAGTGGATTTAGGTACGACGATTCTAAGTGAAATAAGTCACACAGAAAAGGACACTTCTCATAAGGTATCACTTATAGAGGGAATGTAAAAACCGTTACACTTGAACTGAATTACAAAACAGAACAGAGTCACACATGCAGAAAACACACTATGGCTGCTTAACGGGAAAGGTGAGGTGGGGTGATACATAAAACAAGGGTTTCAAATTAGCTCAGATACCGTTCCATAAACCCAATATGTAATAGACAAGACCTACTCCTTGCTCAGAGAACTGGACTCAACACGCCCTATTCACCGCACAAGAATATATCTGACTAGTAATAATCTTAAAACCTATGTATTGATATCTCTCTGTAAGTGTGTCAAGTGGGTGTAAAGCGGCATAAACACAGCAGTGAAAAGCAGCTAAACCCCATTATAAAAATAAATTACTTTGAAAAACCCATGAAACAAAGACAGTGAAAGAGATAGAAATTCTTACACAATGCGTTCACGGGCTGTGATGCAACCTGGATTGACCATATCTAGACCCACAGCTGGATGAGACATAAGGGTGGACACTCTTGGGGCTGAGAGGTTTGGTGAGGTTGGGTGAGCAAACGCAGACCCTTTCAAGTAATACTGCGTGGTACCCATCGCATGGTTCCCAAATCTCCAGGTTCAAGGGCATCTTCCTACATCGAAAACATGCATGAGAAACCCAGAAGATGTTACACCGTGTGATGTGGAAAGGTTTCTAAAACGCACCTCATTTCTCATCTCCTTGTATCCGGGTTCGCTATTCCAGCCGCTTTACTAGCAATCTCCCTACTTGGAGCATCAGCACCTTTAACCTCCTGCTCCATACAGGTTGCAATTTGTCCTGAGGGTGAACGGGAAGACGTGGAACCAATGAGAGACTAGCTCTTGGTGTTGGGACAGGCACAGGTCACTCTATTTTCCCATCAGGAAGAAGAATTAACCACAGGCTCAGCCTGCCCCCGGAACCAGAACAGGGCCTGAAGGCATCCTGCGCTTTTGCGGCCAGCTCCCTAAAAAGCGAGTTGTAAAATGGAGGTTCAGGGCACTGCAATTCACAAACCTGCAGAGTTATAAATGATAACTCTCGTCCACAAATATATTGAGGGAAGGCAAAGAAGAGGATTTGAAATCAAGGCAGAATTGCAGGAAACAGATTTCAGGAGGTAGATTCGAATCGCCTTTAAAGCACATGAAAAGCGGCAAAACGTTGACAATGATGCCCTTGGCCAAAAAGGGCGTATGCGTTTTTTCCTGAATATATTCAGGAAAAAACGCATACGCCCTTTTTGGCCAAGCAAGCAACCTGGAAAGGCAAATCAGTGCTACAAAGAAGTCTCGCTTCCCATCGGTCAAAAGGGCCATGCTGAAAAAACTGTCAAAACCAGAAATGCAGGACATGCCATGGAGAAATGGGAGCCTTGCTACACTGATGGGCGGGATGTAAATTGCCAACAGCCACTCTGGAGAAGCGAACGGTGTGTCCTGAAACATCTAAAAAACACAGCTTAGAGAGCATAGGGCACTTCCACTCATGGGGGTATAAATTGGGAAAATGAAAAATCAGCAAGACACAAGCACCCCAAAGTTTAGGGCTGCTCTGTTGACAAGGACCTCCACTTCATTCCACCTTCAATATCCCAGGAAAGAGAAAAATGGATAAAGAAGTTGTGGTCCATATGTACAATGGAATATCACTCAGCCATGAAATCAATGTCATAAGGCTAGTAGCAGCATGATGAGTGGATTTAGGTACGACGATTCTAAGTGAAATAAGTCACACAGAAAAGGACACTTCTCATAAGGTATCACTTATAGAGGGAATGTAAAAACCGTTACACTTGAACTGAATTACAAAACAGAACAGAGTCACACATGCAGAAAACACACTATGGCTGCTTAACGGGAAAGGTGAGGTGGGGTGATACATAAAACAAGGATTTCAAATTAGCTCAGATACCGTTCCATAAACCCAATATGTAATAGACAAGACCTACTCCTTGCTCAGAGAACTGGACTCAACACGCCCTATTCACCGCACAAGAATATATCTGACTAGTAATAATCTTAAAACCTATGTATTGATATCTCTCTGTTAGTGTGTCAAGTGGGTGTAAAGCGGCATAAACACAGCAGTGAAAAGCAGCTAAACCCCATTATAAAAATAAATTACTTTGAAAAACCCATGAAACAAAGACAGTGAAAGAGAGCGAAATTCTTACACAATGCGTTCAGGGGCTGTGATGCAACCTGGATTGACCATATCTAGACCCACAGCTGGATGAGACATAAGGGTGGACACTGTTGCGGCTGAGAGGTTTGGTGAGGTTGGGTGAGCAAACGCAGCCCCTTTAAAGTAATACTGCGTGGTACCCATCGCATGGGTCCCAAATCTCCAGGTTCAAGGGCATCTTCCTACATCAAAAACATGCATGAGAAACCCAGAAGATGGTACACCGTGTGATGGGGAAAGGTTTCTAAAATGCACCTCATTTCTCATCTCCTTGTGCTCGGGTTCGCCATTCCAGCCACTTTACTAGCAATCTCCCTCCTTGGAGCATCATCACCTTTAACCTCCTGTTCCGTACAGGTTGCAATTTGTCCTGAGGATGAACGGGAAGACGTGAAACCAATGAGAGACTATCTCTTGGTGTTGGGACAGGCACAGGTCACTATATTTTCCCATCAGGAAGAAGAATTAACCACAGGCTCAGCCTGCCCCCCGGAACAAGAACAGGGCCTGAAGCCATCCTGCGCTTTTGCGGCCATCTCCCAAAAACGCGAGTTGTAAAATGGAGGTTCAGGGCACTGCAATTCACAAACCTGCAGAGTTATAAATGATAACTCTCGTCCACAAATATATTGAGGGAAGGCAAAGAAGAGGATTTGAAATCAAGGCAGAATTGCAGGAAACAGATTTCAGGAGGTAGATTCGAATCACCTTTAAAGCACATGAAAAGCGGCAAAACGTTGACAATGATGCCCTTGGCCAAAAAGGGCGTATGCGTTTTTTCCTGAATATATTCAGGAAAAAACGCATACGCCCTTTTTGGCCAACCAAACAACCTGGAAAGGCAAATCAGCGCTACAAAGATGTCTCGCTTCCCATCGGTCAAAAGGGCCATGCTGAAAAAAGTGTCAAAACCAGAAATGCAGGACAGGCCATGGAGAAATGGGAGCCTTGCTACACTGATGGGCGGGATGTAAATTGTCAACAGCCACTCTGGAGAAGCGTACGGTGAGTCCTGAAACGTCTAAAAAGCAAAGTTTAGAGAGCATAGGGCACTTCCACTCATGGGGGTATAAATTGGGAAAATTAAAAATCAGCAAGACACAAGCACCCCAAAGTTTAGGGCTGCTCTGTTGACAAGGACCTCCACTTCATTCCACCTTCAATATCCCAGGAAAGAGAAAAATGGATAAAGAAGTTGTGGTCCTTATGTACAATGGAATATCACTCAGCCGTGAAATCAATGTCATAAGGCTAGTAGCAGCATGATGAGTGGATTTAGGTACAACGACTCTAAGTGAAATAAGTCACACAGAAAAGGTCACTTCTCATAAGGTATCACTGATAGAGGGAATGTAAAAACCGTTACACTTCAACTGAATTACAAAACAGAACAGAGTCACACATGCAGAAAACACACTATGGCTGCTTCACGGGAAAGGTGAGGTGGGGTGATACATAAAACAAGGGTTTCAAATTAGCTCAGATACCGTTCCATAAACCCAATATGTAATAGACAAGACCTACTCCTTGCTCAGAGAACTGGACTCAACACGCCCTATTCACTGCACAAGAATATATCTGACTAGTAATAATCTTAAAACCTATGTATAGATATCTCTCTGTTAGTGTGTCAAGTGGGTGTAAAGCGGCATAAACACAGAAGTGAAAAGCAGCTAAACCCCATTATAAAAATAAATTACTTTGAATAACCCATGAAACAAAGACAGTGAAAGAGAGCGAAATTCTTACACAATTCGTTCAGGGGCTGTGATGCAACCTGGATTGGCCATATCTAGACCCACAGCTGGATGAGACATAAGGGTGGACACTCTTGGGGCTGAGAGGTTTGGTGAGGTTGGGTGAGCAAACGCAGACCCTTTACAGTAATACTGCATGGTACCCATCGCATGGGTCACAAATCTCCAGGTTCAAGGGCATCTTCCTACATCGAAAACATGCATGAGAAACCCAGAAGATGGTACACCGTGTGATGTGGAAAGGTTTCTAAAACGCGCTTCATTTCTCATCTCCTTGTGCCCGGGTTCGCTATTCCAGCCGCTTTACTAGCAATCTCCCTACTTAGAGCATCAGCACCTTTAACCTCCTGTTCCGTACAGGTTGCAATTTGTCCTGAGGGTGAACTGGAAGACGTGGAACCAATGAGAGACTAGCTCTTGGTGTTGGGACAGGCACAGGTCACTCTATTTTCCCATCAGGAAGAAGAATTAACCACAGGCTCAGCCTGCCCCCGGAACCAGAACAGGGCCTGAAGGCATCCTGCGCTTTTGCGGCCAGCTCCCTAAAAAGCGAGTTGTAAAATGGAGGTTCAGGGCACTGCAATTCACAAACCTGCAGAGTTATAAATGATAACTCTCGTCCACAAATATATTGAGGGAAGGCAAAGAAGAGGATTTGAAATCAAGGCAGAATTGCAGGAAACAGATTTCAGGAGGTAGATTCGAATCGCCTTTAAAGCACATGAAAAGCGGCAAAACGTTGACAATGATGCCCTTGGCCAAAAAGGGCGTATGCGTTTTTTCCTGAATATATTCAGGAAAAAACGCATACGCCCTTTTTGGCCAACCAAGCAACCTGGAAATGCAAATCAGCGCTACAAAGATGTCTCGCTTCCCATCGGTCAAAAGGGCCATGCTGAAAAAAGTGTCAAAACCAGAAATGCAGGACAGGCCATGGAGAAATGGGAGCCTTGCTACACTGATGGGCGGGATGTAAATTGTCAACAGCCACTCTGGAGAAGCGTACGGTGAGTCCTGAAACGTCTAAAAAGCAAAGTTTAGAGAGCATAGGGCACTTCCACTCATGGGGGTATAAATTGGGAAAATTAAAAATCAGCAAGACACAAGCACCCCAAAGTTTAGGGCTGCTCTGTTGACAAGGACCTCCACTTCATTCCACCTTCAATATCCCAGGAAAGAGAAAAATGGATAAAGAAGTTGTGGTCCTTATGTACAATGGAATATCACTCAGCCGTGAAATCAATGTCATAAGGCTAGTAGCAGCATGATGAGTGGATTTAGGTACAACGACTCTAAGTGAAATAAGTCACACAGAAAAGGTCACTTCTCATAAGGTATCACTGATAGAGGGAATGTAAAAACCGTTACACTTCAACTGAATTACAAAACAGAACAGAGTCACACATGCAGAAAACACACTATGGCTGCTTCACGGGAAAGGTGAGGTGGGGTGATACATAAAACAAGGGTTTCAAATTAGCTCAGATACCGTTCCATAAACCCAATATGTAATAGACAAGACCTACTCCTTGCTCAGAGAACTGGACTCAACACGCCCTATTCACTGCACAAGAATATATCTGACTAGTAATAATCTTAAAACCTATGTATAGATATCTCTCTGTTAGTGTGTCAAGTGGGTGTAAAGCGGCATAAACACAGAAGTGAAAAGCAGCTAAACCCCATTATAAAAATAAATTACTTTGAATAACCCATGAAACAAAGACAGTGAAAGAGAGCGAAATTCTTACACAATTCGTTCAGGGGCTGTGATGCAACCTGGATTGGCCATATCTAGACCCACAGCTGGATGAGACATAAGGGTGGACACTCTTGGGGCTGAGAGGTTTGGTGAGGTTGGGTGAGCAAACGCAGACCCTTTACAGTAATACTGCATGGTACCCATCGCATGGGTCACAAATCTCCAGGTTCAAGGGCATCTTCCTACATCGAAAACATGCATGAGAAACCCAGAAGATGGTACACCGTGTGATGTGGAAAGGTTTCTAAAACGCGCTTCATTTCTCATCTCCTTGTGCCCGGGTTCGCTATTCCAGCCGCTTTACTAGCAATCTCCCTACTTAGAGCATCAGC
Source organism: Balaenoptera borealis (assembly GCF_965194805.1). Taxonomy (NCBI): domain Eukaryota; kingdom Metazoa; phylum Chordata; class Mammalia; order Artiodactyla; family Balaenopteridae; genus Balaenoptera; species Balaenoptera borealis. Next base: position 171,993 of record NW_028123549.1, read on the forward strand.
ACCTTTAACCTCCTGTTCCGTACAGGTTGCAATTTGTCCTGAGGGTGAACTGGAAGACGTGGAACCAATGAGAGACTAGCTCTTGGTGTTGGGACAGGCACAGGTCACTCTATTTTCCCATCAGGAAGAAGAATTAACCACAGGCTCAGCCTGCCCCCGGAACCAGAACAGGGCCTGAAGGCATCCTGCGCTTTTGCGGCCAGCTCCCTAAAAAGCGAGTTGTAAAATGGAGGTTCAGGGCACTGCAATTCACAAACCTGCAGAGTTATAAATGATAACTCTCGTCCACAAATATATTGAGGGAAGGCAAAGAAGAGGATTTGAAATCAAGGCAGAATTGCAGGAAACAGATTTCAGGAGGTAGATTCGAATCGCCTTTAAAGCACATGAAAAGCGGCAAAACGTTGACAATGATGCCCTTGGCCAAAAAGGGCGTATGCGTTTTTTCCTGAATATATTCAGGAAAAAACGCATACGCCCTTTTTGGCCAACCAAGCAACCTGGAAATGCAAATCAGCGCTACAAAGATGTCTCGCTTCCCATCGGTCAAAAGGGCCATGCTGAAAAAAGTGTCAAAACCAGAAATGCAGGACAGGCCATGGAGAAATGGGAGCCTTGCTACACTGATGGGCGGGATGTAAATTGTCAACAGCCACTCTGGAGAAGTGTACGGTGAGTCCTGAAACGTCTAAAAAGCAAAGCTTAGAGAGCATAGGGCACTTCCACTCATGGGGGTATAAATTGGGAAAATTAAAAATCAGCAAGACACAAGCACCCCAAAGTTTAGGGCTGCTCTGTTGACAAGGACCTCCACTTCATTCCACCTTCAATATCCCAGGAAAGAGAAAAATGGATAAAGAAGTTATGGTCCTTATGTACAATGGAATATCACTCAGCCATGAAATCAATGTCATAAGGCTAATAGCAGCATGATGAGTGGATTTAGGTACGACGATTCTTAGTGAAATAAGTCACACAGAAAAGGACACTTCTCATAAGGTATCACTGATAGAGGGAATGTAAAAACCGTTACACTTCAACTGAATTACAAAACAGAACAGAGTCACACATGCAGAAAACACACTATGGCTGCTTCACGGGAAAGGTGAGGTGGGGTGATACATAAAACAAGGGTTTCAAATTAGCTCAGATACCGTTCCATAAAACCAATATGTAATAGACAAGACCTACTCCTTGCTCAGAGAACTGGACTCAACACGCCCTATTCACCGCACAAGAATATATCTGACTAGTAATAATCTTAAAACCTATGTATTGATATCTCTCTGTTAGTGTGTCAAGTGGGTGTAAAGCGGCATAAACACAGAAGTGAAAAGCAGCTAAACCCCATTATAAAAATAAATTACTTTGAATAACCCATGAAACAAAGACAGTGAAAGAGAGCGAAATTCTTACACAATTCGTTCAGGGGCTGTGATGCAATCTGGATTGACCATATCTAGACCCACAGCTGGATGAGACATAAGGGTGGACACTCTTGGGGCTGAGAGGTTTGGTGAGGTTGGGTGAGCAAACGCAGACCCTTTACAGTAATACTGCATGGTACCCATCGCATGGGTCACAAATCTCCAGGTTCAAGGGCATCTTCCTACATCGAAAACATGCATGAGAAACCCAGAAGATGGTACACCGTGTGATGTGGAAAGGTTTCTAAAACGCACCTCATTTCTCATCTCCTTGTGGCCGGGTTCGCTATTCCAGCCGCTTTACTAGCAATCTCCCTACTTCGAGCATCAGCACCTTTAACCTCCTGTTCTGTACAGGTTGCAATTTGTCCTGAGGATGAACTGGAAGACGTGGAACCAATGAGAGACTAGCTCTTGGTGTTGGGACAGGCACAGGTCACTCTATTTTCCCATCAGGAAGAAGAATTAACCACAGGCTCAGCCTGCCACCCGGAACCGAAACAGGGCCTGAAGCCATCCTGCGCTATTGAGGCCAGCTCTCTAAAAAGCGAGTTGTAAAATGGAGGTTCAGGGCACTACAATTCACAAACCTGCAGACTTATAAATGATAACTCTCATCCACAAATATATTGAGGGAAGGCAAAGAAGAGGATTTGAAATAAAGGCAGAATTGCAGGAAACAGATTTCAGGAGGTAGATTCGAATCGCCTTTAAAGCACATGAAAAGCGGCAAAACGTTGACAATGATGCCCTTGGCCAAAAAGGGCGTATGCGTTTTTTCCTGAATATATTCACGAAAAAACGCATACGCCCTTTTTGGCCAACCAAGCAACCTGGAAAGGCAAATCAGCGCTACAAAGATGTCTCGCTTCCCATCGGTCAAAAGGGCCATGCTGAAAAAAGTGTCAAAACCAGAAATGCAGGACAGGCCATGGAGAAATGGGAGCATTGCTACACTGATGGGCCGGATGTAAATTGTCAACAGCCACTCTGCAGAAGCGTACGGTGAGTCCTGAAACGTCTAAAAAGCAAAGCTTAGAGAGCATAGGGCACTTCCACTCATGGGGGTATAAATTGGGAAAATTAAAAATCAGCAAGACACAAGCACCCCAAAGCTTAGGGCTGCTCTGTTGACAAGGACCTCCACTTCATTCCACCTTCAATATCCCAGGAAAGAGAAAAATGGATAAAGAAGTTGTGGTCCTTATGTACAATGGAATATCACTCAGCCATGAAATTACTGTCATAAGGGTAGTAGCAGCATGATGAGTGGATTTAGGTACGACGACTCTAAGTGAAATAAGTCACACAGAAAAGGACACTTCTCATAAGGTATCACTGATAGAGGGAATGTAAAAACCGTTACACTTGAACTGAATTACAAAACAGAACAGAGTCACACATGCAGAAAACACACTATGGCTGCTTAACGGGAAAGGTGAGGTGGGGTGATACATAAAACAAGGGTTTCAAATTAGCTCAGATACCGTTCCATAAACCCAATATGTAATAGACAAGACCTACTCCTTGCTCAGAGAACTGGACTCAACACGCCCTATTCACCGCACAAGAATATATCTGACTAGTAATAATCTTAAAACCTATGTATTGATATCTCCCTGTTAGTGTGTCAAGTGGGTAAAAAGCGGCATAAACACAGCAGTGAAAAGCAGCTAAACCCCATTATAAAAATAAATTACTTTGAAAAACCCATGAAACAAAGACAGTGAAAGAGAGCGAAATTCTTACACAATGCGTTCAGGGGCTGTGATGCAACCTGGATTGACCATATCTAGACCCACAGCTGGATGAGACATAAGGGTGGACACTGTTGCGGCTGAGAGGTTTGGTGAGGTTGGGTGAGCAAACGCAGCCCCTTTAAAGTAATACTGCGTGGTACCCATCGCATGGGTCCCAAATCTCCAGGTTCAAGGGAATCTTCCTACATCGAAAACATGCATGAGAAACCCAGAAGATGGTACACCGTGTGATGGGGAAAGGTTTCTAAAACGCACCTCATTTCTCATCTCCTTGTGCTCGGGTTCGCCATCGCAGCCACTTTACTAGCAATCTCCCTCCTTGGAGCATCATCACCTTTAACCTCCTGTTCCGTACAGGTTGCAATTTGTCCTGAGGATGAACGGGAAGACGTGAAACCAATGAGAGACTATCTCTTGGTGTTGGGACAGGCACAGGTCACTCTATTTTCCCATCAGGAAGAAGAATTAACCACAGGCTCAGCCTGCCCCCGGAACAAGAACAGGGCCTGAAGCCATCGTGCGCTTTTGCGGCCATCTCCCAAAAACGCGAGTTGTAAAATGGAGGTTCAGGGCACTGCAATTCACAAACCTGCAGAGTTATAAATGATAACTCTCGTCCACAAATATATTGAGGGAAGGCAAAGAAGAGGATTTGAAATCAAGGCAGAATTGCAGGAAACAGATTTCAGGAGGTAGATTCGAATCGCCTTTAAAGCACATGAAAAGCGGCAAAACGTTGACAATGATGCCCTTGGCCAAAAAGGGCGTATGCGTTTTTTCCTGAATATATTCACGAAAAAACGCATACGCCCTTTTTGGCCAACCAAGCAACCTGGAAAGGCAAATCAGCGCTACAAAGATGTCTCGCTTCCCATCGGTCAAAAGGGCCATGCTGAAAAAAGTGTCAAAACCAGAAATGCAGGACAGGCCATGGAGAAATGGGAGCCTTGCTACACTGATGGGCGGGATGTAAATTGTCAACAGCCACTCTGGAGAAGCGTACGGTGAGTCCTGAAACGTCTAAAAAGCAAAGCTTAGAGAGCATAGGGCACTTCCACTCATGGGGGTATAAATTGGGAAAATTAAAAATCAGCAAGACACAAGCACCCCAAAGTTTAGGGCTGCTCTGTTGACAAGGACCTCCACTTCATTCCACCTTCAATATCCCAGGAAAGAGAAAAATGGATAAAGAAGTTATGGTCCTTATGTACAATGGAATATCACTCAGCCATGAAATCAATGTCATAAGGCTAATAGCAGCATGATGAGTGGATTTAGGTACGACGATTCTTAGTGAAATAAGTCACACAGAAAAGGACACTTCTCATAAGGTATCACTGATAGAGGGAATGTAAAAACCGTTACACTTCAACTGAATTACAAAACAGAACAGAGTCACACATGCAGAAAACACACTATGGCTGCTTCACGGGAAAGGTGAGGTGGGGTGATACATAAAACAAGGGTTTCAAATTAGCTCAGATACCGTTCCATAAAACCAATATGTAATAGACAAGACCTACTCCTTGCTCAGAGAACTGGACTCGACACGCCCTATTCACCGCACAAGAATATATCTGACTAGTAATAATCTTAAAACCTATGTATAGATATCTCTCTGTTAGTGTGTCAAGTGGGTGTAAAGCGGCATAAACACAGAAGTGAAAAGCAGCTAAACCCCATTATAAAAATAAATTACTTTGAATAACCCATGAAACAAAGACAGTGAAAGAGAGCGAAATTCTTACACAATTCGTTCAGGGGCTGTGATGCAATCTGGATTGACCATATCTAGACCCACAGCTGGATGAGACATAAGGGTGGACACTGTTGCGGCTGAGAGGTTTGGTGAGGTTGGGTGAGCAAACGCAGACCCTTTACAGTAATACGGCATGGTACCCATCGCATGGGTCACAAATCTCCAGGTTCAAGGGCATCTTCCTACATCGAAAACATGCATGAGAAACCCAGAAGATGGTACACCGTGTGATGTGGAAAGGTTTCTAAAACGCACCTCATTTCTCATCTCCTTGTGGCCGGGTTCGCTATTCCAGCCGCTTTACTAGCAATCTCCCTACTTCGAGCATCAGCACCTTTAACCTCCTGTTCTGTACAGGTTGCAATTTGTCCTGAGAATGAACTGGAAGACGTGGAACCAATGAGAGACTAGCTCTTGGTGTTGGGACAGGCACAGGTCACTCTATTTTCCCATCAGGAAGAAGAATTAACCACAGGCTCAGCCTGCCACCCGGAACCGAAACAGGGCCTGAAGCCATCCTGCGCTATTGAGGCCAGCTCTCTAAAAAGCGAGTTGTAAAATGGAGGTTCAGGGCACTACAATTCACAAACCTGCAGACTTATAAATGATAACTCTCATCCACAAATATATTGAGGGAAGGCAAAGAAGAGGATTTGAAATAAAGGCAGAATTGCAGGAAACAGATTTCAGGAGGTAGATTCGAATCGCCTTTAAAGCACATGAAAAGCGGCAAAACGTTGACAATGATGCCCTTGGCCAAAAAGGGCGTATGCGTTTTTTCCTGAATATATTCACGAAAAAACGCATACGCCCTTTTTGGCCAACCAAGCAACCTGGAAAGGCAAATCAGCGCTACAAAGATGTCTCGCTTCCCATCGGTCAAAAGGGCCATGCTGAAAAAAGTGTCAAAACCAGAAATGCAGGACAGGCCATGGAGAAATGGGAGCATTGCTACACTGATGGGCCGGATGTAAATTGTCAACAGCCACTCTGCAGAAGCGTACGGTGAGTCCTGAAACGTCTAAAAAGCAAAGCTTAGAGAGCATAGGGCACTTCCACTCATGGGGGTATAAATTGGGAAAATTAAAAATCAGCAAGACACAAGCACCCCAAAGCTTAGGGCTGCTCTGTTGACAAGGACCTCCACTTCATTCCACCTTCAATATCCCAGGAAAGAGAAAAATGGATAAAGAAGTTGTGGTCCTTATGTACAATGGAATATCACTCAGCCATGAAATTACTGTCATAAGGGTAGTAGCAGCATGATGAGTGGATTTAGGTACGACGACTCTAAGTGAAATAAGTCACACAGAAAAGGACACTTCTCATAAGGTATCACTGATAGAGGGAATGTAAAAACCGTTACACTTGAACTGAATTACAAAACAGAACAGAGTCACACATGCAGAAAACACACTATGGCTGCTTAACGGGAAAGGTGAGGTGGGGTGATACATAAAACAAGGGTTTCAAATTAGCTCAGATACCGTTCCATAAACCCAATATGTAATAGACAAGACCTACTCCTTGCTCAGAGAACTGGACTCAACAAGCCCTATTCACCGCACAAGAATATATCTGACTAGTAATAATCTTAAAACCTATGTATTGATATCTCCCTGTTAGTGTGTCAAGTGGGTAAAAAGCGGCATAAACACAGCAGTGAAAAGCAGCTAAACCCCATTATAAAAATAAATTACTTTGAAAAACCCATGAAACAAAGACAGTGAAAGAGAGCGAAATTCTTACACAATGCGTTCAGGGGCTGTGATGCAACCTGGATTGACCATATCTAGACCCACAGCTGGATGAGACATAAGGGTGGACACTGTTGCGGCTGAGAGGTTTGGTGAGGTTGGGTGAGCAAACGCAGCCCCTTTAAAGTAATACTGCGTGGTACCCATCGCATGGGTCCCAAATCTCCAGGTTCAAGGGAATCTTCCTACATCGAAAACATGCATGAGAAACCCAGAAGATGGTACACCGTGTGATGGGGAAAGGTTTCTAAAACGCACCTCATTTCTCATCTCCTTGTGCTCGGGTTCGCCATCGCAGCCACTTTACTAGCAATCTCCCTCCTTGGAGCATCATCACCTTTAACCTCCTGTTCCGTACAGGTTGCAATTTGTCCTGAGGATGAACGGGAAGACGTGAAACCAATGAGAGACTATCTCTTGGTGTTGGGACAGGCACAGGTCACTCTATTTTCCCATCAGGAAGAAGAATTAACCACAGGCTCAGCCTGCCCCCGGAACAAGAACAGGGCCTGAAGCCATCGTGCGCTTTTGCGGCCATCTCCCAAAAACGCGAGTTGTAAAATGGAGGTTCAGGGCACTGCAATTCACAAACCTGCAGAGTTATAAATGATAACTCTCGTCCACAAATATATTGAGGGAAGGCAAAGAAGAGGATTTGAAATCAAGGCAGAATTGCAGGAAACAGATTTCAGGAGGTAGATTCGAATCGCCTTTAAAGCACATGAAAAGCGGCAAAACGTTGACAATGATGCCCTTGGCCAAAAAGGGCGTATGCGTTTTTTCCTGAATATATTCACGAAAAAACGCATACGCCCTTTTTGGCCAACCAAGCAACCTGGAAAGGCAAATCAGCGCTACAAAGATGTCTCGCTTCCCATCGGTCAAAAGGGCCATGCTGAAAAAAGTGTCAAAACCAGAAATGCAGGACAGGCCATGGAGAAATGGGAGCCTTGCTACACTGATGGGCGGGATGTAAATTGTCAACAGCCACTCTGGAGAAGCGTACGGTGAGTCCTGAAACGTCTAAAAAGCAAAGCTTAGAGAGCATAGGGCACTTCCACTCATGGGGGTATAAATTGGGAAAATTAAAAATCAGCAAGACACAAGCACCCCAAAGTTTAGGGCTGCTCTGTTGACAAGGACCTCCACTTCATTCCACCTTCAATATCCCAGGAAAGAGAAAAATGGATAAAGAAGTTATGGTCCTTATGTACAATGGAATATCACTCAGCCATGAAATCAATGTCATAAGGCTAATAGCAGCATGATGAGTGGATTTAGGTACGACGATTCTTAGTGAAATAAGTCACACAGAAAAGGACACTTCTCATAAGGTATCACTGATAGAGGGAATGTAAAAACCGTTACACTTCAACTGAATTACAAAACAGAACAGAGTCACACATGCAGAAAACACACTATGGCTGCTTCACGGGAAAGGTGAGGTGGGGTGATACATAAAACAAGGGTTTCAAATTAGCTCAGATACCGTTCCATAAAACCAATATGTAATAGACAAGACCTACTCCTTGCTCAGAGAACTGGACTCAACACGCCCTATTCACCGCACAAGAATATATCTGACTAGTAATAATCTTAAAACCTATGTATAGATATCTCTCTGTTAGTGTGTCAAGTGGGTGTAAAGCGGCATAAACACAGAAGTGAAAAGCAGCTAAACCCCATTATAAAAATAAATTACTTTGAATAACCCATGAAACAAAGACAGTGAAAGAGAGCGAAATTCTTACACAATTCGTTCAGGGGCTGTGATGCAACCTGGATTGACCATATCTAGACCCACAGCTGGATGAGACATAAGGGTGGACACTCTTGGGGCTGAGAGGTTTGGTGAGGTTGGGTGAGCAAACGCAGACCCTTTACAGTAATACTGCATGGTACCCATCGCATGGGTCACAAATCTCCAGGTTCAAGGGCATCTTCCTACATCGAAAACATGCATGAGAAACCCAGAAGATGGTACACCGTGTGATGTGGAAAGGTTTCTAAAACGCACCTCATTTCTCATCTCCTTGTGGCCGGGTTCGCTATTCCAGCCGCTTTACTAGCAATCTCCCTACTTCGAGCATCAGCACCTTTAACCTCCTGTTCTGTACAGGTTGCAATTTGTCCTGAGGATGAACTGGAAGACGTGGAACCAATGAGAGACTAGCTCTTGGTGTTGGGACAGGCACAGGTCACTCTATTTTCCCATCAGGAAGAAGAATTAACCACAGGCTCAGCCTGCCACCCGGAACCGAAACAGGGCCTGAAGCCATCCTGCGCTATTGAGGCCAGCTCTCTAAAAAGCGAGTTGTAAAATGGAGGTTCAGGGCACTACAATTCACAAACCTGCAGACTTATAAATGATAACTCTCATCCACAAATATATTGAGGGAAGGCAAAGAAGAGGATTTGAAATAAAGGCAGAATTGCAGGAAACAGATTTCAGGAGGTAGATTCGAATCGCCTTTAAAGCACATGAAAAGCGGCAAAACGTTGACAATGATGCCCTTGGCCAAAAAGGGCGTATGCGTTTTTTCCTGAATATATTCAGGAAAAAACGCATACGCCCTTTTTGGCCAACCAAGCAACCTGGAAAGGCAAATCAGCGCTACAAAGATGTCTCGCTTCCCATTGGTCAAAAGGGCCATGCTGAAAAAAGTGTCAAAACCAGAAATGCAGGACAGGCCATGGAGAAATGGGAGCATTGCTACACTGATGGGCGGGATGTAAATTGTCAACAGCCACTCTGCAGAAGTGTACGGTGAGTCCTGAAACGTCTAAAAAGCAAAGCTTAGAGAGCATAGGGCACTTCCACTCATGGGGGTATAAATTGGGAAAATTAAAAATCAGCAAGACACAAGCACCCCAAAGTTTAGGGCTGCTCTGTTGACAAGGACCTCCACTTCATTCCACCTTCAATATCCCAGGAAAGAGAAAAATGGATAAAGAAGTTGTGGTCCTTATGTACAATGGAATATCACTCAGCCATGAAATTACTGTCATAAGGGTAGTAGCAGCATGATGAGTGGATTTAGGTACGACGACTCTAAGTGAAATAAGTCACACAGAAAAGGACACTTCTCATAAGGTATCACTTATAGAGGGAATGTAAAAACCGTTACACTTGAACTGAATTACAAAACAGAACAGAGTCACACATGCAGAAAACACACTATGGCTGCTTAACGGGAAAGGTGAGGTGGGGTGATACATAAAACAAGGGTTTCAAATTAGCTCAGATACCGTTCCATAAACCCAATATGTAATAGACAAGACCTACTCCTTGCTCAGAGAACTGGACTCAACACGCCCTATTCACCGCACAAGAATATATCTGACTAGTAATAATCTTAAAACCTATGTATTGATATCTCCCTGTTAGTGTGTCAAGTGGGTAAAAAGCGGCATAAACACAGCAGTGAAAAGCAGCTAAACCCCATTATAAAAATAAATTACTTTGAAAAACCCATGAAACAAAGACAGTGAAAGAGAGCGAAATTCTTACACAATGCGTTCAGGGGCTGTGATGCAACCTGGATTGACCATATCTAGACCCACAGCTGGATGAGACATAAGGGTGGACACTGTTGCGGCTGAGAGGTTTGGTGAGGTTGGGTGAGCAAACGCAGACCCTTTAAAGTAATACTGCGTGGTACCCATCGCATGGGTCCCAAATCTCCAGGTTCAAGGGCATCTTCCTACATCGAAAACATGCATGAGATACCCAGAAGATGGTACACCGTGTGATGGGGAAAGGTTTCTAAAACGCACCTCATTTCTCATCTGCTTGTGCCCGGGTTCGCCATTCCAGCCACTTTACTAGCAATCTCCCTCCTTGAAGCATCAGCACCTTTAACCTCCTGTTCCGTACAGGTTGCAATTTGTACTGAGGATGAACGGGAATACGTGGAACCAATGAAAGACTAGCTCTTGGTGTTGGGACAGGCACAGGTCACTCTATTTTCCCATCAGGAAGAAGAATTAACCACAGGCTCAGCCTGCCCCCCGGAACAAGAACAGGGCCTGAAGCCATCCTGCGCTTTTGCGGCCATCTCCCAAAAACGCGAGTTGTAAAATGGAGGTTCAGGGCACTGCAATTCACAAACCTGCAGAGTTATAAATGATAACTCTCGTCCACAAATATATTGAGGGAAGGCAAAGAAGAGGATTTGAAATCAAGGCAGAATTGCAGGAAACAGATTTCAGGAGGTAGATTCGAATCGCCTTTAAAGCACATGAAAAGCGGCAAAACGTTGACAATGATGCCCTTGGCCAAAAAGGGCGTATGCGTTTTTTCCTGAATATATTCAGGAAAAAACGCATACGCCCTTTTTGGCCAACCAAACAACCTGGAAAGGCAAATCAGCGCTACAAAGATGTCTCGCTTCCCATCGGTCAAAAGGGCCATGCTGAAAAAAGTGTCAAAACCAGAAATGCAGGACAGGCCATGGAGAAATGGGAGCCTTGCTACACTGATGGGCGGGATGTAAATTGTCAACAGCCACTCTGGAGAAGCGTACGGTGAGTCCTGAAACGTCTAAAAAGCAAAGTTTAGAGAGCATAGGGCACTTCCACTCATGGGGGTATAAATTGGGAAAATTAAAAATCAGCAAGACACAAGCACCCCAAAGTTTAGGGCTGCTCTGTTGACAAGGACCTCCACTTCATTCCACCTTCAATATCCCAGGAAAGAGAAAAATGGATAAAGAAGTTGTGGTCCTTATGTACAATGGAATATCACTCAGCCGTGAAATCAATGTCATAAGGCTAGTAGCAGCATGATGAGTGGATTTAGGTACAACGACTCTAAGTGAAATAAGTCACACAGAAAAGGTCACTTCTCATAAGGTATCACTGATAGAGGGAATGTAAAAACCGTTACACTTCAACTGAATTACAAAACAGAACAGAGTCACACATGCAGAAAACACACTATGGCTGCTTAACGGGAAAGGTGAGGTGGGGTGATACATAAAACAAGGGTTTCAAATTAGCTCAGATACCGTTCCATAAAACCAATATGTAATAGACAAGACCTACTCCTTGCTCAGAGAACTGGACTCAACACGCCCTATTCACTGCACAAGAATATATCTGACTAGTAATAATCTTAAAACCTATGTATAGATATCTCTCTGTTAGTGTGTCAAGTGGGTGTAAAGCGGCATAAACACAGAAGTGAAAAGCAGCTAAACCCCATTATAAAAATAAATTACTTTGAATAACCCATGAAACAAAGACAGTGAAAGAGAGCGAAATTCTTACACAATTCGTTCAGGGGCTGTGATGCAACCTGGATTGGCCATATCTAGACCCACAGCTGGATGAGACATAAGGGTGGACACTCTTGGGGCTGAGAGGTTTGGTGAGGTTGGGTGAGCAAACGCAGACCCTTTACAGTAATACTGCATGGTACCCATCGCATGGGTCACAAATCTCCAGGTTCAAGGGCATCTTCCTACATCGAAAACATGCATGAGAAACCCAGAAGATGGTACACCGTGTGATGTGGAAAGGTTTCTAAAACGCACCTCATTTCTCATCTCCTTGTGCCCGGGTTCGCTATTCCAGCCGCTTTACTAGCAATCTCCCTACTTGGAGCATCAGCACCTTTAACCTCCTGTTCCGTACAGGTTGCAATTTGTCCTGAGGGTGAACTGGAAGACGTGGAACCAATGAGAGACTAGCTCTTGGTGTTGGGACAGGCACAGGTCACTCTATTTTCCCATCAGGAAGAAGAATTAACCACAGGCTCAGCCTGCCCCCGGAACCAGAACAGGGCCTGAAGGCATCCTGCGCTTTTGCGGCCAGCTCCCTAAAAAGCGAGTTGTAAAATGGAGGTTCAGGGCACTGCAATTCACAAACCTGCAGAGTTATAAATGATAACTCTCGTCCACAAATATATTGAGGGAAGGCAAAGAAGAGGATTTGAAATCAAGGCAGAATTGCAGGAAACAGATTTCAGGAGGTAGATTCGAAGCTCCTTTAAAGCACATGAAAAGCGGCAAAACGTTGACAATGATGCCCTTGGCCAAAAAGGGCGTATGCGTTTTTTCCTGAATATATTCAGGAAAAAACGCATACGCCCTTTTTGGCCAACCAAGCAACCTGGAAAGGCAAATCAGCGCTACAAAGATGTCTCGCTTCCCATCGGTCAAAAGGGCCATGCTGAAAAAAGTCTCAAAACCAAAAATGCAGGACAGGCCATGGAGAAATGGGAGCCTTGCTACACTGATGGGCGGGATGTAAATTGTCAACAGCCACTCTGGAGAAGTGTACGGTGAGTCCTGAAACGTCTAAAAAGCAAAGCTTAGAGAGCATAGGGCACTTCCACTCATGGGGGTATAAATTGGGAAAATTAAAAATCAGCAAGACACAAGCACCCCAAAGTTTAGGGCTGCTCTGTTGACAAGGACCTCCACTTCATTCCACCTTCAATATCCCAGGAAAGAGAAAAATGGATAAAGAAGTTGTGGTCCTTATGTACAATGGAATATCACTCAGCCGTGAAATCAATGTCATAAGGCTAGTAGCAGGAAGATGAGTGGATTTAGGTACGACGACTCTAAGTGAAATAAGTCACACAGAAAAGGACACTTCTCAGAAGGTATCACTTATAAAGGGAATGTAAAAACCGTTACACTTGAACTGAATTACAAAACAGAACAGAGTCACACATGCAGAAAACACACTATGGCTGCTTAACGGGAAAGGTGAGGTGGGGTGATACATAAAACAAGGGTTTCAAATTAGCTCAGATACCGTTCCATAAACCCAATATGTAATAGACAAGACCTACTCCTTGCTCAGAGAACTGGACTCAACACGCCCTATTCACCGCACAAGAATATATCTGACTAGTAATAATCTTAAAAGCTATGTATTGATATCTCTCTGTTAGTGTGTCAAGTGGGTGTAAAGCGGCATAAACACAGCAGTGAAAAGCAGCTAAACCCCATTATAAAAATAAATTACTTTGAATAACCCATGAAACAAAGACAGTGAAAGAGAGCGAAATTCTTACACAATGCGTTCAGGGGCTGTGATGCAACCTGGATTGACCATATCTAGACCCACAGCTGGATGAGACATAAGGGTGGACACTGTTGCGGCTGAGAGGTTTGGTGAGGTTGGGTGAGCAAACGCAGCCCCTTTAAAGTAATACTGCGTGGTACCCATCGCATGGGTCCCAAATCTCCAGGTTCAAGGGAATCTTCCTACATCGAAAACATGCATGAGAAACCCAGAAGATGGTACACCGTGTGATGGGGAAAGGTTTCTAAAACGCACCTCATTTCTCATCTCCTTGTGCTCGGGTTCGCCATTGCAGCCACTTTACTAGCAATCTCCCTCCTTGGAGCATCATCACCTTTAACCTCCTGTTCCGTACAGGTTGCAATTTGTCCTGAGGATGAACGGGAAGACGTGAAACCAATGAGAGACTATCTCTTGGTGTTGGGACAGGCACAGGTCACTCGATTTTCCCATCAGGAAGAAGAATTAACCACAGGCTCAGCCTGCCCCAGGAACAAGAACAGGGCCTGAAGCCATCGTGCGCTTTTGCGGCCATCTCCCAAAAACGCGAGTTGTAAAATGGAGGTTCAGGGCACTGCAATTCACAAACCTGCAGAGTTATAAATGATAACTCTCGTCCACAAATATATTGAGGGAAGGCAAAGAAGAGGATTTGAAATTAAGGCAGAATTGCAGGAAACAGATTTCAGGAGGTAGATTCGAATCGCCTTTAAAGCACATGAAAAGCGGCAAAACGTTGACAATGATGCCCTTGGCCAAAAAGGGCGTATGCGTTTTTTCCTGAATATATTCAGGAAAAAACGCATACGCCCTTTTTGGCCAACCAAGCAACCTGGAAAGGCAAATCAGCGCTACAAAGATGTCTCGCTTCCCATCGGTCAAAAGGGCCATGCTGAAAAAAGTGTCAAAACCAGAAATGCAGGACAGGCCATGGAGAAATGGGAGCCTTGCTACACTGATGGGCGGGATGTAAATTGTCAACAGCCACTCTGGAGAAGCGTACGGTGAGTCCTGAAACGTCTAAAAAGCAAAGCTTAGAGAGCATAGGGCACTTCCACTCATGGGGGTATAAATTGGGAAAATTAAAAATCAGCAAGACACAAGCACCCCAAAGTTTAGGGCTGCTCTGTTGACAAGGACCTCCACTTCATTCCACCTTCAATATCCCAGGAAAGAGAAAAATGGATAAAGAAGTTATGGTCCTTATGTACAATGGAATATCACTCAGCCATGAAATCAATGTCATAAGGCTAATAGCAGCATGATGAGTGGATTTAGGTACGACGATTCTTAGTGAAATAAGTCACACAGAAAAGGACACTTCTCATAAGGTATCACTGATAGAGGGAATGTAAAAACCGTTACACTTCAACTGAATTACAAAACAGAACAGAGTCACACATGCAGAAAACACACTATGGCTGCTTCACGGGAAAGGTGAGGTGGGGTGATACATAAAACAAGGGTTTCAAATTAGCTCAGATACCGTTCCATAAAACCAATATGTAATAGACAAGACCTACTCCTTGCTCAGAGAACTGGACTCAACACGCCCTATTCACCGCACAAGAATATATCTGACTAGTAATAATCTTAAAACCTATGTATTGATATCTCTCTGTTAGTGTGTCAAGTGGGTGTAAAGCGGCATAAACACAGAAGTGAAAAGCAGCTAAACCCCATTATAAAAATAAATTACTTTGAATAACCCATGAAACAAAGACAGTGAAAGAGAGCGAAATTCTTACACAATTCGTTCAGGGGCTGTGATGCAATCTGGATTGACCATATCTAGACCCACAGCTGGATGAGACATAAGGGTGGACACTCTTGGGGCTGAGAGGTTTGGTGAGGTTGGGTGAGCAAACGCAGACCCTTTACAGTAATACTGCATGGTACCCATCGCATGGGTCACAAATCTCCAGGTTCAAGGGCATCTTCCTACATCGAAAACATGCATGAGAAACCCAGAAGATGGTACACCGTGTGATGGGGAAAGGTTTCTAAAACGCACCTCATTTCTCATCTCCTTGTGGCCGGGTTCGCTATTCCAGCCGCTTTACTAGCAATCTCCCTACTTCGAGCATCAGCACCTTTAACCTCCTGTTCTGTACAGGTTGCAATTTGTCCTGAGGATGAACTGGAAGACGTGGAACCAATGAGAGACTAGCTCTTGGTGTTGGGACAGGCACAGGTCACTCTATTTTCCCATCAGGAAGAAGAATTAACCACAGGCTCAGCCTGCCACCCGGAACCGAAACAGGGCCTGAAGCCATCCTGCGCTATTGAGGCCAGCTCTCTAAAAAGCGAGTTGTAAAATGGAGGTTCAGGGCACTACAATTCACAAACCTGCAGACTTATAAATGATAACTCTCATCCACAAATATATTGAGGGAAGGCAAAGAAGAGGATTTGAAATAAAGGCAGAATTGCAGGAAACAGATTTCAGGAGGTAGATTCGAATCGCCTTTAAAGCACATGAAAAGCGGCAAAACGTTGACAATGATGCCCTTGGCCAAAAAGGGCGTATGCGTTTTTTCCTGAATATATTCAGGAAAAAACGCATACGCCCTTTTTGGCCAACCAAGCAACCTGGAAAGGCAAATCAGCGCTACAAAGATGTCTCGCTTCCCATCGGTCAAAAGGGCCATGCTGAAAAAAGTGTCAAAACCAGAAATGCAGGACAGGCCATGGAGAAATGGGAGCCTTGCTACACTGATGGGCCGGATGTAAATTGTCAACAGCCACTCTGCAGAAGCGTACGGTGAGTCCTGAAACGTCTAAAAAGCAAAGCTTAGAGAGCATAGGGCACTTCCACTCATGGGGGTATAAATTGGGAAAATTAAAAATCAGCAAGACACAAGCACCCCAAAGCTTAGGGCTGCTCTGTTGACAAGGACCTCCACTTCATTCCACCTTCAATATCCCAGGAAAGAGAAAAATGGATAAAGAAGTTATGGTCCTTATGTACAATGGAATATCACTCAGCCATGAAATCAATGTCATAAGGGTAGTAGCAGCATGATGAGTGGATTTAGGTACGACGATTCTTAGTGAAATAAGTCACACAGAAAAGGACACTTCTCATAAGGTATCACTGATAGAGGGAATGTAAAAACCGTTACACTTCAACTGAATTACAAAACAGAACAGAGTCACACATGCAGAAAACACACTATGGCTGCTTCACGGGAAAGGTGAGGTGGGGTGATACATAAAACAAGGGTTTCAAATTAGCTCAGATACCGTTCCATAAAACCAATATGTAATAGACAAGACCTACTCCTTGCTCAGAGAACTGGACTCAACACGCCCTATTCACCGCACAAGAATATATCTGACTAGTAATAATCTTAAAACCTATGTATAGATATCTCTCTGTTAGTGTGTCAAGTGGGTGTAAAGCGGCATAAACACAGCAGTGAAAAGCAGCTAAACCCCATTATAAAAATAAATTACTTTGAATAACCCATGAAACAAAGACAGTGAAAGAGAGCGAAATTCTTACACAATTCGTTCAGGGGCTGTGATGCAATCTGGATTGACCATATCTAGACCCACAGCTGGATGAGACATAAGGGTGGACACTCTTGGGGCTGAGAGGTTTGGTGAGGTTGGGTGAGCAAACGCAGACCCTTTACAGTAATACTGCATGGTACCCATCGCATGGGTCACAAATCTCCAGGTTCAAGGGCATCTTCCTACATCGAAAACATGCATGAGAAACCCAGAAGATGGTACACCGTGTGATGTGGAAAGGTTTCTAAAACGCACCTCATTTCTCATCTCCTTGTGGCCGGGTTCGCTATTCCAGCCGCTTTACTAGCAATCTCCCTACTTCGAGCATCAGCACCTTTAACCTCCTGTTCTGTACAGGTTGCAATTTGTCCTGAGGATGAACTGGAAGACGTGGAACCAATGAGAGACTAGCTCTTGGTGTTGGGACAGGCACAGGTCACTCTATTTTCCCATCAGGAAGAAGAATTAACCACAGGCTCAGCCTGCCACCCGGAACCGAAACAGGGCCTGAAGCCATCCTGCGCTATTGAGGCCAGCTCTCTAAAAAGCGAGTTGTAAAATGGAGGTTCAGGGCACTACAATTCACAAACCTGCAGACTTATAAATGATAACTCTCATCCACAAATATATTGAGGGAAGGCAAAGAAGAGGATTTGAAATAAAGGCAGAATTGCAGGAAACAGATTTCAGGAGGTAGATTCGAATCGCCTTTAAAGCACATGAAAAGCGGCAAAACGTTGACAATGATGCCCTTGGCCAAAAAGGGCGTATGCGTTTTTTCCTGAATATATTCAGGAAAAAACGCATACGCCCTTTTTGGCCAACCAAGCAACCTGGAAAGGCAAATCAGCGCTACAAAGATGTCTCGCTTCCCATCGGTCAAAAGGGCCATGCTGAAAAAAGTGTCAAAACCAGAAATGCAGGACAGGCCATGGAGAAATGGGAGCATTGCTACACTGATGGGCCGGATGTAAATTGTCAACAGCCACTCTGCAGAAGCGTACGGTGAGTCCTGAAACGTCTAAAAAGCAAAGCTTAGAGAGCATAGGGCACTTCCACTCATGGGGGTATAAATTGGGAAAATTAAAAATCAGCAAGACACAAGCACCCCAAAGCTTAGGGCTGCTCTGTTGACAAGGACCTCCACTTCATTCCACCTTCAATATCCCAGGAAAGAGAAAAATGGATAAAGAAGTTGTGGTCCTTATGTACAATGGAATATCACTCAGCCATGAAATTACTGTCATAAGGGTAGTAGCAGCATGATGAGTGGATTTAGGTACGACGACTCTAAGTGAAATAAGTCACACAGAAAAGGACACTTCTCATAAGGTATCACTGATAGAGGGAATGTAAAAACCGTTACACTTGAACTGAATTACAAAACAGAACAGAGTCACACATGCAGAAAACACACTATGGCTGCTTAACGGGAAAGGTGAGGTGGGGTGATACATAAAACAAGGGTTTCAAATTAGCTCAGATACCGTTCCATAAACCCAATATGTAATAGACAAGACCTACTCCTTGCTCAGAGAACTGGACTCAACACGCCCTATTCACCGCACAAGAATATATCTGACTAGTAATAATCTTAAAACCTATGTATTGATATCTCCCTGTTAGTGTGTCAAGTGGGTAAAAAGCGGCATAAACACAGCAGTGAAAAGCAGCTAAACCCCATTATAAAAATAAATTACTTTGAAAAACCCATGAAACAAAGACAGTGAAAGAGAGCGAAATTCTTACACAATGCGTTCAGGGGCTGTGATGCAACCTGGATTGACCATATCTAGACCCACAGCTGGATGAGACATAAGGGTGGACACTGTTGCGGCTGAGAGGTTTGGTGAGGTTGGGTGAGCAAACGCAGCCCCTTTAAAGTAATACTGCCTGGTACCCATCGCATGGGTCCCAAATCTCCAGGTTCAAGGGAATCTTCCTACATCGAAAACATGCATGAGAAACCCAGAAGATGGTACACCGTGTGATGGGGAAAGGTTTCTAAAACGCACCTCATTTCTCATCTCCTTGTGCTCGGGTTCGCCATCGCAGCCACTTTACTAGCAATCTCCCTCCTTGGAGCATCATCACCTTTAACCTCCTGTTCCGTACAGGTTGCAATTTGTCCTGAGGATGAACGGGAAGACGTGAAACCAATGAGAGACTATCTCTTGGTGTTGGGACAGGCACAGGTCACTCTATTTTCCCATCAGGAAGAAGAATTAACCACAGGCTCAGCCTGCCCCCGGAACAAGAACAGGGCCTGAAGCCATCGTGCGCTTTTGCGGCCATCTCCCAAAAACGCGAGTTGTAAAATGGAGGTTCAGGGCACTGCAATTCACAAACCTGCAGAGTTATAAATGATAACTCTCGTCCACAAATATATTGAGGGAAGGCAAAGAAGAGGATTTGAAATCAAGGCAGAATTGCAGGAAACAGATTTCAGGAGGTAGATTCGAATCGCCTTTAAAGCACATGAAAAGCGGCAAAACGTTGACAATGATGCCCTTGGCCAAAAAGGGCGTATGCGTTTTTTCCTGAATATATTCACGAAAAAACGCATACGCCCTTTTTGGCCAACCAAGCAACCTGGAAAGGCAAATCAGCGCTACAAAGATGTCTCGCTTCCCATCGGTCAAAAGGGCCATGCTGAAAAAAGTGTCAAAACCAGAAATGCAGGACAGGCCATGGAGAAATGGGAGCCTTGCTACACTGATGGGCGGGATGTAAATTGTCAACAGCCACTCTGGAGAAGCGTACGGTGAGTCCTGAAACGTCTAAAAAGCAAAGCTTAGAGAGCATAGGGCACTTCCACTCATGGGGGTATAAATTGGGAAAATTAAAAATCAGCAAGACACAAGCACCCCAAAGTTTAGGGCTGCTCTGTTGACAAGGACCTCCACTTCATTCCACCTTCAATATCCCAGGAAAGAGAAAAATGGATAAAGAAGTTATGGTCCTTATGTACAATGGAATATCACTCAGCCATGAAATCAATGTCATAAGGCTAATAGCAGCATGATGAGTGGATTTAGGTACGACGATTCTTAGTGAAATAAGTCACACAGAAAAGGACACTTCTCATAAGGTATCACTGATAGAGGGAATGTAAAAACCGTTACACTTCAACTGAATTACAAAACAGAACAGAGTCACACATGCAGAAAACACACTATGGCTGCTTCACGGGAAAGGTGAGGTGGGGTGATACATAAAACAAGGGTTTCAAATTAGCTCAGATACCGTTCCATAAAACCAATATGTAATAGACAAGACCTACTCCTTGCTCAGAGAACTGGACTCAACACGCCCTATTCACCGCACAAGAATATATCTGACTAGTAATAATCTTAAAACCTATGTATAGATATCTCTCTGTTAGTGTGTCAAGTGGGTGTAAAGCGGCATAAACACAGAAGTGAAAAGCAGCTAAACCCCATTATAAAAATAAATTACTTTGAATAACCCATGAAACAAAGACAGTGAAAGAGAGCGAAATTCTTACACAATTCGTTCAGGGGCTGTGATGCAATCTGGATTGACCATATCTAGACCCACAGCTGGATGAGACATAAGGGTGGACACTGTTGCGGCTGAGAGGTTTGGTGAGGTTGGGTGAGCAAACGCAGACCCTTTACAGTAATACTGCATGGTACCCATCGCATGGGTCACAAATCTCCAGGTTCAAGGGCATCTTCCTACATCGAAAACATGCATGAGAAACCCAGAAGATGGTACACCGTGTGATGTGGAAAGGTTTCTAAAACGCACCTCATTTCTCATCTCCTTGTGGCCGGGTTCGCTATTCCAGCCGCTTTACTAGCAATCTCCCTACTTCGAGCATCAGCACCTTTAACCTCCTGTTCTGTACAGGTTGCAATTTGTCCTGAGGATGAACTGGAAGACGTGGAACCAATGAGAGACTAGCTCTTGGTGTTGGGACAGGCACAGGTCACTCTATTTTCCCATCAGGAAGAAGAATTAACCACAGGCTCAGCCTGCCACCCGGAACCGAAACAGGGCCTGAAGCCATCCTGCGCTATTGAGGCCAGCTCTCTAAAAAGCGAGTTGTAAAATGGAGGTTCAGGGCACTACAATTCACAAACCTGCAGACTTATAAATGATAACTCTCATCCACAAATATATTGAGGGAAGGCAAAGAAGAGGATTTGAAATCAAGGCAGAATTGCAGGAAACAGATTTCAGGAGGTAGATTCGAATCGCCTTTAAAGCACATGAAAAGCGGCAAAACGTTGACAATGATGCCCTTGGCCAAAAAGGGCGTATGCGTTTTTTCCTGAATATATTCAGGAAAAATCGCATACGCCCTTTTTGGCCAACCAAGCAACCTGGAAAGGCAAATCAGCGCTACAAAGATGTCTCGCTTCCCATCGGTCAAAAGGGCCATGCTGAAAAAAGTGTCAAAACCAGAAATGCAGGACAGGCCATGGAGAAATGGGAGCATTGCTACACTGATGGGCCGGATGTAAATTGTCAACAGCCACTCTGCAGAAGCGTACGGTGAGTCCTGAAACGTCTAAAAAGCAAAGCTTAGAGAGCATAGGGCACTTCCACTCATGGGGGTATAAATTGGGAAAATTAAAAATCAGCAAGACACAAGCACCCCAAAGCTTAGGGCTGCTCTGTTGACAAGGACCTCCACTTCATTCCACCTTCAATATCCCAGGAAAGAGAAAAATGGATAAAGAAGTTGTGGTCCTTATGTACAATGGAATATCACTCAGCCATGAAATTACTGTCATAAGGGTAGTAGCAGCATGATGAGTGGATTTAGGTACGACGACTCTAAGTGAAATAAGTCACACAGAAAAGGACACTTCTCATAAGGTATCACTGATAGAGGGAATGTAAAAACCGTTACACTTGAACTGAATTACAAAACAGAACAGAGTCACACATGCAGAAAACACACTATGGCTGCTTAACGGGAAAGGTGAGGTGGGGTGATACATAAAACAAGGGTTTCAAATTAGCTCAGATACCGTTCCATAAACCCAATATGTAATAGACAAGACCTACTCCTTGCTCAGAGAACTGGACTCAACACGCCCTATTCACCGCACAAGAATATATCTGACTAGTAATAATCTTAAAACCTATGTATTGATATCTCCCTGTTAGTGTGTCAAGTGGGTAAAAAGCGGCATAAACACAGCAGTGAAAAGCAGCTAAACCCCATTATAAAAATAAATTACTTTGAAAAACCCATGAAACAAAGACAGTGAAAGAGAGCGAAATTCTTACACAATGCGTTCAGGGGCTGTGATGCAACCTGGATTGACCATATCTAGACCCACAGCTGGATGAGACATAAGGGTGGACACTGTTGCGGCTGAGAGGTTTGGTGAGGTTGGGTGAGCAAACGCAGCCCCTTTAAAGTAATACTGCGTGGTACCCATCGCATGGGTCCCAAATCTCCAGGTTCAAGGGAATCTTCCTACATCGAAAACATGCATGAGAAACCCAGAAGATGGTACACCGTGTGATGGGGAAAGGTTTCTAAAACGCACCTCATTTCTCATCTCCTTGTGCTCGGGTTCGCCATCGCAGCCACTTTACTAGCAATCTCCCTCCTTGGAGCATCATCACCTTTAACCTCCTGTTCCGTACAGGTTGCAATTTGTCCTGAGGATGAACGGGAAGACGTGAAACCAATGAGAGACTATCTCTTGGTGTTGGGACAGGCACAGGTCACTCTATTTTCCCATCAGGAAGAAGAATTAACCACAGGCTCAGCCTGCCCCCGGAACAAGAACAGGGCCTGAAGCCATCGTGCGCTTTTGCGGCCATCTCCCAAAAACGCGAGTTGTAAAATGGAGGTTCAGGGCACTGCAATTCACAAACCTGCAGAGTTATAAATGATAACTCTCGTCCACAAATATATTGAGGGAAGGCAAAGAAGAGGATTTGAAATCAAGGCAGAATTGCAGGAAACAGATTTCAGGAGGTAGATTCGAATCGCCTTTAAAGCACATGAAAAGCGGCAAAACGTTGACAATGATGCCCTTGGCCAAAAAGGGCGTATGCGTTTTTTCCTGAATATATTCACGAAAAAACGCATACGCCCTTTTTGGCCAACCAAGCAACCTGGAAAGGCAAATCAGCGCTACAAAGATGTCTCGCTTCCCATCGGTCAAAAGGGCCATGCTGAAAAAAGTGTCAAAACCAGAAATGCAGGACAGGCCATGGAGAAATGGGAGCCTTGCTACACTGATGGGCGGGATGTAAATTGTCAACAGCCACTCTGGAGAAGCGTACGGTGAGTCCTGAAACGTCTAAAAAGCAAAGCTTAGAGAGCATAGGGCACTTCCACTCATGGGGGTATAAATTGGGAAAATTAAAAATCAGCAAGACACAAGCACCCCAAAGTTTAGGGCTGCTCTGTTGACAAGGACCTCCACTTCATTCCACCTTCAATATCCCAGGAAAGAGAAAAATGGATAAAGAAGTTATGGTCCTTATGTACAATGGAATATCACTCAGCCATGAAATCAATGTCATAAGGCTAATAGCAGCATGATGAGTGGATTTAGGTACGACGATTCTTAGTGAAATAAGTCACACAGAAAAGGACACTTCTCATAAGGTATCACTGATAGAGGGAATGTAAAAACCGTTACACTACAACTGAATTACAAAACAGAACAGAGTCACACATGCAGAAAACACACTATGGCTGCTTCACGGGAAAGGTGAGGTGGGGTGATACATAAAACAAGGGTTTCAAATTAGCTCAGATACCGTTCCATAAAACCAATATGTAATAGACAAGACCTACTCCTTGCTCAGAGAACTGGACTCAACACGCCCTATTCACCGCACAAGAATATATCTGACTAGTAATAATCTTAAAACCTATGTATAGATATCTCTCTGTTAGTGTGTCAAGTGGGTGTAAAGCGGCATAAATACAGAAGGGAAAAGCAGCAAAACCCCATTATAAAAATAAATTACTTTGAATAACCCATGAAACAAAGACAGTGAAAGAGAGCGAAATTCTTACACAATTCGTTCAGGGGCTGTGATGCAACCTGGATTGACCATATCTAGACCCACAGCTGGATGAGACATAAGGGTGGACACTCTTGGGGCTGAGAGGTTTGGTGAGGTTGGGTGAGCAAACGCAGACCCTTTACAGTAATACTGCATGGTACCCATCGCATGGGTCACAAATCTCCAGGTTCAAGGGCATCTTCCTACATCGAAAACATGCATGAGAAACCCAGAAGATGGTACACCGTGTGATGTGGAAAGGTTTCTAAAACGCACCTCATTTCTCATCTCCTTGTGGCCGGGTTCGCTATTCCAGCCGCTTTACTAGCAATCTCCCTACTTCGAGCATCAGCACCTTTAACCTCCTGTTCTGTACAGGTTGCAATTTGTCCTGAGGATGAACTGGAAGACGTGGATCCAACGAGAGACTAGCTCTTGGTGTTGGGACAGGCACAGGTCACTCTATTTTCCCATCAGGAAGAAGAATTAACCACAGGCTCACCCTGCCACCCGGAACCAAAACAGGGCCTGAAGCCATCCTGCGCTATTGAGGCCAGCTCTCTAAAAAGCGAGTTGTAAAATGGAGGTTCAGGGCACTACAATTCACAAACCTGCAGACTTATAAATGATAACTCTCATCCACAAATATATTGAGGGAAGGCAAAGAAGAGGATTTGAAATAAAGGCAGAATTGCAGGAAACAGATTTCAGGAGGTAGATTCGAATCGCCTTTAAAGCACATGAAAAGCGGCAAAACGTTGACAATGATGCCCTTGGCCAAAAAGGGCGTATGCGTTTTTTCCTGAATATATTCAGGAAAAAACGCATACGCCCTTTTTGGCCAACCAAGCAACCTGGAAAGGCAAATCAGCGCTACAAAGATGTCTCGCTTCCCATCGGTCAAAAGGGCCATGCTGAAAAAAGTGTCAAAACCAGAAATGCAGGACAGGCCATGGAGAAATGGGAGCATTGCTACACTGATGGGCGGGATGTAAATTGTCAACAGCCACTCTGCAGAAGCGTACGGTGAGTCCTGAAACGTCTAAAAAGCAAAGCTTAGAGAGCATAGGGCACTTCCACTCATGGGGGTATAAATTGGGAAAATGAAAAATCAGCAAGACACAAGCACCCCAAAGTTTAGGGCTGCTCTGTTGACAAGGACCTCCACTTCATTCCACCTTCAATATCCCAGGAAAGAGAAAAATGGATAAAGAAGTTGTGGTCCTTATGTACAATGGAATATCACTCAGCCATGAAATTACTGTCATAAGGGTAGTAGCAGCATGATGAGTGGATTTAGGTACGACGACTCTAAGTGAAATAAGTCACACAGAAAAGGACACTTCTCATAAGGTATCACTTATAGAGGGAATGTAAAAACCGTTACACTTGAACTGAATTACAAAACAGAACAGAGTCACACATGCAGAAAACACACTATGGCTGCTTAACGGGAAAGGTGAGGTGGGGTGATACATAAAACAAGGGTTTGAAATTAGCTCAGATACCGTTCCATAAACCCAATATGTAATAGACAAGACCTACTCCTTGCTCAGAGAACTGGACTCAACACGCCCTATTCACCGCACAAGAATATATCTGACTAGTAATAATCTTAAAACCTATGTATTGATATCTCCCTGTTAGTGTGTCAAGTGGGTAAAAAGCGGCATAAACACAGCAGTGAAAAGCAGCTAAACCCCATTATAAAAATAAATTACTTTGAAAAACCCATGAAACAAAGACAGTGAAAGAGAGCGAAATTCTTACACAATGCGTTCAGGGGCTGTGATGCAACCTGGATTGACCATATCTAGACCCACAGCTGGATGAGACATAAGGGTGGACACTGTTGCGGCTGAAAGGTTTGGTGAGGTTGGGTGAGCAAATGCAGACCCTTTAAAGTAATACTGCGTGGTACCCATCGCATGGGTCCCAAATCTCCAGGTTCAAGGGCATCTTCCTACATCGAAAACATGCATGAGATACCCAGAAGATGGTACACCGTGTGATGGGGAAAGGTTTCTAAAACGCACCTCATTTCTCATCTGCTTGTGCCCGGGTTCGCCATTCCAGCCACTTTACTAGCAATTTCCCTCCTTGAAGCATCAGCACCTTTAACCTCCTGTTCCGTACAGGTTGCAATTTGTACTGAGGATGAACGGGAATACGTGGAACCAATGAAAGACTAGCTCTTGGTGTTGGGACAGGCACAGGTCACTCTATTTTCCCATCAGGAAGAAAAATTAACCACAGGCTCAGCCTGCCCCCCGGAACCAGAACAGGGCCTGAAGCCATCCTGCGCTTTTGCGGCCAGCTCCCTAAAAAGCGAGTTGTAAAATGGAGGTTCAGGGCACTGCAATTCACAAACCTGCAGACTTATAAATGATAACTCTCATCCACAAATATATTGAGGGAAGGCAAAGAAGAGGATTTGAAATCAAGGCAGAATTGCAGGAAACAGATTTCAGGAGGTAGATTCGAATCGCCTTTAAAGCACATGAAAAGCGGCAAAACGTTGACAATGATGCCCTTGGCCAAAAAGGGCGTATGCGTTTTTTCCTGAATATATTCAGGAAAAAACGCACACGCCCTTTTTGGCCAACCAAGCAACCTGGAAAGGCAAATCAGCGCTACAAAGATGTCTCGCTTCCCATCGGTCAAAAGGGCCATGCTGAAAAAAGTGTCAAAACCAGAAACGCAGGACAGGCCATGGAGAAATGGGAGCCTTGCTACACTGATGGGCGGGATGTAAATTGTCAACAGCCACTCTGGAGAAGTGTACGGTGAGTCCTGAAACGTCTAAAAAGCAAAGCTTAGAGAGCATAGGGCACTTCCACTCATGGGGGTATAAATTGGGAAAATGAAAAATCAGCAAGACACAAGCACCCCAAAGTTTAGGGCTGCTCTGTTGACAAGGACCTCCACTTCATTCCACCTTCAATATCCCAGGAAAGAGAAAAATGGATAAAGAAGTTGTGGTCCTTATGTACAATGGAATATCACTCAGCCGTGAAATCAATGTCATAAGGCTAGTAGCAGCATGATGAGTGGATTTAGGTACGACGACTCTAAGTGAAATAAGTCACACAGAAAAGGACACTTCTCATAAGGTATCACTTATAGAGGGAATGTAAAAACCGTTACACTTGAACTGAATTACAAAACAGAACAGAGTCACACATGCAGAAAACACACTATGGCTGCTTAACGGGAAAGGTGAGGTGGGGTGATACATAAAACAAGGGTTTGAAATTAGCTCAGATACCGTTCCATAAACCCAATATGTAATAGACAAGACCTACTCCTTGCTCAGAGAACTGGACTCAACACGCCCTATTCACCGCACAAGAATATATCTGACTAGTAATAATCTTAAAACCTATGTATTGATATCTCCCTGTTAGTGTGTCAAGTGGGTAAAAAGCGGCATAAACACAGCAGTGAAAAGCAGCTAAACCCCATTATAAAAATAAATTACTTTGAAAAACCCATGAAACAAAGACAGTGAAAGAGAGCGAAATTCTTACACAATGCGTTCAGGGGCTGTGATGCAACCTGGATTGACCATATCTAGACCCACAGCTGGATGAGACATAAGGGTGGACACTGTTGCGGCTGAAAGGTTTGGTGAGGTTGGGTGAGCAAATGCAGACCCTTTAAAGTAATACTGCGTGGTACCCATCGCATGGGTCCCAAATCTCCAGGTTCAAGGGCATCTTCCTACATCGAAAACATGCATGAGATACCCAGAAGATGGTACACCGTGTGATGGGGAAAGGTTTCTAAAACGCACCTCATTTCTCATCTGCTTGTGCCCGGGTTCGCCATTCCAGCCACTTTACTAGCAATTTCCCTCCTTGAAGCATCAGCACCTTTAACCTCCTGTTCCGTACAGGTTGCAATTTGTACTGAGGATGAACGGGAATACGTGGAACCAATGAAAGACTAGCTCTTGGTGTTGGGACAGGCACAGGTCACTCTATTTTCCCATCAGGAAGAAAAATTAACCACAGGCTCAGCCTGCCCCCCGGAACCAGAACAGGGCCTGAAGCCATCCTGCGCTTTTGCGGCCAGCTCCCTAAAAAGCGAGTTGTAAAATGGAGGTTCAGGGCACTGCAATTCACAAACCTGCAGACTTATAAATGATAACTCTCATCCACAAATATATTGAGGGAAGGCAAAGAAGAGGATTTGAAATCAAGGCAGAATTGCAGGAAACAGATTTCAGGAGGTAGATTCGAATCGCCTTTAAAGCACATGAAAAGCGGCAAAACGTTGACAATGATGCCCTTGGCCAAAAAGGGCGTATGCGTTTTTTCCTGAATATATTCAGGAAAAAACGCACACGCCCTTTTTGGCCAACCAAGCAACCTGGAAAGGCAAATCAGCGCTACAAAGATGTCTCGCTTCCCATCGGTCAAAAGGGCCATGCTGAAAAAAGTGTCAAAACCAGAAACGCAGGACAGGCCATGGAGAAATGGGAGCCTTGCTACACTGATGGGCGGGATGTAAATTGTCAACAGCCACTCTGGAGAAGTGTACGGTGAGTCCTGAAACGTCTAAAAAGCAAAGCTTAGAGAGCATAGGGCACTTCCACTCATGGGGGTATAAATTGGGAAAATGAAAAATCAGCAAGACACAAGCACCCCAAAGTTTAGGGCTGCTCTGTTGACAAGGACCTCCACTTCATTCCACCTTCAATATCCCAGGAAAGAGAAAAATGGATAAAGAAGTTGTGGTCCTTATGTACAATGGAATATCACTCAGCCGTGAAATCAATGTCATAAGGCTAGTAGCAGCATGATGAGTGGATTTAGGTACGACGACTCTAAGTGAAATAAGTCACACAGAAAAGGACACTTCTCATAAGGTATCACTGATAGAGGGAATGTAAAAACCGTTACACTTGAACTGAATTACAAAACAGAACAGAGTCACACATGCAGAAAACACACTATGGCTGCTTAACGGGAAAGGTGAGGTGGGGTGATACATAAAACAAGGGTTTCAAATTAGCTCAGATACCGTTCCATAAACCCAATATGTAATAGACAAGACCTACTCCTTGCTCAGAGAACTGGACTCAACACGCCCTATTCACCGCACAAGAATATATCTGACTAGTAATAATCTTAAAACCTATGTATTGATATCTCCCTGTTAGTGTGTCAAGTGGGTAAAAAGCGGCATAAACACAGCAGTGAAAAGCAGCTAAACCCCATTATAAAAATAAATTACTTTGAAAAACCCATGAAACAAAGACAGTGAAAGAGAGCGAAATTCTTACACAATGCGTTCAGGGGCTGTGATGCAACCTGGATTGACCATATCTAGACCCACAGCTGGATGAGACATAAGGGTGGACACTGTTGCGGCTGAAAGGTTTGGTGAGGTTGGGTGAGCAAATG
Source organism: Balaenoptera borealis (assembly GCF_965194805.1). Taxonomy (NCBI): domain Eukaryota; kingdom Metazoa; phylum Chordata; class Mammalia; order Artiodactyla; family Balaenopteridae; genus Balaenoptera; species Balaenoptera borealis. The sequence goes on from NW_028123549.1 coordinate 201,684, forward strand.
CAGACCCTTTAAAGTAATACTGCGTGGTACCCATCGCATGGGTCCCAAATCTCCAGGTTCAAGGGCATCTTCCTACATCGAAAACATGCATGAGATACCCAGAAGATGGTACACCGTGTGATGGGGAAAGGTTTCTAAAACGCACCTCATTTCTCATCTGCTTGTGCCCGGGTTCGCCATTCCAGCCACTTTACTAGCAATTTCCCTCCTTGAAGCATCAGCACCTTTAACCTCCTGTTCCGTACAGGTTGCAATTTTTACTGAGGATGAACGGGAATACGTGGAACCAATGAAAGACTAGCTCTTGGTGTTGGGACAGGCACAGGTCACTCTATTTTCCCATCAGGAAGAAAAATTAACCACAGGCTCAGCCTGCCCCCCGGAACCAGAACAGGGCCTGAAGCCATCCTGCGCTTTTGCGGCCAGCTCCCTAAAAAGCGAGTTGTAAAAAGGAGGTTCAGGGCACTGCAATTCACAAACCTGCAGACTTATAAATGATAACTCTCATCCACAAATATATTGAGGGAAGGCAAAGAAGAGGATTTGAAATCAAGGCAGAATTGCAGGAAACAGATTTCAGGAGGTAGATTCGAATCGCCTTTAAAGCACATGAAAAGCGGCAAAACGTTGACAATGATGCCCTTGGCCAAAAAGGGCGTATGCGTTTTTTCCTGAATATATTCAGGAAAAAACGCACACGCCCTTTTTGGCCAACCAAGCAACCTGGAAAGGCAAATCAGCGCTACAAAGATGTCTCGCTTCCCATCGGTCAAAAGGGCCATGCTGAAATAAGTGTCAAAACCAGAAACGCAGGACAGGCCATGGAGAAATGGGAGCCTTGCTACACTGATGGGCGGGATGTAAATTGTCAACAGCCACTCTGGAGAAGTGTACGGTGAGTCCTGAAACGTCTAAAAAGCAAAGCTTAGAGAGCATAGGGCACTTCCACTCATGGGGGTATAAATTGGGAAAATGAAAAATCAGCAAGACACAAGCACCCCAAAGTTTAGGGCTGCTCTGTTGACAAGGACCTCCACTTCATTCCACCTTCAATATCCCAGGAAAGAGAAAAATGGATAAAGAAGTTGTGGTCCTTATGTACAATGGAATATCACTCAGCCGTGAAATCAATGTCATAAGGCTAGTAGCAGCATGATGAGTGGATTTAGGTACGACGACTCTAAGTGAAATAAGTCACACAGAAAAGGACACTTCTCATAAGGTATCACTGATAGAGGGAATGTAAAAACCGTTACACTTGAACTGAATTACAAAACAGAACAGAGTCACACATGCAGAAAACACACTATGGCTGCTTAACGGGAAAGGTGAGGTGGGGTGATACATAAAACAAGGGTTTCAAATTAGCTCAGATACCGTTCCATAAACCCAATATGTAATAGACAAGACCTACTCCTTGCTCAGAGAACTGGACTCAACACGCCCTATTCACCGCACAAGAATATATCTGACTAGTAATAATCTTAAAACCTATGTATTGATATCTCTCTGTTAGTGTGTCAAGTGGGTAAAAAGCGGCATAAACACAGCAGTGAAAAGCAGCTAAACCCCATTATAAAAATAAATTACTTTGAAAAACCCATGAAACAAAGACAGTGAAAGAGAGAGAAATTCTTACACAATGCGTTCAGGGGCTGTGATGCAACCTGGATTGACCATATCTAGACCCACAGCTGGATGAGACATAAGGGTGGACACTGTTGCGGCTGAGAGGTTTGGTGAGGTTGGGTGAGCAAACGCAGACCCTTTAAAGTAATACTGCGTGGTACCCATCGCATGGGTCCCAAATCTCCAGGTTCCAGGGCATCTTCCTACATCGAAAACATGCATGAGATACCCAGAAGATGGTACACCGTGTGATGGGGAAAGGTTTCTAAAACGCACCTCATTTCTCATCTGCTTGTGCCCGGGTTCGCCATTCCAGCCACTTTACTAGCAATCTCCCTCCTTGGAGCATCAGCACCTTTAACCTCCTGTTCCGTACAGGTTGCAATTTGTCCTGAGGATGAACGGGAAGACGTGGAACCAATGAAAGACTAGCTCTTGGTGTTGGGACAGGCACAGGTCACTCTATTTTCCCATCAGGAAGAAGAATTAACCACAGGCTCAGCCTGCCCCCCGGAACCAGAACAGGGCCTGAAGCCATCCTGCGCTTTTGCGGCCAGCTCCCTAAAAAGCGAGTTGTAAAATGGAGGTTCAGGGCACTGCAATTCACAAACCTGCAGACTTATAAATGATAACTCTCATCCACAAATATATTGAGGGAAGGCAAAGAAGAGGATTTGAAATCAAGGCAGAATTGCAGGAAACAGATTTCAGGAGGTAGATTCGAATCGCCTTTAAAGCACATGAAAAGCGGCAAAACGTTGACAATGATGCCCTTGGCCAAAAAGGGCGTATGCGTTTTTTCCTGAATATATTCAGGAAAAAACGCATACGCCCTTTTTGGCCAACCAAGCAACCTGGAAAGGCAAATCAGCGCTACAAAGATGTCTCGCTTCCCATCGGTCAAAAGGGCCATGCTGAAAAAAGTGTCAACACCAGAAATGCAGGACAGGCCATGGAGAAATGGGAGCCTTGCTACACTGATGGGCGGGATGTAAATTGTCAACAGCCACTCTGGAGAAGTGTACGGTGAGTCCTGAAACGTCTAAAAAGCAAAGCTTAGAGAGCATAGGGCACTTCCACTCATGGGGGTATAAATTGGGAAAATGAAAAATCAGCAAGACACAAGCACCCCAAAGTTTAGGGCTGCTCTGTTGACAAGGACCTCCACTTCATTCCACCTTCAATATCCCAGGAAAGAGAAAAATGGATAAAGAAGTTGTGGTCCTTATGTACAATGGAATATCACTCAGCCATGAAATCAATGTCATAAGGCTAGTAGCAGCATGATGAGTGGATTTAGGTACGACGATTCTAAGTGAAATAAGTCACACAGAAAAGGAAACTTCTCATAAGGTATCACTGATAGAGGGAATGTAAAAACCGTTACACTTGACCTGAATTACAAAACAGAACAGAGTCACACATGCAGAAAACACACTATGGCTGCTTCACGGGAAAGGTGAGGTGGGGTGATACATAAAACAAGGGTTTCAAATTAGCTCAGATACCGTTCCATAAAACCAATATGTAACAGACAAGACCTACTCCTTGCTCAGGGAACTGGACTCAACACGCCCTATTCACCGCACAAGAATATATCTGACTAGTAATAATCTTAAAACCTATGTATAGATATCTCTCTGTTAGTGTGTCAAGTGGGTGTAAAGCGGCATAAATACAGAAGTGAAAAGCAGCTAAACCCCATTATAAAAATAAATTACTTTGAATAACCCATGAAACAAAGACAGTGAAAGAGAGCGAAATTCTTACACAATTCGTTCAGGGGCTGTGATGCAACCTGGATTGACCATATCTAGACCCACAGCTGGATGAGACATAAGGGTGGACACTCTTGGGGCTGAGAGGTTTGGTGAGGTTGGGTGAGCAAACGCAGACCCTTTACAGTAATACTGCATGGTACCCATCGCATGGGTCACAAATCTCCAGGTTCAAGGGCATCTTCCTACATCGAAAACATGCATGAGAAACCCAGAAGATGGTACACCGTGTGATGTGGAAAGGTTTCTAAAACGCACCTCATTTCCCATCTCCTTGTGGCCGGGTTCGCTATTCCAGCCGCTTTACTAGCAATCTCCCTACTTCGAGCATCAGCACCTTTAACCTCCTGTTCTGTACAGGTTGCAATCTGTCCTGAGGATGAACTGGAAGACGTGGAACCAATGAGAGACTAGCTCTTGGTGTTGGGACAGGCACAGGTCACTCTATTTTCCCATCAGGAAGAAGAATTAACCACAGGCTCAGCCTGCCACCCGGAACCAAAACAGGGCCTGAAGCCATCCTGCGCTATTGAGGCCAGCTCTCTAAAAAGGGAGTTGTAAAATGGAGGTTCAGGGCACTACAATTCACAAACCTGCAGACTTATAAATGATAACTCTCATCCACAAATATATTGAGGGAAGGCAAAGAAGAGGATTTGAAATAAAGGCAGAATTGCAGGAAACAGATTTCAGGAGGTAGATTCGAATCGCCTTTAAAGCACATGAAAAGCGGCAAAACGTTGACAATGATGCCCTTGGCCAAAAAGGGCGTATGCGTTTTTTCCTGAATATATTCAGGAAAAAACGCATACGCCCTTTTTGGCCAACCAAGCAACCTGGAAAGGCAAATCAGCGCTACAAAGATGTCTCGCTTCCCATTGGTCAAAAGGGCCATGCTGAAAAAAGTGTCAAAACCAGAAATGCAGGACAGGCCATGGAGAAATGGGAGCATTGCTACACTGATGGGCGGGATGTAAATTGTCAACAGCCACTCTGGAGAAGTGTACGGTGAGTCCTGAAACGTCTAAAAAGCAAAGCTTAGAGAGCATAGGGCACTTCCACTCATGGGGGTATAAATTGGGAAAATGAAAAATCAGCAAGACACAAGCACCCCAAAGTTTAGGGCTGCTCTGTTGACAAGGACCTCCACTTCATTCCACCTTCAATATCCCAGGAAAGAGAAAAATGGATAAAGAAGTTGTGGTCCTTATGTACAATGGAATATCACTCAGCCGTGAAATCAATGTCATAAGGCTAGTAGCAGCATGATGAGTGGATTTAGGTACGACGACTCTAAGTGAAATAAGTCACACAGAAAAGGACACTTCTCATAAGGTATCACTTATAGAGGGAATGTAAAAACCGTTACACTTGAACTGAATTACAAAACAGAACAGAGTCACACATGCAGAAAACACACTATGGCTGCTTAACGGGAAAGGTGAGGTGGGGTGATACATAAAACAAGGGTTTGAAATTAGCTCAGATACCGTTCCATAAACCCAATATGTAATAGACAAGACCTACTCCTTGCTCAGAGAACTGGACTCAACACGCCCTATTCACCGCACAAGAATATATCTGACTAGTAATAATCTTAAAACCTATGTATTGATATCTCCCTGTTAGTGTGTCAAGTGGGTAAAAAGCGGCATAAACACAGCAGTGAAAAGCAGCTAAACCCCATTATAAAAATAAATTACTTTGAAAAACCCATGAAACAAAGACAGTGAAAGAGAGCGAAATTCTTACACAATGCGTTCAGGGGCTGTGATGCAACCTGGATTGACCATATCTAGACCCACAGCTGGATGAGACATAAGGGTGGACACTGTTGCGGCTGAAAGGTTTGGTGAGGTTGGGTGAGCAAATGCAGACCCTTTAAAGTAATACTGCGTGGTACCCATCGCATGGGTCCCAAATCTCCAGGTTCAAGGGCATCTTCCTACATCGAAAACATGCATGAGATACCCAGAAGATGGTACACCGTGTGATGGGGAAAGGTTTCTAAAACGCACCTCATTTCTCATCTGCTTGTGCCCGGGTTCGCCATTCCAGCCACTTTACTAGCAATTTCCCTCCTTGAAGCATCAGCACCTTTAACCTCCTGTTCCGTACAGGTTGCAATTTGTACTGAGGATGAACGGGAATACGTGGAACCAATGAAAGACTAGCTCTTGGTGTTGGGACAGGCACAGGTCACTCTATTTTCCCATCAGGAAGAAAAATTAACCACAGGCTCAGCCTGCCCCCCGGAACCAGAACAGGGCCTGAAGCCATCCTGCGCTTTTGCGGCCAGCTCCCTAAAAAGCGAGTTGTAAAATGGAGGTTCAGGGCACTGCAATTCACAAACCTGCAGACTTATAAATGATAACTCTCATCCACAAATATATTGAGGGAAGGCAAAGAAGAGGATTTGAAATCAAGGCAGAATTGCAGGAAACAGATTTCAGGAGGTAGATTCGAATCGCCTTTAAAGCACATGAAAAGCGGCAAAACGTTGACAATGATGCCCTTGGCCAAAAAGGGCGTATGCGTTTTTTCCTGAATATATTCAGGAAAAAACGCACACGCCCTTTTTGGCCAACCAAGCAACCTGGAAAGGCAAATCAGCGCTACAAAGATGTCTCGCTTCCCATCGGTCAAAAGGGCCATGCTGAAAAAAGTGTCAAAACCAGAAACGCAGGACAGGCCATGGAGAAATGGGAGCCTTGCTACACTGATGGGCGGGATGTAAATTGTCAACAGCCACTCTGGAGAAGTGTACGGTGAGTCCTGAAACGTCTAAAAAGCAAAGCTTAGAGAGCATAGGGCACTTCCACTCATGGGGGTATAAATTGGGAAAATGAAAAATCAGCAAGACACAAGCACCCCAAAATTTAGGGCTGCTCTGTTGACAAGGACCTCCACTTCATTCCACCTTCAATATCCCAGGAAAGAGAAAAATGGATAAAGAAGTTGTGGTCCTTATGTACAATGGAATATCACTCAGCCGTGAAATCAATGTCATAAGGCTAGTAGCAGCATGATGAGTGGATTTAGGTACGACGACTCTAAGTGAAATAAGTCACACAGAAAAGGACACTTCTCATAAGGTATCACTGATAGAGGGAATGTAAAAACCGTTACACTTGAACTGAATTACAAAACAGAACAGAGTCACACATGCAGAAAACACACTATGGCTGCTTAACGGGAAAGGTGAGGTGGGGTGATACATAAAACAAGGGTTTCAAATTAGCTCAGATACCGTTCCATAAACCCAATATGTAATAGACAAGACCTACTCCTTGCTCAGAGAACTGGACTCAACACGCCCTATTCACCGCACAAGAATATATCTGACTAGTAATAATCTTAAAACCTATGTATTGATATCTCCCTGTTAGTGTGTCAAGTGGGTAAAAAGCGGCATAAACACAGCAGTGAAAAGCAGCTAAACCCCATTATAAAAATAAATTACTTTGAAAAACCCATGAAACAAAGACAGTGAAAGAGAGCGAAATTCTTACACAATGCGTTCAGGGGCTGTGATGCAACCTGGATTGACCATATCTAGACCCACAGCTGGATGAGACATAAGGGTGGACACTGTTGCGGCTGAAAGGTTTGGTGAGGTTGGGTGAGCAAATGCAGACCCTTTAAAGTAATACTGCGTGGTACCCATCGCATGGGTCCCAAATCTCCAGGTTCAAGGGCATCTTCCTACATCGAAAACATGCATGAGATACCCAGAAGATGGTACACCGTGTGATGGGGAAAGGTTTCTAAAACGCACCTCATTTCTCATCTGCTTGTGCCCGGGTTCGCCATTCCAGCCACTTTACTAGCAATTTCCCTCCTTGAAGCATCAGCACCTTTAACCTCCTGTTCCGTACAGGTTGCAATTTTTACTGAGGATGAACGGGAATACGTGGAACCAATGAAAGACTAGCTCTTGGTGTTGGGACAGGCACAGGTCACTCTATTTTCCCATCAGGAAGAAAAATTAACCACAGGCTCAGCCTGCCCCCCGGAACCAGAACAGGGCCTGAAGCCATCCTGCGCTTTTGCGGCCAGCTCCCTAAAAAGCGAGTTGTAAAAAGGAGGTTCAGGGCACTGCAATTCACAAACCTGCAGACTTATAAATGATAACTCTCATCCACAAATATATTGAGGGAAGGCAAAGAAGAGGATTTGAAATCAAGGCAGAATTGCAGGAAACAGATTTCAGGAGGTAGATTCGAATCGCCTTTAAAGCACATGAAAAGCGGCAAAACGTTGACAATGATGCCCTTGGCCAAAAAGGGCGTATGCGTTTTTTCCTGAATATATTCAGGAAAAAACGCACACGCCCTTTTTGGCCAACCAAGCAACCTGGAAAGGCAAATCAGCGCTACAAAGATGTCTCGCTTCCCATCGGTCAAAAGGGCCATGCTGAAATAAGTGTCAAAACCAGAAACGCAGGACAGGCCATGGAGAAATGGGAGCCTTGCTACACTGATGGGCGGGATGTAAATTGTCAACAGCCACTCTGGAGAAGTGTACGGTGAGTCCTGAAACGTCTAAAAAGCAAAGCTTAGAGAGCATAGGGCACTTCCACTCATGGGGGTATAAATTGGGAAAATGAAAAATCAGCAAGACACAAGCACCCCAAAGTTTAGGGCTGCTCTGTTGACAAGGACCTCCACTTCATTCCACCTTCAATATCCCAGGAAAGAGAAAAATGGATAAAGAAGTTGTGGTCCTTATGTACAATGGAATATCACTCAGCCGTGAAATCAATGTCATAAGGCTAGTAGCAGCATGATGAGTGGATTTAGGTACGACGACTCTAAGTGAAATAAGTCACACAGAAAAGGACACTTCTCATAAGGTATCACTGATAGAGGGAATGTAAAAACCGTTACACTTGAACTGAATTACAAAACAGAACAGAGTCACACATGCAGAAAACACACTATGGCTGCTTAACGGGAAAGGTGAGGTGGGGTGATACATAAAACAAGGGTTTCAAATTAGCTCAGATACCGTTCCATAAACCCAATATGTAATAGACAAGACCTACTCCTTGCTCAGAGAACTGGACTCAACACGCCCTATTCACCGCACAAGAATATATCTGACTAGTAATAATCTTAAAACCTATGTATTGATATCTCCCTGTTAGTGTGTCAAGTGGGTAAAAAGCGGCATAAACACAGCAGTGAAAAGCAGCTAAACCCCATTATAAAAATAAATTACTTTGAAAAACCCATGAAACAAAGACAGTGAAAGAGAGAGAAATTCTTACACAATGCGTTCAGGGGCTGTGATGCAACCTGGATTGACCATATCTAGACCCACAGCTGGATGAGACATAAGGGTGGACACTGTTGCGGCTGAGAGGTTTGGTGAGGTTGGGTGAGCAAACGCAGACCCTTTAAAGTAATACTGCGTGGTACCCATCGCATGGGTCCCAAATCTCCAGGTTCCAGGGCATCTTCCTACATCGAAAACATGCATGAGATACCCAGAAGATGGTACACCGTGTGATGGGGAAAGGTTTCTAAAACGCACCTCATTTCTCATCTGCTTGTGCCCGGGTTCGCCATTCCAGCCACTTTACTAGCAATCTCCCTCCTTGGAGCATCAGCACCTTTAACCTCCTGTTCCGTACAGGTTGCAATTTGTCCTGAGGATGAACGGGAAGACGTGGAACCAATGAAAGACTAGCTCTTGGTGTTGGGACAGGCACAGGTCACTCTATTTTCCCATCAGGAAGAAGAATTAACCACAGGCTCAGCCTGCCCCCCGGAACCAGAACAGGGCCTGAAGCCATCCTGCGCTTTTGCGGCCAGCTCCCTAAAAAGCGAGTTGTAAAATGGAGGTTCAGGGCACTGCAATTCACAAACCTGCAGACTTATAAATGATAACTCTCATCCACAAATATATTGAGGGAAGGCAAAGAAGAGGATTTGAAATCAAGGCAGAATTGCAGGAAACAGATTTCAGGAGGTAGATTCGAATCGCCTTTAAAGCACATGAAAAGCAGCAAAACGTTGACAATGATGCCCTTGGCCAAAAAGGGCGTATGCGTTTTTTCCTGAATATATTCAGGAAAAAACGCATACGCCCTTTTTGGCCAACCAAGCAACCTGGAAAGGCAAATCAGCGCTACAAAGATGTCTCGCTTCCCATCGGTCAAAAGGGCCATGCTGAAAAAAGTGTCAACACCAGAAATGCAGGACAGGCCATGGAGAAATGGGAGCCTTGCTACACTGATGGGCGGGATGTAAATTGTCAACAGCCACTCTGGAGAAGTGTACGGTGAGTCCTGAAACGTCTAAAAAGCAAAGCTTAGAGAGCATAGGGCACTTCCACTCATGGGGGTATAAATTGGGAAAATGAAAAATCAGCAAGACACAAGCACCCCAAAGTTTAGGGCTGCTCTGTTGACAAGGACCTCCACTTCATTCCACCTTCAATATCCCAGGAAAGAGAAAAATGGATAAAGAAGTTGTGGTCCTTATGTACAATGGAATATCACTCAGCCATGAAATCAATGTCATAAGGCTAGTAGCAGCATGATGAGTGGATTTAGGTACGACGATTCTAAGTGAAATAAGTCACACAGAAAAGGACACTTCTCATAAGGTATCACTGATAGAGGGAATGTAAAAACCGTTACACTTGACCTGAATTACAAAACAGAACAGAGTCACACATGCAGAAAACACACTATGGCTGCTTAACGGGAAAGGTGAGGTGGGGTGATACATAAAACAAGGGTTTCAAATTAGCTCAGATACCGTTCCATAAAACCAATATGTAACAGACAAGACCTACTCCTTGCTCAGGGAACTGGACTCAACACGCCCTATTCACCGCACAAGAATATATCTGACTAGTAATAATCTTAAAACCTATGTATATATATCTCTCTGTTAGTGTGTCAAGTGGGTGTAAAGCGGCATAAATACAGAAGTGAAAAGCAGCTAAACCCCATTATAAAAATAAATTACTTTGAATAACCCATGAAACAAAGACAGTGAAAGAGAGCGAAATTCTTACACAATTCGTTCAGGGGCTGTGATGCAACCTGGATTGACCATATCTAGACCCACAGCTGGATGAGACATAAGGGTGGACACTCTTGGGGCTGAGAGGTTTGGTGAGGTTGGGTGAGCAAACGCAGACCCTTTACAGTAATACTGCATGGTACCCATCGCATGGGTCACAAATCTCCAGGTTCAAGGGCATCTTCCTACATCGAAAACATGCATGAGAAACCCAGAAGATGGTACACCGTGTGATGTGGAAAGGTTTCTAAAACGCACCTCATTTCCCATCTCCTTGTGGCCGGGTTCGCTATTCCAGCCGCTTTACTAGCAATCTCCCTACTTCGAGCATCAGCACCTTTAACCTCCTGTTCTGTACAGGTTGCAATCTGTCCTGAGGATGAACTGGAAGACGTGGAACCAATGAGAGACTAGCTCTTGGTGTTGGGACAGGCACAGGTCACTCTATTTTCCCATCAGGAAGAAGAATTAACCACAGGCTCAGCCTGCCACCCGGAACCAAAACAGGGCCTGAAGCCATCCTGCGCTATTGAGGCCAGCTCTCTAAAAAGGGAGTTGTAAAATGGAGGTTCAGGGCACTACAATTCACAAACCTGCAGACTTATAAATGATAACTCTCATCCACAAATATATTGAGGGAAGGCAAAGAAGAGGATTTGAAATAAAGGCAGAATTGCAGGAAACAGATTTCAGGAGGTAGATTCGAATCGCCTTTAAAGCACATGAAAAGCGGCAAAACGTTGACAATGATGCCCTTGGCCAAAAAGGGCGTATGCGTTTTTTCCTGAATATATTCAGGAAAAAACGCATACGCCCTTTTTGGCCAACCAAGCAACCTGGAAAGGAAAATCAGCGCTACAAAGATGTCTCGCTTCCCATTGGTCAAAAGGGCCATGCTGAAAAAAGTGTCAAAACCAGAAATGCAGGACAGGCCATGGAGAAATGGGAGCATTGCTACACTGATGGGCGGGATGTAAATTGTCAACAGCCACTCTGGAGAAGTGTACGGTGAGTCCTGAAACGTCTAAAAAGCAAAGCTTAGAGAGCATAGGGCACTTCCACTCATGGGGGTATAAATTGGGAAAATGAAAAATCAGCAAGACACAAGCACCCCAAAGTTTAGGGCTGCTCTGTTGACAAGGACCTCCACTTCATTCCACCTTCAATATCCCAGGAAAGAGAAAAATGGATAAAGAAGTTATGGTCCTTATGTACAATGGAATATCACTCAGCCGTGAAATCAATGTCATAAGGCTAGTAGCAGCATGATGAGTGGATTTAGGTACGACGACTCTAAGTGAAATAAGTCACACAGAAAAGGACACTTCTCATAAGGTATCACTTATAGAGGGAATGTAAAAACCGTTACACTTGAACTGAATTACAAAACAGAACAGAGTCACACATGCAGAAAACACACTATGGCTGCTTAACGGGAAAGGTGAGGTGGGGTGATACATAAAACAAGGGTTTGAAATTAGCTCAGATACCGTTCCATAAACCCAATATGTAATAGACAAGACCTACTCCTTGCTCAGAGAACTGGACTCAACACGCCCTATTCACCGCACAAGAATATATCTGACTAGTAATAATCTTAAAACCTATGTATTGATATCTCCCTGTTAGTGTGTCAAGTGGGTAAAAAGCGGCATAAACACAGCAGTGAAAAGCAGCTAAACCCCATTATAAAAATAAATTACTTTGAAAAACCCATGAAACAAAGACAGTGAAAGAGAGCGAAATTCTTACACAATGCGTTCAGGGGCTGTGATGCAACCTGGATTGACCATATCTAGACCCACAGCTGGATGAGACATAAGGGTGGACACTGTTGCGGCTGAAAGGTTTGGTGAGGTTGGGTGAGCAAATGCAGACCCTTTAAAGTAATACTGCGTGGTACCCATCGCATGGGTCCCAAATCTCCAGGTTCAAGGGCATCTTCCTACATCGAAAACATGCATGAGATACCCAGAAGATGGTACACCGTGTGATGGGGAAAGGTTTCTAAAACGCACCTCATTTCTCATCTGCTTGTGCCCGGGTTCGCCATTCCAGCCACTTTACTAGCAATTTCCCTCCTTGAAGCATCAGCACCTTTAACCTCCTGTTCCGTACAGGTTGCAATTTGTACTGAGGATGAACGGGAATACGTGGAACCAATGAAAGACTAGCTCTTGGTGTTGGGACAGGCACAGGTCACTCTATTTTCCCATCAGGAAGAAAAATTAACCACAGGCTCAGCCTGCCCCCCGGAACCAGAACAGGGCCTGAAGCCATCCTGCGCTTTTGCGGCCAGCTCCCTAAAAAGCGAGTTGTAAAATGGAGGTTCAGGGCACTGCAATTCACAAACCTGCAGACTTATAAATGATAACTCTCATCCACAAATATATTGAGGGAAGGCAAAGAAGAGGATTTGAAATCAAGGCAGAATTGCAGGAAACAGATTTCAGGAGGTAGATTCGAATCGCCTTTAAAGCACATGAAAAGCGGCAAAACGTTGACAATGATGCCCTTGGCCAAAAAGGGCGTATGCGTTTTTTCCTGAATATATTCAGGAAAAAACGCACACGCCCTTTTTGGCCAACCAAGCAACCTGGAAAGGCAAATCAGCGCTACAAAGATGTCTCGCTTCCCATCGGTCAAAAGGGCCATGCTGAAAAAAGTGTCAAAACCAGAAACGCAGGACAGGCCATGGAGAAATGGGAGCCTTGCTACACTGATGGGCGGGATGTAAATTGTCAACAGCCACTCTGGAGAAGTGTACGGTGAGTCCTGAAACGTCTAAAAAGCAAAGCTTAGAGAGCATAGGGCACTTCCACTCATGGGGGTATAAATTGGGAAAATGAAAAATCAGCAAGACACAAGCACCCCAAAGTTTAGGGCTGCTCTGTTGACAAGGACCTCCACTTCATTCCACCTTCAATATCCCAGGAAAGAGAAAAATGGATAAAGAAGTTGTGGTCCTTATGTACAATGGAATATCACTCAGCCGTGAAATCAATGTCATAAGGCTAGTAGCAGCATGATGAGTGGATTTAGGTACGACGACTCTAAGTGAAATAAGTCACACAGAAAAGGACACTTCTCATAAGGTATCACTGATAGAGGGAATGTAAAAACCGTTACACTTGAACTGAATTACAAAACAGAACAGAGTCACACATGCAGAAAACACACTATGGCTGCTTAACGGGAAAGGTGAGGTGGGGTGATACATAAAACAAGGGTTTCAAATTAGCTCAGATACCGTTCCATAAACCCAATATGTAATAGACAAGACCTACTCCTTGCTCAGAGAACTGGACTCAACACGCCCTATTCACCGCACAAGAATATATCTGACTAGTAATAATCTTAAAACCTATGTATTGATATCTCCCTGTTAGTGTGTCAAGTGGGTAAAAAGCGGCATAAACACAGCAGTGAAAAGCAGCTAAACCCCATTATAAAAATAAATTACTTTGAAAAACCCATGAAACAAAGACAGTGAAAGAGAGCGAAATTCTTACACAATGCGTTCAGGGGCTGTGATGCAACCTGGATTGACCATATCTAGACCCACAGCTGGATGAGACATAAGGGTGGACACTGTTGCGGCTGAAAGGTTTGGTGAGGTTGGGTGAGCAAATGCAGACCCTTTAAAGTAATACTGCGTGGTACCCATCGCATGGGTCCCAAATCTCCAGGTTCAAGGGCATCTTCCTACATCGAAAACATGCATGAGATACCCAGAAGATGGTACACCGTGTGATGGGGAAAGGTTTCTAAAACGCACCTCATTTCTCATCTGCTTGTGCCCGGGTTCGCCATTCCAGCCACTTTACTAGCAATTTCCCTCCTTGAAGCATCAGCACCTTTAACCTCCTGTTCCGTACAGGTTGCAATTTTTACTGAGGATGAACGGGAATACGTGGAACCAATGAAAGACTAGCTCTTGGTGTTGGGACAGGCACAGGTCACTCTATTTTCCCATCAGGAAGAAAAATTAACCACAGGCTCAGCCTGCCCCCCGGAACCAGAACAGGGCCTGAAGCCATCCTGCGCTTTTGCGGCCAGCTCCCTAAAAAGCGAGTTGTAAAATGGAGGTTCAGGGCACTGCAATTCACAAACCTGCAGACTTATAAATGATAACTCTCATCCACAAATATATTGAGGGAAGGCAAAGAAGAGGATTTGAAATCAAGGCAGAATTGCAGGAAACAGATTTCAGGAGGTAGATTCGAATCGCCTTTAAAGCACATGAAAAGCGGCAAAACGTTGACAATGATGCCCTTGGCCAAAAAGGGCGTATGCGTTTTTTCCTGAATATATTCAGGAAAAAACGCACACGCCCTTTTTGGCCAACCAAGCAACCTGGAAAGGCAAATCAGCGCTACAAAGATGTCTCGCTTCCCATCGGTCAAAAGGGCCATGCTGAAAAAAGTGTCAAAACCAGAAACGCAGGACAGGCCATGGAGAAATGGGAGCCTTGCTACACTGATGGGCGGGATGTAAATTGTCAACAGCCACTCTGGAGAAGTGTACGGTGAGTCCTGAAACGTCTAAAAAGCAAAGCTTAGAGAGCATAGGGCACTTCCACTCATGGGGGTATAAATTGGGAAAATGAAAAATCAGCAAGACACAAGCACCCCAAAGTTTAGGGCTGCTCTGTTGACAAGGACCTCCACTTCATTCCACCTTCAATATCCCAGGAAAGAGAAAAATGGATAAAGAAGTTGTGGTCCTTATGTACAATGGAATATCACTCAGCCGTGAAATCAATGTCATAAGGCTAGTAGCAGCATGATGAGTGGATTTAGGTACGACGACTCTAAGTGAAATAAGTCACACAGAAAAGGACACTTCTCATAAGGTATCACTGATAGAGGGAATGTAAAAACCGTTACACTTGAACTGAATTACAAAACAGAACAGAGTCACACATGCAGAAAACACACTATGGCTGCTTAACGGGAAAGGTGAGGTGGGGTGATACATAAAACAAGGGTTTCAAATTAGCTCAGATACCGTTCCATAAACCCAATATGTAATAGACAAGACCTACTCCTTGCTCAGAGAACTGGACTCAACACGCCCTATTCACCGCACAAGAATATATCTGACTAGTAATAATCTTAAAACCTATGTATTGATATCTCCCTGTTAGTGTGTCAAGTGGGTAAAAAGCGGCATAAACACAGCAGTGAAAAGCAGCTAAACCCCATTATAAAAATAAATTACTTTGAAAAACCCATGAAACAAAGACAGTGAAAGAGAGAGAAATTCTTACACAATGCGTTCAGGGGCTGTGATGCAACCTGGATTGACCATATCTAGACCCACAGCTGGATGAGACATAAGGGTGGACACTGTTGCGGCTGAGAGGTTTGGTGAGGTTGGGTGAGCAAACGCAGACCCTTTAAAGTAATACTGCGTGGTACCCATCGCATGGGTCCCAAATCTCCAGGTTCCAGGGCATCTTCCTACATCGAAAACATGCATGAGATACCCAGAAGATGGTACACCGTGTGATGGGGAAAGGTTTCTAAAACGCACCTCATTTCTCATCTGCTTGTGCCCGGGTTCGCCATTCCAGCCACTTTACTAGCAATCTCCCTCCTTGGAGCATCAGCACCTTTAACCTCCTGTTCCGTACAGGTTGCAATTTGTCCTGAGGATGAACGGGAAGACGTGGAACCAATGAAAGACTAGCTCTTGGTGTTGGGACAGGCACAGGTCACTCTATTTTCCCATCAGGAAGAAGAATTAACCACAGGCTCAGCCTGCCCCCCGGAACCAGAACAGGGCCTGAAGCCATCCTGCGCTTTTGCGGCCAGCTCCCTAAAAAGCGAGTTGTAAAATGGAGGTTCAGGGCACTGCAATTCACAAACCTGCAGACTTATAAATGATAACTCTCATCCACAAATATATTGAGGGAAGGCAAAGAAGAGGATTTGAAATCAAGGCAGAATTGCAGGAAACAGATTTCAGGAGGTAGATTCGAATCGCCTTTAAAGCACATGAAAAGCGGCAAAACGTTGACAATGATGCCCTTGGCCAAAAAGGGCGTATGCGTTTTTTCCTGAATATATTCAGGAAAAAACGCATACGCCCTTTTTGGCCAACCAAGCAACCTGGAAAGGCAAATCAGCGCTACAAAGATGTCTCGCTTCCCATCGGTCAAAAGGGCCATGCTGAAAAAAGTGTCAACACCAGAAATGCAGGACAGGCCATGGAGAAATGGGAGCCTTGCTACACTGATGGGCGGGATGTAAATTGTCAACAGCCACTCTGGAGAAGTGTACGGTGAGTCCTGAAACGTCTAAAAAGCAAAGCTTAGAGAGCATAGGGCACTTCCACTCATGGGGGTATAAATTGGGAAAATGAAAAATCAGCAAGACACAAGCACCCCAAAGTTTAGGGCTGCTCTGTTGACAAGGACCTCCACTTCATTCCACCTTCAATATCCCAGGAAAGAGAAAAATGGATAAAGAAGTTGTGGTCCTTATGTACAATGGAATATCACTCAGCCATGAAATCAATGTCATAAGGCTAGTAGCAGCATGATGAGTGGATTTAGGTACGACGATTCTAAGTGAAATAAGTCACACAGAAAAGGACACTTCTCATAAGGTATCACTGATAGAGGGAATGTAAAAACCGTTACACTTGACCTGAATTACAAAACAGAACAGAGTCACACATGCAGAAAACACACTATGGCTGCTTAACGGGAAAGGTGAGGTGGGGTGATACATAAAACAAGGGTTTCAAATTAGCTCAGATACCGTTCCATAAAACCAATATGTAACAGACAAGACCTACTCCTTGCTCAGGGAACTGGACTCAACACGCCCTATTCACCGCACAAGAATATATCTGACTAGTAATAATCTTAAAACCTATGTATAGATATCTCTCTGTTAGTGTGTCAAGTGGGTGTAAAGCGGCATAAATACAGAAGTGAAAAGCAGCTAAACCCCATTATAAAAATAAATTACTTTGAATAACCCATGAAACAAAGACAGTGAAAGAGAGCGAAATTCTTACACAATTCGTTCAGGGGCTGTGATGCAACCTGGATTGACCATATCTAGACCCACAGCTGGATGAGACATAAGGGTGGACACTCTTGGGGCTGAGAGGTTTGGTGAGGTTGGGTGAGCAAACGCAGACCCTTTACAGTAATACTGCATGGTACCCATCGCATGGGTCACAAATCTCCAGGTTCAAGGGCATCTTCCTACATCGAAAACATGCATGAGAAACCCAGAAGATGGTACACCGTGTGATGTGGAAAGGTTTCTAAAACGCACCTCATTTCCCATCTCCTTGTGGCCGGGTTCGCTATTCCAGCCGCTTTACTAGCAATCTCCCTACTTCGAGCATCAGCACCTTTAACCTCCTGTTCTGTACAGGTTGCAATCTGTCCTGAGGATGAACTGGAAGACGTGGAACCAATGAGAGACTAGCTCTTGGTGTTGGGACAGGCACAGGTCACTCTATTTTCCCATCAGGAAGAAGAATTAACCACAGGCTCAGCCTGCCACCCGGAACCAAAACAGGGCCTGAAGCCATCCTGCGCTATTGAGGCCAGCTCTCTAAAAAGGGAGTTGTAAAATGGAGGTTCAGGGCACTGCAATTCACAAACCTGCAGAGTTATAAATGATAACTCTCATCCACAAATATATTGAGGGAAGGCAAAGAAGAGGATTTGAAATCAAGGCAGAATTGCAGGAAACAGATTTCAGGAGGTAGATTCGAATCGCCTTTAAAGCACATGAAAAGCGGCAAAACGTTGACAATGATGCCCTTGGCCAAAAAGGGCGTATGCGTTTTTTCCTGAATATATTCAGGAAAAAACGCATACGCCCTTTTTGGCCAACCAAGCAACCTGGAAAGGCAAATCAGCGCTACAAAGATGTCTCGCTTCCCATTGGTCAAAAGGGCCATGCTGAAAAAAGTGTCAAAACCAGAAATGCAGGACAGGCCATGGAGAAATGGGAGCATTGCTACACTGATGGGCGGGATGTAAATTGTCAACAGCCACTCTGCAGAAGTGTACGGTGAGTCCTGAAATGTCTAAAAAGCAAAGCTTAGAGAGCATAGGGCACTTCCACTCATGGGGGTATAAATTGGGAAAATTAAAAATCAGCAAGACACAAGCACCCCAAAGTTTAGGGCTGCTCTGTTGACAAGGACCTCCACTTCATTCCACCTTCAATATCCCAGGAAAGAGAAAAATGGATAAAGAAGTTGTGGTCCTTATGTACAATGGAATATCACTCAGCCATGAAATTACTGTCATAAGGGTAGTAGCAGCATGATGAGTGGATTTAGGTACGACGACTCTAAGTGAAATAAGTCACACAGAAAAGGACACTTCTCATAAGGTATCACTTATAGAGGGAATGTAAAAACCGTTACACTTGAACTGAATTACAAAACAGAACAGAGTCACACATGCAGAAAACACACTATGGCTGCTTAACGGGAAAGGTGAGGTGGGGTGATACATAAAACAAGGGTTTCAAATTAGCTCAGATACCGTTCCATAAACCCAATATGTAATAGACAAGACCTACTCCTTGCTCAGAGAACTGGACTCAACACGCCCTATTCACCGCACAAGAATATATCTGACTAGTAATAATCTTAAAACCTATGTATTGATATCTCCCTGTTAGTGTGTCAAGTGGGTAAAAAGCGGCATAAACACAGCAGTGAAAAGCAGCTAAACCCCATTATAAAAATAAATTACTTTGAAAAACCCATGAAACAAAGACAGTGAAAGAGAGCAAAATTCTTACACAATGCGTTCAGGGGCTGTGATGCAACCTGGATTGACCATATCTAGACCCACAGCTGGATGAGACATAAGGGTGGACACTGTTGCGGCTGAGAGGTTTGGTGAGGTTGGGTGAGCAAACGCAGACCCTTTAAAGTAATACTGCGTGGTACCCATCGCATGGGTCCCAAATCTCCAGGTTCAAGGGCATCTTCCTACATCGAAAACATGCATGAGATACCCAGAAGATGGTACACCGTGTGATGGGGAAAGGTTTCTAAAACGCACCTCATTTCTCATCTGCTTGTGCCCGGGTTCGCCATTCCAGCCACTTTACTAGCAATCTCCCTCCTTGAAGCATCAGCACCTTTAACCTCCTGTTCCGTACAGGTTGCAATTTGTACTGAGGATGAACGGGAATACGTGGAACCAATGAAAGACTAGCTCTTGGTGTTGGGACAGGCACAGGTCACTCTATTTTCCCATCAGGAAGAAAAATTAACCACAGGCTCAGCCTGCCCCCCGGAACCAGAACAGGGCCTGAAGCCATCCTGCGCTTTTGCGGCCAGCTCCCTAAAAAGCGAGTTGTAAAATGGAGGTTCAGGGCACTGCAATTCACAAACCTGCAGACTTATAAATGATAACTCTCGTCCACAAATATATTGAGGGAAGGCAAAGAAGAGGATTTGAAATCAAGGCAGAATTGCAGGAAACAGATTTCAGGAGGTAGATTCGAATCGCCTTTAAAGCACATGAAAAGCGGCAAAACGTTGACAATGATGCCCTTGGCCAAAAAGGGCGTATGCGTTTTTTCCTGAATATATTCAGGAAAAAACGCATACGCCCTTTTTGGCCAACCAAGCAACCTGGAAAGGCAAATCAGCGCTACAAAGATGTCTCGCTTCCCATCGGTCAAAAGGGCCATGCTGAAAAAAGTGTCAAAACCAGAAATGCAGGACAGGCCATGGAGAAATGGGAGCCTTGCTACACTGATGGGCGGGATGTAAATTGTCAACAGCCACTCTGGAGAAGCGTACGGTGAGTCCTGAAACGTCTAAAAAGCAAAGCTTAGAGAGCATAGGGCACTTCCACTCATGGGGGTATAAATTGGGAAAATTAAAAATCAGCAAGACACAAGCACCCCAAAGTTTAGGGCGGCTCTGTTGACAAGGACCTCCACTTCATTCCACCTTCAATATCCCAGGAAAGAGAAAAATGGATAAAGAAGTTATGGTCCTTATGTACAATGGAATATCACTCAGCCATGAAATCAATGTCATAAGGCTAATAGCAGCATGATGAGTGGATTTAGGTACGACGATTCTAAGTGAAATAAGTCACACAGAAAAGGACACTTCTCATAAGGTATCACTGATAGAGGGAATGTAAAAACCGTTACACTTGAACTGAATTACAAAACAGAACAGAGTCACACATGCAGAAAACACACTATGGCTGCTTCACGGGAAAGGTGAGGTGGGGTGATACATAAAACAAGGGTTTCAAATTAGCTCAGATACCGTTCCATAAAACCAATATGTAATAGACAAGACCTACTCCTTGCTCAGAGAACTGGACTCAACACGCCCTATTCACCGCACAAGAATATATCTGACTAGTAATAATCTTAAAACCTATGTATAGATATCTCTCTGTTAGTGTGTCAAGTGGGTGTAAAGCGGCATAAATACAGAAGTGAAAAGCAGCTAAACCCCATTATAAAAATAAATTACTTTGAATAACCCATGAAACAAAGACAGTGAAAGAGAGCGAAATTCTTACACAATTCGTTCAGGGGCTGTGATGCAACCTGGATTGACCATATCTAGACCCACAGCTGGATGAGACCTAAGGGTGGACACTCTTGGGGCTGAGAGGTTTGGTGAGGTTGGGTGAGCAAACGCAGACCCTTTACAGTAATACTGCATGGTACCCATCGCATGGGTCCCAAATCTCCAGGTTCAAGGGCATCTTCCTACATCGAAAACATGCATGAGAAACCCAGAAGATGGTACAACGTGTGATGTGGAAAGGTTTCTAAAACGCACCTCATTTCTCATCTCCTTGTGGCCGGGTTCGCTATTCCAGCCGCTTTACTAGCAATCTCCCTACTTCGAGCATCAGCACCTTTAACCTCCTGTTCTGTACAGGTTGCAATTTGTCCTGAGGATGAACTGGAAGACGTGGAACCAATGAGAGACTAGCTCTTGGTGTGGGGACAGGCACAGGTCACTCTATTTTCCCATCAGGAAGAAGAATTAACCACAGGCTCAGCCTGCCCCCCGGAACCAAAACAGGGCCTGAAGCCATCCTGCGCTATTGAGGCCAGCTCTCTAAAAAGCGAGTTGTAAAATGGAGGTTCAGGGCACTACAATTCACAAACCTGCAGACTTATAAATGATAACTCTCATCCACAAATATATTGAGGGAAGGCAAAGAAGAGGATTTGAAATAAAGGCAGAATTGCAGGAAACAGATTTCAGGAGGTAGATTCGAATCGCCTTTAAAGCACATGAAAAGCGGCAAAACGTTGACAATGATGCCCTTGGCCAAAAAGGGCGTATGCGTTTTTTCCTGAATATATTCAGGAAAAAACGCATACGCCCTTTTTGGCCAACCAAGCAACCTGGAAAGGCAAATCAGCGCTACAAAGATGTCTCGCTTCCCATCGGTCAAAAGGGCCATGCTGAAAAAAGTGTCAAAACCAGAAATGCAGGACAGGCCATGGAGAAATGGGAGCATTGCTACATTGATGGGCGGGATGTAAATTGTCAACAGCCACTCTGCAGAAGCGTACGGTGAGTCCTGAAACGTCTAAAAAGCAAAGCTTAGAGAGCATAGGGCACTTCCACTCATGGGGGTATAAATTGGGAAAATTAAAAATCAGCAAGACACAAGCACCCCAAAGTTTAGGGCTGCTCTGTTGACAAGGACCTCCACTTCATTCCACCTTCAATATCCCAGGAAAGAGAAAAATGGATAAAGAAGTTGTGGTCCTTATGTACAATGGAATATCACTCAGCCATGAAATTACTGTCATAAGGGTAGTAGCAGCATGATGAGTGGATTTAGGTACGACGACTCTAAGTGAAATAAGTCACACAGAAAAGGACACTTCTCATAAGGTATCACTTATAGAGGGAATGTAAAAACCGTTACACTTGAACTGAATTACAAAACAGAACAGAGTCACACATGCAGAAAACACACTATGGCTGCTTAACGGGAAAGGTGAGGTGGGGTGATACATAAAACAAGGGTTTCAAATTAGCTCAGATACCGTTCCATAAACCCAATATGTAATAGACAAGACCTACTCCTTGCTCAGAGAACTGGACTCAACACGCCCTATTCACCGCACAAGAATATATCTGACTAGTAATAATCTTAAAACCTATGTATTGATATCTCCCTGTTAGTGTGTCAAGTGGGTAAAAAGCGGCATAAACACAGCAGTGAAAAGCAGCTAAACCCCATTATAAAAATAAATTACTTTGAAAAACCCATGAAACAAAGACAGTGAAAGAGAGCGAAATTCTTACACAATGCGTTCAGGGGCTGTGATGCAACCTGGATTGACCATATCTAGACCCACAGCTGGATGAGACATAAGGGTGGACACTGTTGCGGCTGAGAGGTTTGGTGAGGTTGGGTGAGCAAATGCAGACCCTTTAAAGTAATACTGCGTGGTACCCATCGCATGGGTCCCAAATCTCCAGGTTCAAGGGCATCTTCCTACATCGAAAACATGCATGAGATACCCAGAAGATGGTACACCGTGTGATGGGGAAAGGTTTCTAAAACGCACCTCATTTCTCATCTGCTTGTGCCCGGGTTCGCCATTCCAGCCCCTTTACTAGCAATTTCCCTCCTTGAAGCATCAGCACCTTTAACCTCCTGTTCCGTACAGGTTGCAATTTGTACTGAGGATGAACGGGAAGACGTGGAACCAATGAAAGACTAGCTCTTGGTGTTGGGACAGGCACAGGTCACTCTATTTTCCCATCAGGAAGAAAAATTAACCACAGGCTCAGCCTGCCCCCCGGAACCAGAACAGGGCCTGAAGCCATCCTGCGCTTTTGCGGCCAGCTCCCTAAAAAGCGAGTTGTAAAATGGAGGTTCAGGGCACTGCAATTCACAAACCTGCAGACTTATAAATGATAATTCTCATCCACAAATATATTGAGGGAAGGCAAAGAAGAGGATTTGAAATCAAGGCAGAATTGCAGGAAACAGATTTCAGGAGGTAGATTCGAATCGCCTTTAAAGCACATGAAAAGCAGCAAAACGTTGACAATGATGCCCTTGGCCAAAAAGGGCGTATGCGTTTTTTCCTGAATATATTCAGGAAAAAACGCACACGCCCTTTTTGGCCAACCAAGCAACCTGGAAAGGCAAATCAGCGCTACAAAGATGTCTCGCTTCCCATCGGTCAAAAGGGCCATGCTGAAAAAAGTGTCAACACCAGAAATGCAGGACAGGCCATGGAGAAATGGGAGCCTTGCTACACTGATGGGCGGGATGTAAATTGTCAACAGCCACTCTGGAGAAGTGTACGGTGAGTCCTGAAACGTCTTAAAAGCAAAGCTTAGAGAGCATAGGGCACTTCCACTCATGGGGGTATAAATTGGGAAAATGAAAAATCAGCAAGACACAAGCACCCCAAAGTTTAGGGCTGCTCTGTTGACAAGGACCTCCACTTCATTCCACCTTCAATATCCCAGGAAAGAGAAAAATGGATAAAGAAGTTGTGGTCCTTATGTACAATGGAATATCACTCAGCCATGAAATCAATGTCATAAGGCTAGTAGCAGCATGATGAGTGGATTTAGGTACGACGATTCTAAGTGAAATAAGTCACACAGAAAAGGACACTTCTCATAAGGTATCACTGATAGAGGGAATGTAAAAACCGTTACACTTGACCTGAATTACAAAACAGAACAGAGTCACACATGCAGAAAACACACTATGGCTGCTTAACGGGAAAGGTGAGGTGGGGTGATACATAAAACAAGGGTTTCAAATTAGCTCAGATACCGTTCCATAAAACCAATATGTAATAGACAAGACCTACTCCTTGCTCAGGGAACTGGACTCAACACGCCCTATTCACCGCACAAGAATATATCTGACTAGTAATAATCTTAAAACCTATGTATTGATATCTCTCTGTTAGTGTGTCAAGTGGGTAAAAAGCGGCATAAACACAGCAGTGAAAAGCAGCTAAACCCCATTATAAAAATAAATTACTTTGAAAAACCCATGAAACAAAGACAGTGAAAGAGATAGAAATTCTTACACAATGCGTTCACGGGCTGTGATGCAACCTGGATTGACCATATCTTGACCCACAGCTGGATGAGACATAAGGGTGGACACTCTTGGGGCTGAGAGGTTTGGTGAGGTTGGGTGAGCAAACGCAGACCCTTTACAGTAATACTGCATGGTACCCATCGCATGGGTCACAAATCTCCAGGTTCAAGGGCATCTTCCTACATCGAAAACATGCATGAGAAACCCAGAAGATGGTACACCGTGTGATGTGGAAAGGTTTCTAAAACGCACCTCATTTCTCATCTCCTTGTGGCCGGGTTCGCTATTCCAGCCGCTTTACTAGCAATCTCCCTACTTGGAGCATCAGCACCTTTAAACTCCTGTTCCGTACAGGTTGCAATTTGTCCTGAGGATGAACTGGAAGACGTGGAACCAATGACAGACTAGCTCTTGGTGTTGGGACAGGCACAGGTCACTCTATTTTCCCATCAGGAAGGAGAATTAACCACAGGCTCAGCCTGCCCCCGGAACCAGAACAGGGCCTGAAGGCATCCTGCGCTTTTGCGGCCAGCTCCCTAAAAAGCGAGTTGTAAAATGGAGGTTCAGGGCACTGCAATTCACAAACCTGCAGAGTTATAAATGATAACTCTCGTCCACAAATATATTGAGGGAAGGCAAAGAAGAGGATTTGAAATCAAGGCAGAATTGCAGGAAACAGATTTCAGGAGGTAGATTCGAATCGCCTTTAAAGCACATGAAAAGCGGCAAAACGTTGACAATGATGCCCTTGGCCAAAAAGGGCGTATGCGTTTTTTCCTGAATATATTCAGGAAAAAACGCATACGCCCTTTTTGGCCAACCAAGCAACCTGGAAAGGCAAATCAGCACTACAAAGATGTCTCGCTTCCCATCGGTCAAAAGGGCCATGCTGAAAAAAGTCTCAAAACCAAAAATGCAGGACAGGCCATGGAGAAATGGGAGCCTTGCTACACTGATGGGCGGGATGTAAATTGTCAACAGCCACTCTGCAGAAGTGTACGGTGAGTCCTGAAATGTCTAAAAAGCAAAGCTTAGAGAGCATAGGGCACTTCCACTCATGGGGGTATAAATTGGGAAAATTAAAAATCAGCAAGACACAAGCACCCCAAAGTTTAGGGCTGCTCTGTTGACAAGGACCTCCACTTCATTCCACCTTCAATATCCCAGGAAAGAGAAAAATGGATAAAGAAGTTGTGGTCCTTATGTACAATGGAATATCACTCAGCCATGAAATTACTGTCATAAGGGTAGTAGCAGCATGATGAGTGGATTTAGGTACGACGACTCTAAGTGAAATAAGTCACACAGAAAAGGACACTTCTCATAAGGTATCACTTATAGAGGGAATGTAAAAACCGTTACACTTGAACTGAATTACAAAACAGAACAGAGTCACACATGCAGAAAACACACTATGGCTGCTTAACGGGAAAGGTGAGGTGGGGTGATACATAAAACAAGGGTTTCAAATTAGCTCAGATACCGTTCCATAAACCCAATATGTAATAGACAAGACCTACTCCTTGCTCAGAGAACTGGACTCAACACGCCCTATTCACCGCACAAGAATATATCTGACTAGTAATAATCTTAAAACCTATGTATTGATATCTCTCTGTTAGTGTGTCAAGTGGGTAAAAAGCGGCATAAACACAGCAGTGAAAAGCAGCTAAACCCCATTATAAAAATAAATTACTTTGAAAAACCCATGAAACAAAGACAGTGAAAGAGATAGAAATTCTTACACAATGCGTTCACGGGCTGTGATGCAACCTGGATTGACCATATCTTGACCCACAGCTGGATGAGACATAAGGGTGGACACTCTTGGGGCTGAGAGGTTTGGTGAGGTTGGGTGAGCAAACGCAGACCCTTTACAGTAATACTGCATGGTACCCATCGCATGGGTCACAAATCTCCAGGTTCAAGGGCATCTTCCTACATCGAAAACATGCATGAGAAACCCAGAAGATGGTACACCGTGTGATGTGGAAAGGTTTCTAAAACGCACCTCATTTCTCATCTCCTTGTGGCCGGGTTCGCTATTCCAGCCGCTTTACTAGCAATCTCCCTACTTGGAGCATCAGCACCTTTAAACTCCTGTTCCGTACAGGTTGCAATTTGTCCTGAGGATGAACTGGAAGACGTGGAACCAATGACAGACTAGCTCTTGGTGTTGGGACAGGCACAGGTCACTCTATTTTCCCATCAGGAAGGAGAATTAACCACAGGCTCAGCCTGCCCCCGGAACCAGAACAGGGCCTGAAGGCATCCTGCGCTTTTGCGGCCAGCTCCCTAAAAAGCGAGTTGTAAAATGGAGGTTCAGGGCACTGCAATTCACAAACCTGCAGAGTTATAAATGATAACTCTCGTCCACAAATATATTGAGGGAAGGCAAAGAAGAGGATTTGAAATCAAGGCAGAATTGCAGGAAACAGATTTCAGGAGGTAGATTCGAATCGCCTTTAAAGCACATGAAAAGCGGCAAAACGTTGACAATGATGCCCTTGGCCAAAAAGGGCGTATGCGTTTTTTCCTGAATATATTCAGGAAAAAACGCATACGCCCTTTTTGGCCAACCAAGCAACCTGGAAAGGCAAATCAGCACTACAAAGATGTCTCGCTTCCCATCGGTCAAAAGGGCCATGCTGAAAAAAGTCTCAAAACCAAAAATGCAGGACAGGCCATGGAGAAATGGGAGCCTTGCTACACTGATGGGCGGGATGTAAATTGTCAACAGCCACTCTGCAGAAGTGTACGGTGAGTCCTGAAATGTCTAAAAAGCAAAGCTTAGAGAGCATAGGGCACTTCCACTCATGGGGGTATAAATTGGGAAAATTAAAAATCAGCAAGACACAAGCACCCCAAAGTTTAGGGCTGCTCTGTTGACAAGGACCTCCACTTCATTCCACCTTCAATATCCCAGGAAAGAGAAAAATGGATAAAGAAGTTGTGGTCCTTATGTACAATGGAATATCACTCAGCCATGAAATTACTGTCATAAGGGTAGTAGCAGCATGATGAGTGGATTTAGGTACGACGACTCTAAGTGAAATAAGTCACACAGAAAAGGACACTTCTCATAAGGTATCACTTATAGAGGGAATGTAAAAACCGTTACACTTGAACTGAATTACAAAACAGAACAGAGTCACACATGCAGAAAACACACTATGGCTGCTTAACGGGAAAGGTGAGGTGGGGTGATACATAAAACAAGGGTTTCAAATTAGCTCAGATACCGTTCCATAAACCCAATATGTAATAGACAAGACCTACTCCTTGCTCAGAGAACTGGACTCAACACGCCCTATTCACCGCACAAGAATATATCTGACTAGTAATAATCTTAAAACCTATGTATTGATATCTCCCTGTTAGTGTGTCAAGTGGGTAAAAAGCGGCATAAACACAGCAGTGAAAAGCAGCTAAACCCCATTATAAAAATAAATTACTTTGAAAAACCCATGAAACAAAGACAGTGAAAGAGAGCAAAATTCTTACACAATGCGTTCAGGGGCTGTGATGCAACCTGGATTGACCATATCTAGACCCACAGCTGGATGAGACATAAGGGTGGACACTGTTGCGGCTGAGAGGTTTGGTGAGGTTGGGTGAGCAAACGCAGACCCTTTAAACTAATACTGCGTGGTACCCATCGCATGGGTCCCAAATCTCCAGGTTCAAGGGCATCTTCCTACATCGAAAACATGCATGAGATACCCAGAAGATGGTACACCGTGTGATGGGGAAACGTTTCTAAAACGCACCTCATTTCTCATCTGCTTGTGCCCGGGTTCGCCATTCCAGCCACTTTACTAGCAATCTCCCTCCTTGAAGCATCAGCACCTTTAACCTCCTGTTCCGTACAGGTTGCAATTTGTACTGAGGATGAACGGGAATACGTGGAACCAATGAAAGACTAGCTCTTGGTGTTGGGACAGGCACAGGTCACTCTATTTTCCCATCAGGAAGAAAAATTAACCACAGGCTCAGCCTGCCCCCCGGAACCAGAACAGGGCCTGAAGCCATCCTGCGCTTTTGCGGCCAGCTCCCTAAAAAGCGAGTTGTAAAATGGAGGTTCAGGGCACTGCAATTCACAAACCTGCAGACTTATAAATGATAACTCTCGTCCACAAATATATTGAGGGAAGGCAAAGAAGAGGATTTGAAATCAAGGCAGAATTGCAGGAAACAGATTTCAGGAGGTAGATTCGAATCGCCTTTAAAGCACATGAAAAGCGGCAAAACGTTGACAATGATGCCCTTGGCCAAAAAGGGCGTATGCGTTTTTTCCTGAATATATTCAGGAAAAAACGCATACGCCCTTTTTGGCCAACCAAGCAACCTGGAAAGGCAAATCAGCGCTACAAAGATGTCTCGCTTCCCATCGGTCAAAAGGGCCATGCTGAAAAAAGTGTCAAAACCAGAAATGCAGGACAGGCCATGGAGAAATGGGAGCCTTGCTACACTGATGGGCGGGATGTAAATTGTCAACAGCCACTCTGGAGAAGCGTACGGTGAGTCCTGAAACGTCTAAAAAGCAAAGCTTAGAGAGCATAGGGCACTTCCACTCATGGGGGTATAAATTGGGAAAATTAAAAATCAGCAAGACACAAGCACCCCAAAGTTTAGGGCGGCTCTGTTGACAAGGACCTCCACTTCATTCCACCTTCAATATCCCAGGAAAGAGAAAAATGGATAAAGAAGTTATGGTCCTTATGTACAATGGAATATCACTCAGCCATGAAATCAATGTCATAAGGCTAATAGCAGCATGATGAGTGGATTTAGGTACGACGATTCTAAGTGAAATAAGTCACACAGAAAAGGACACTTCTCATAAGGTATCACTGATAGAGGGAATGTAAAAACCGTTACACTTGAACTGAATTACAAAACAGAACAGAGTCACACATGCAGAAAACACACTATGGCTGCTTCACGGGAAAGGTGAGGTGGGGTGATACATAAAACAAGGGTTTCAAATTAGCTCAGATACCGTTCCATAAAACCAATATGTAATAGACAAGACCTACTCCTTGCTCAGAGAACTGGACTCAACACGCCCTATTCACCGCACAAGAATATATCTGACTAGTAATAATCTTAAAACCTATGTATAGATATCTCTCTGTTAGTGTGTCAAGTGGGTGTAAAGCGGCATAAATACAGAAGTGAAAAGCAGCTAAACCCCATTATAAAAATAAATTACTTTGAATAACCCATGAAACAAAGACAGTGAAAGAGAGCGAAATTCTTACACAATTCGTTCAGGGGCTGTGATGCAACCTGGATTGACCATATCTAGACCCACAGCTGGATGAGACCTAAGGGTGGACACTCTTGGGGCTGAGAGGTTTGGTGAGGTTGGGTGAGCAAACGCAGACCCTTTACAGTAATACTGCATGGTACCCATCGCATGGGTCCCAAATCTCCAGGTTCAAGGGCATCTTCCTACATCGAAAACATGCATGAGAAACCCAGAAGATGGTACAACGTGTGATGTGGAAAGGTTTCTAAAACGCACCTCATTTCTCATCTCCTTGTGGCCGGGTTCGCTATTCCAGCCGCTTTACTAGCAATCTCCCTACTTCGAGCATCAGCACCTTTAACCTCCTGTTCTGTACAGGTTGCAATTTGTCCTGAGGATGAACTGGAAGACGTGGAACCAATGAGAGACTAGCTCTTGGTGTGGGGACAGGCACAGGTCACTCTATTTTCCCATCAGGAAGAAGAATTAACCACAGGCTCAGCCTGCCCCCCGGAACCAAAACAGGGCCTGAAGCCATCCTGCGCTATTGAGGCCAGCTCTCTAAAAAGCGAGTTGTAAAATGGAGGTTCAGGGCACTACAATTCACAAACCTGCAGACTTATAAATGATAACTCTCATCCACAAATATATTGAGGGAAGGCAAAGAAGAGGATTTGAAATAAAGGCAGAATTGCAGGAAACAGATTTCAGGAGGTAGATTCGAATCGCCTTTAAAGCACATGAAAAGCGGCAAAACGTTGACAATGATGCCCTTGGCCAAAAAGGGCGTATGCGTTTTTTCCTGAATATATTCAGGAAAAAACGCATACGCCCTTTTTGGCCAACCAAGCAACCTGGAAAGGCAAATCAGCGCTACAAAGATGTCTCGCTTCCCATCGGTCAAAAGGGCCATGCTGAAAAAAGTGTCAAAACCAGAAATGCAGGACAGGCCATGGAGAAATGGGAGCATTGCTACACTGATGGGCGGGATGTAAATTGTCAACAGCCACTCTGCAGAAGCGTACGGTGAGTCCTGAAACGTCTAAAAAGCAAAGCTTAGAGAGCATAGGGCACTTCCACTCATGGGGGTATAAATTGGGAAAATTAAAAATCAGCAAGACACAAGCACCCCAAAGTTTAGGGCTGCTCTGTTGACAAGGACCTCCACTTCATTCCACCTTCAATATCCCAGGAAAGAGAAAAATGGATAAAGAAGTTGTGGTCCTTATGTACAATGGAATATCACTCAGCCATGAAATTACTGTCATAAGGGTAGTAGCAGCATGATGAGTGGATTTAGGTACGACGACTCTAAGTGAAATAAGTCACACAGAAAAGGACACTTCTCATAAGGTATCACTTATAGAGGGAATGTAAAAACCGTTACACTTGAACTGAATTACAAAACAGAACAGAGTCACACATGCAGAAAACACACTATGGCTGCTTAACGGGAAAGGTGAGGTGGGGTGATACATAAAACAAGGGTTTCAAATTAGCTCAGATACCGTTCCATAAACCCAATATGTAATAGACAAGACCTACTCCTTGCTCAGAGAACTGGACTCAACACGCCCTATTCACCGCACAAGAATATATCTGACTAGTAATAATCTTAAAACCTATGTATTGATATCTCCCTGTTAGTGTGTCAAGTGGGTAAAAAGCGGCATAAACACAGCAGTGAAAAGCAGCTAAACCCCATTATAAAAATAAATTACTTTGAAAAACCCATGAAACAAAGACAGTGAAAGAGAGCGAAATTCTTACACAATGCGTTCAGGGGCTGTGATGCAACCTGGATTGACCATATCTAGACCCACAGCTGGATGAGACATAAGGGTGGACACTGTTGCGGCTGAGAGGTTTGGTGAGGTTGGGTGAGCAAATGCAGACCCTTTAAAGTAATACTGCGTGGTACCCATCGCATGGGTCCCAAATCTCCAGGTTCAAGGGCATCTTCCTACATCGAAAACATGCATGAGATACCCAGAAGATGGTACACCGTGTGATGGGGAAAGGTTTCTAAAACGCACCTCATTTCTCATCTGCTTGTGCCCGGGTTCGCCATTCCAGCCCCTTTACTAGCAATTTCCCTCCTTGAAGCATCAGCACCTTTAACCTCCTGTTCCGTACAGGTTGCAATTTGTACTGAGGATGAACGGGAAGACGTGGAACCAATGAAAGACTAGCTCTTGGTGTTGGGACAGGCACAGGTCACTCTATTTTCCCATCAGGAAGAAAAATTAACCACAGGCTCAGCCTGCCCCCCGGAACCAGAACAGGGCCTGAAGCCATCCTGCGCTTTTGCGGCCAGCTCCCTAAAAAGCGAGTTGTAAAATGGAGGTTCAGGGCACTGCAATTCACAAACCTGCAGACTTATAAATGATAATTCTCATCCACAAATATATTGAGGGAAGGCAAAGAAGAGGATTTGAAATCAAGGCAGAATTGCAGGAAACAGATTTCAGGAGGTAGATTCGAATCGCCTTTAAAGCACATGAAAAGCAGCAAAACGTTGACAATGATGCCCTTGGCCAAAAAGGGCGTATGCGTTTTTTCCTGAATATATTCAGGAAAAAACGCACACGCCCTTTTTGGCCAACCAAGCAACCTGGAAAGGCAAATCAGCGCTACAAAGATGTCTCGCTTCCCATCGGTCAAAAGGGCCATGCTGAAAAAAGTGTCAACACCAGAAATGCAGGACAGGCCATGGAGAAATGGGAGCCTTGCTACACTGATGGGCGGGATGTAAATTGTCAACAGCCACTCTGGAGAAGTGTACGGTGAGTCCTGAAACGTCTTAAAAGCAAAGCTTAGAGAGCATAGGGCACTTCCACTCATGGGGGTATAAATTGGGAAAATGAAAAATCAGCAAGACACAAGCACCCCAAAGTTTAGGGCTGCTCTGTTGACAAGGACCTCCACTTCATTCCACCTTCAATATCCCAGGAAAGAGAAAAATGGATAAAGAAGTTGTGGTCCTTATGTACAATGGAATATCACTCAGCCATGAAATCAATGTCATAAGGCTAGTAGCAGCATGATGAGTGGATTTAGGTACGACGATTCTAAGTGAAATAAGTCACACAGAAAAGGACACTTCTCATAAGGTATCACTGATAGAGGGAATGTAAAAACCGTTACACTTGACCTGAATTACAAAACAGAACAGAGTCACACATGCAGAAAACACACTATGGCTGCTTAACGGGAAAGGTGAGGTGGGGTGATACATAAAACAAGGGTTTCAAATTAGCTCAGATACCGTTCCATAAAACCAATATGTAATAGACAAGACCTACTCCTTGCTCAGGGAACTGGACTCAACACGCCCTATTCACCGCACAAGAATATATCTGACTAGTAATAATCTTAAAACCTATGTATTGATATCTCTCTGTTAGTGTGTCAAGTGGGTAAAAAGCGGCATAAACACAGCAGTGAAAAGCAGCTAAACCCCATTATAAAAATAAATTACTTTGAAAAACCCATGAAACAAAGACAGTGAAAGAGATAGAAATTCTTACACAATGCGTTCACGGGCTGTGATGCAACCTGGATTGACCATATCTTGACCCACAGCTGGATGAGACATAAGGGTGGACACTCTTGGGGCTGAGAGGTTTCGTGAGGTTGGGTGAGCAAACGCAGACCCTTTACAGTAATACTGCATGGTACCCATCGCATGGGTCACAAATCTCCAGGTTCAAGGGCATCTTCCTACATCGAAAACATGCATGAGAAACCCAGAAGATGGTACACCGTGTGATGTGGAAAGGTTTCTAAAACGCACCTCATTTCTCATCTCCTTGTGGCCGGGTTCGCTATTCCAGCCGCTTTACTAGCAATCTCCCTACTTGGAGCATCAGCACCTTTAAACTCCTGTTCCGTACAGGTTGCAATTTGTCCTGAGGATGAACTGGAAGACGTGGAACCAATGACAGACTAGCTCTTGGTGTTGGGACAGGCACAGGTCACTCTATTTTCCCATCAGGAAGGAGAATTAACCACAGGCTCAGCCTGCCCCCGGAACCAGAACAGGGCCTGAAGGCATCCTGCGCTTTTGCGGCCAGCTCCCTAAAAAGCGAGTTGTAAAATGGAGGTTCAGGGCACTGCAATTCACAAACCTGCAGAGTTATAAATGATAACTCTCGTCCACAAATATATTGAGGGAAGGCAAAGAAGAGGATTTGAAATCAAGGCAGAATTGCAGGAAACAGATTTCAGGAGGTAGATTCGAATCGCCTTTAAAGCACATGAAAAGCGGCAAAACGTTGACAATGATGCCCTTGGCCAAAAAGGGCGTATGCGTTTTTTCCTGAATATATTCAGGAAAAAACGCATACGCCCTTTTTGGCCAACCAAGCAACCTGGAAAGGCAAATCAGCGCTACAAAGATGTCTCGCTTCCCATCGGTCAAAAGGGCCATGCTGAAAAAAGTCTCAAAACCAAAAATGCAGGACAGGCCATGGAGAAATGGGAGCCTTGCTACACTGATGGGCGGGATGTAAATTGTCAACAGCCACTCTGGAGAAGCGTACGGTGAGTCCTGAAACGTCTAAAAAGCAAAGCTTAGAGAGCATAGGGCACTTCCACTCATGGGGGTATAAATTGGGAAAATGAAAAATCAGCAAGACACAAGCACCCCAAAGTTTAGGGCTGCTCTGTTGACAAGGACCTCCACTTCATTCCACCTTCAATATCCCAGGAAAGAGAAAAATGGATAAAGAAGTTGTGGTCCTTATGTACAATGGAATATCACTCAGCCATGAAATCAATGTCATAAGGCTAGTAGCAGCATGATGAGTGGATTTAGGTACGACGATTCTAAGTGAAATAAGTCACACAGAAAAGGACACTTCTCATAAGGTATCACTGATAGAGGGAATGTAAAAACCGTTACACTTGACCTGAATTACAAAACAGAACAGAGTCACACATGCAGAAAACACACTATGGCTGCTTAACGGGAAAGGTGAGGTGGGGTGATACATAAAACAAGGGTTTCAAATTAGCTCAGATACCGTTCCATAAAACCAATATGTAATAGACAAGACCTACTCCTTGCTCAGAGAACTGGACTCAACACGCCCTATTCACCGCACAAGAATATATCTGACTAGTAATAATCTTAAAACCTATGTATTGATATCTCTCTGTTAGTGTGTCAAGTGGGTAAAAAGCGGCATAAACACAGCAGTGAAAAGCAGCTAAACCCCTTTATAAAAATAAATTACTTTGAAAAACCCATGAAACAAAGACAGTGAAAGAGAGAGAAATTCTTACACAATGCGTTCAGGGGCTGTGATGCAACCTGGATTGACCATATCTAGACCCACAGCTGGATGAGACATA
The DNA here is from genome assembly GCF_965194805.1 of Balaenoptera borealis. Taxonomy (NCBI): domain Eukaryota; kingdom Metazoa; phylum Chordata; class Mammalia; order Artiodactyla; family Balaenopteridae; genus Balaenoptera; species Balaenoptera borealis. The sequence continues at coordinate 236,829 of NW_028123549.1, forward strand.
AGGGTGGACACTCTTGGGGCTGAGAGGTTTGGTGAGGTTGGGTGAGCAAACGCAGACCCTTTAAAGTAATACTGCGTGGTACCCATCGCATGGGTCCCAAATCTCCAGGTTCAAGGGCATCTTCCTACATCGAAAACATGCATGAGATACCCAGAAGATGGTACACCGTGTGATGGGGAAACGTTTCTAAAACGCACCTCATTTCTCATCTGCTTGTGCCCGGGTTCGCCATTCCAGCCACTTTACTAGCAATCTCCCTCCTTGGAGCATCAGCACCTTTAACCTCCTGTTCCGTACAGGTTGCAATTTGTACTGAGGATGAACGGGAATACGTGGAACCAATGAAAGACTAGCTCTTGGTGTTGGGACAGGCACAGGTCACTCTATTTTCCCATCAGGAAGAAAAATTAACCACAGGCTCAGCCTGCCCCCCGGAACCAGAACAGGGCCTGAAGCCATCCTGCGCTTTTGCGGCCAGCTCCCTAAAAAGCGAGTTGTAAAATGGAGGTTCAGGGCACTGCAATTTCCAAACCTGCAGACTTATAAATGATAACTCTCATCCACAAATATATTGAGGGAAGGCAAAGAAGAGGATTTGAAATCAAGGCAGAATTGCCGGAAACAGATTTCAGGAGGTAGATTCGAATCGCCTTTAAAGCACATGAAAAGCGGCAAAACGTTGACAATGATGCCCTTGGCCAAAAAGGGCGTATGCGTTTTTTCCTGAATATATTCAGGAAAAAACGCATACGCCCTTTTTGGCCAACCAAGCAACCTGGAAAGGCAAATCAGCGCTACAAAGATGTCTCGCTTCCCATCGGTCAAAAGGGCCATGCTGAAAAAAGTGTCAAAACCAGAAACGCAGGACAGGCCATGGAGAAATGGGAGCCTTGCTACACTGATGGGCGGGATGTAAATTGTCAACAGCCACTCTGGAGAAGTGTACGGTGAGTCCTGAAACGTCTAAAAAGCAAAGCTTAGAGAGCATAGGGCACTTCCACTCATGGGGGTATAAATTGGGAAAATGAAAAATCAGCAACACAAAAGCACCCCAAAGTTTAGGGCTGCTCTGTTGACAAGGACCTCCACTTCATTCCACCTTCAATATCCCAGGAAAGAGAAAAATGGATAAAGAAGTTGTGGTCCTTATGTACAATGGAATATCACTCAGCCATGAAATCAATGTCATAAGGCTAGTAGCAGCATGATGAGTGGATTTAGGTACGACGACTCTAAGTGAAATAAGTCACACAGAAAAGGGCACTTCTCATAAGGTATCACTTATAGAGGGAATGTAAAAACCGTTACACTTGAACTGAATTACAAAACAGAACAGAGTCACACATGCAGAAAACACACTATGGCTGCTTAACGGGAAAGGTGAGGTGGGGTGATACATAAAACAAGGGTTTCAAATTAGCTCAGATACCGTTCCATAAACCCAATATGTAATAGACAAGACCTACTCCTTGCTCAGAGAACTGGACTCAACACGCCCTATTCACCGCACAAGAATATATCTGACTAGTAATAATCTTAAAACCTATGTATTGATATCTCTCTGTTAGTGTGTCAAGTGGGTAAAAAGCGGCATAAACACAGCAGTGAAAAGCAGCTAAACCCCATTATAAAAATAAATTACTTTGAAAAACCCATGAAACAAAGACAGTGAAAGAGAGAGAAATTCTTACACAATGCGTTCAGGGGCTGTGATGCAACCTGGATTGACCATATCTAGACCCACAGCTGGATGAGACATAAGGGTGGACACTGTTGCGGCTGAGAGGTTTGGTGAGGTTGGGTGAGCAAACGCAGACCCTTTAAAGTAATACTGCGTGGTACCCATCGCATGGGTCCCAAATCTCCAGGTTCCAGGGCATCTTCCTACATCGAAAACATGCATGAGAAACCCAGAAGATGGTACACCGTGTGATGTGGAAAGGTTTCTAAAACGCACCTCATTTCTCATCTCCTTGTGCCCGGGTTCGCTATTCCAGCCGCTTTACTAGCAATCTCCCTACTTGGAGCATCAGCACCTTTAACCTCCTGCTCCGTACAGGTTGCAATTTGTCCTGAGGGTGAACGGGAAGACGTGGAACCAATGAGAGACTAGCTCTTGGTGTTGGGACAGGCACAGGTCACTCTATTTTCCCATCAGGAAGAGGAATTACCACAGGCTCAGCCTGCCCCCGGAACCAGAACGGGCCTGAAGGCATCCTGCGCTTTTGCGGCCAGCTCCCTAAAAAGCGAGTTGCAAAATGGAGGTTCAGGGCACTGCAATTCACAAACCTGCAGAGTTATAAATGATAACTCTCGTCCACAAATATATTGAGGGAAGGCAAAGAAGAGGATTTGAAATCAAGGCAGAATTGCAGGAAACAGATTTCAGGAGGTAGATTCGAATCGCCTTTAAAGCACATGAAAAGCGGCAAAACGTTGACAATGATGCCCTTGGCCAAAAAGGGCGTATGCGTTTTTTCCTGAATATATTCAGGAAAAAACGCATACGCCCTTTTTGGCCAACCAAGCAACCTGGAAAGGCAAATCAGCGCTACAAAGATGTCTCGCTTCCCATCGGTCAAAAGGGCCATGCTGAAAAAAGTGTCAAAACCAGAAATGCAGGACAGGCCATGGAGAAATGGGAGCCTTGCTACACTGATGGGCGGGATGTAAATTGTCAACAGCCACTCTGGAGAAGTGTACGGTGAGTCCTGAAACGTCTGAAAAGCAAAGCTTAGAGAGCATAGGGCACTTCCACTCATGGGGGTATAAATTGGGAAAATTAAAATTCAGCAAGACACAAGCACCCCAAAGTTTAGGACTGCTCTGTTGACAAGGACCTCCACTTCATTCCACCTTCAATATCCCAGGAAAGAGAAAAATGGATAAAGAAGTTGTGGTCCTTATGTACAATGGAATATCACTCAGCCATGAAATCAATGTCATAAGGCTAGTAGCAGCATGATGAGTGGATTTAGGTACGACGATTCTAAGTGAAATAAGTCACACAGAAAAGGACACTTCTCATAAGGTATCACTTATAGAGGGAATGTAAAAACCGTTACACTTGAACTGAATTACAAAACAGAACAGAGTCACACATGCAGAAAACACACTATGGCTGCTTAACGGGAAAGGTGAGGTGGGGTGATACATAAAACAAGGGTTTCAAATTAGCTCAGATACCGTTCCATAAACCCAATATGTAATAGACAAGACGTACTCCTTGCTCAGAGAACTGGACTCAACACGCCCTATTCACCGCACAAGAATATATCTGACTAGTAATAATCTTAAAACCTATGTATTGATATCTCTCTGTTAGTGTGTCAAGTGGGTGTAAAGCGGCATAAACACAGCAGTGAAAAGCAGCTAAACCCCATTATAAAAATAAATTACTTTGAAAAATCCATGAAACAAAGACAGTGAAAGAGAGCGAAATTCTTACACAATGCGTTCAGGGGCTGTGATGCAACCTGGATTGACCATATCTAGACCCACAGCTGGATGAGATATAAGGGTGGACACTGTTGCGGCTGAGAGGTTTGGTGAGGTTGGGTGAGCAAACGCAGACCCTTTAAAGTAATACTGTGTGGTACCCATCGCATGGGTCCCAAATCTCCAGGTTCAAGGGCATCTTCCTACATCGAAAACATGCATGAGAAACCCAGAAGATGGTACACCGTGTGATGGGGAAAGGTTTCTAAAACGCACCTCATTTTTCATCTCCTTGTGCTCGGGTTCGCCATTCCAGCCACTTTACTAGCAATCTCCCTCCTTGGAGCATCATCACCTTTAACCTCCTGTTCCGTACAGGTTGCAATTTGTCCTGAGGATGAACGGGAAGACGTGGAACCAATGAGAGACTAGCTCTTGGTGTTGGCACAGGCACAGGTCACTCTATTTTCCCATCAGGAAGAAGAATTAACCACAGGCTCAGCCTGCCCCCCGGAACAAGAACAGGGCCTGAAGCCATCCTGCGCTTTTGCGGCCATCTCCCAAAAACGCGAGTTGTAAAATGGAGGTTCAGGGCACTGCAATTCACAAACCTGCAGAGTTATAAATGATAACTCTCGTCCACAAATATATTGAGGGAAGGCAAAGAAGAGGATTTGAAATCAAGGCAGAATTGCAGGAAACAGATTTCAGGAGGTAGATTCGAATCGCCTTTAAAGCACATGAAAAGCGGCAAAACGTTGACAATGATGCCCTTGGCCAAAAAGGGCGTATGCGTTTTTTCCTGAATATATTCAGGAAAAAACGCATACGCCCTTTTTGGCCAACCAAGCAACCTGGAAAGGCAAATCAGCGCTACAAAGATGTCTCGCTTCCCATCGGTCAAAAGGGCCATGCTGAAAAAAGTGTCAAAACCAGAAATGCAGGACAGGCCCTGGAGAAATGGGAGCCTTGCTACACTGATGGGCGGGATGTAAATTGTCAACAGCCACTCTGGAGAAGTGTACGGTGAGTCCTGAAACGTCTAAAAAGCAAAGCTTAGGGAGCATAGGGCACTTCCACTCATGGGGGTATAAATTGGGAAAATTAAAAATCAGCAAGACACAAACACCCCAAAGTTTAGGGCTGCTCTGTTGACAAGGACCTCCACTTCATTCCACCTTCAATATCCCAGGAAAGAGAAAAATGGATAAAGAAGTTGTGGTCCTTATGTACAATGGAATATCACTCAGCCATGAAATCAATGTCATAAGGCTAGTAGCAGCATGATGAGCGGATTTAGGTACGACGATTCTAAGTGAAATAAGTCACACAGAAAAGGACACTTCTCATAAGGTATCACTGATAGAGGGAATGTAAAAACCGTTACACTTGAACTGAATTACAAAACAGAACAGAGTCACACATGCAGAAAACACACTATGGCTGCTTAACGGGAAAGGTGAGGTGGGGTGATACATAAAACAAGGGTTTCAAATTAGCTCAGATACCGTTCCATAAAACCAATATGTAATAGACAAGACCTACTCCTTGCTCAGAGAACTGGACTCAACACGCCCTATTCACCGCACAAGAATATATCTGACTAGTAATAATCTTAAAACCTATGTATTGATATCTCTCTGTTAGTGTGTCAAGTGGGTGTAAAGCGGCATAAACACAGCAGTGAAAAGCAGCTAAACCCCATTATAAAAATAAATTACTTTGAAAAACCCATGAAACAAAGACAGTGAAAGAGAGCGAAATTCTTACACAATGCGTTCAGGGGCTGTGATGCAACCTGGATTGACCATATCTAGACCCACAGCTGGATGAGACATAAGGGTGGACACTGTTGCGGCTGAGAGGTTTGGTGAGGTTGGGTGAGCAAACGCAGACCCTTTAAAGTAATACTGCGTGGTACCGATCGCATGGGTCCCAAATCTCCAGGTTCAAGGGCATCTTCCTACATCGAAAACATGCATGAGATACCCAGAAGATGGTACACCGTGTGATGGGGAAAGGTTTCTAAAACGCACCTCATTTCTCATCTCCTTGTGCTCGGGTTCGCCATTCCAGCCACTTTACTAGCAATCTCCCTCCTTGGAGCATCATCACGTTTAACCTCCTGTTCCGTACAGGTTGATATTTGTCCTGAGGATGAACGGGAAGACGTGGAACCAATGAGAGACTAGCTCTTGGTGTTGGGACAGGCACAGGTCACTCTATTTTCCCATCAGGAAGAAGAATTAACCACAGGCTCAGCCTGCCCCCCGGAACCAGAACAGGGCCTGAAGCCATCCTGCGCTTTTGCGGCCAGCTCCCAAAAACGCGAGTTGTAAAATGGAGGTTCAGGGCACTGCAATTCACAAACCTGCAGAGTTATAAATGATAACTCTCGTCCACAAATATATTGAGGGAAGGCAAAGAAGAGGATTTGAAATCAAGGCAGAATTGCAGGAAACAGATTTCAGGAGGTAGATTCGAATCGCCTTTAAAGCACATGAAAAGCGGCAAAACGTTGAAAATGATGCCCTTGGCCAAAAAGGGCGTATGCGTTTTTTCCTGAATATATTCAGGAAAAAAGGCATACGCTCTTTTTGCCCAACCAAGCAACCTGGAAAGGCAAATCAGCGCTACAAAGATGTCTCGCTTCCCATCGGTTAAAAAGGCCATGCTGAATAAAGTGTCAAAACCAGAAATGCAGGACAGGCCATGGAGAAATGGGAGCCTTGCTACACTGATGGGCGGGATGTAAATTGCCAACAGCCACTCTGGAGAAGCGTACGGTGAGTCCTGAAATATCTAAAAAACAAAGCTTAGAGAGCATAGGGCACTTCCACTCATGGGGTTATAAATTGGGAAAATTAAAAATCAGCAAGACACAAGCACCCCAAAGTTTAGGGCTGCTCTGTTGACAAGGACCTCCACTTCATTCCACCTTCAATATCCCAGGAAAGAGAAAAATGGATAAAGAAGTTGTGGTCCTTATGTACAATGGAATATCACTCAGCCGTGAAATCAATGTCATAAGGCTAGTACCAGCATGATGAGTGAATTTAGGTACGACGACTCTAAGTGAAATAAGTCACACAGAAAAGGGCACTTCTCATAAGGTATCACTTATAGAGGGAATGTAAAAACCGTTACACTTGAACTGAATTACAAAACAGAACAGAGTCACACATGCAGAAAACACACTATGGCTGCTTAACGGGAAAGGTGAGGTGGGGTGATACATAAAACAAGGGTTTCAAATTAGCTCAGATACCGTTCCATAAACCCAATATGTAATAGACAAGACCTACTCCTTGCTCAGAGAACTGGACTCAACACGCCCTATTCACCGCACAAGAATATATCTGACTAGTAATAATCTTAAAACTTATGTATTGATATCTCTCTGTTAGTGTGTCAAGTGGGTGTAAAGCGGCATAAACACAGCAGTGAAAAGCAGCTAAACCCCATTATAAAAATAAATTACTTTGAAAAACCCATGAAACAAAGACAGTGAAAGAGAGTGAAATTCTTACACAATGCGTTCAGGGGCTGTGATGCAACCTGGATTGACCATATCTAGACCCACAGCTGGATGAGACATAAGGGTGGACACTGTTGCGGCTGAGAGGTTTGGTGAGGTTGGGTGAGCAAACGCAGCCCCTTTAAAGTAATACTGCGTGGTACCCATCGCATGGGTCCCAAATCTCCAGGTTCAAGGGCATCTTCCTACATCGAAAACATGCATGAGAAACCCAGAAGATGGTACACCGTGTGATGGGGAAAGGTTTCTAAAACGCACCTCATTTCTCATCTCCTTGTGCTCGGGTTCACCATTCCAGCCACTTTACTAGCAATCTCCCTCCTTGGAGCATCATCACCTTTAACCTCCTGTTCCGTACAGGTTGAAATTTGTCCTGAGGATGAACGGGAAGACGTGGAACCAATGAGAGACTAGCTCTTGGTGTTGGGACAGGCACAGGTCACTCTATTTTCCCATCAGGAAGAAGAATTAACCACAGGCTCAGCCTGCCACCCGGAACCAGAACAGGGCCTGAAGCCATCCGGTGCTATTGCGGCCAGCTCCCTAAAAAGCGAGTTGTAAAATGGAGGTTCAGGGCACTGCAATTCACAAACCTGCAGACTTATAAATGATAACTCTCGTCCACAAATATATTGAGGGAAGGCAAAGAAGAGGATTTGAAATCAAGGCAGAATTGCAGGAAACAGATTTCAGGAGGTAGATTCGAATCGCCTTTAAAGCACATGAAAAGCGGCAAAACGTTGACAATGATGCCCTTGGCCAAAAAGGGCGTATGCGTTTTTTCCTGAATATATTCAGGAAAAAACGCATACGCCCTTTTTGGCCAACCAAGCAACCTGGAAAGGCAAATCAGCGCTACAAAGATGTCTCGCTTCCCATCGGTCAAAAGGGCCATGCTGAAAAAAGTGTCAAAACCAGAAATGCAGGACAGGCCATGGAGAAATGGGAGCCTTGCTACACTGATGGGCGGGATGTAAATTGTCAACAGCCACTCTGGAGAAGTGTACGGTGAGTCCTGAAACGTCTAAAAAGCAAAGCTAAGAGAGCATAGGGCACTTCCACTCATGGGGGTATAAATTGGGAAAATGAAAAATCAGCAAGACACAAGCACCCCAAAGTTTAGGGCTGCTCTGTTGACAAGGACCTCCACTTCATTCCACCTTCAATATCCCAGGAAAGAGAAAAATGGATAAAGAAGTTGTGGTCCTTATGTACAATGGAATATCACTCAGCCGTGAAATCAATGTCATAAGGCTAGTAGCAGCATGATGAGTGGATTTAGGTACGACGATTCTAAGTGAAATAAGTCACACAGAAAAGGACACTTCTCATAAGGTATCACTGATAGAGGGAATGTAAAAACCGTTACACTTGAACTGAATTACAAAACAGAACAGAGTCACACATGCAGAAAACACACTATGGCTGCTTAACGGGAAAGGTGAGGTGGGGTGATATATAAAACAAGGGTTTCAAATTAGCTCAGATACCGTTCCATAAACCCAATATGTAATAGACAAGACCTACTCCTTGCTCAGAGAACTGGACTCAACACGCCCTATTCACCGCACAAGAATATATCTGACTAGTAATAATCTTAAAACCTATGTATTGATATCTCTCTGTTAGTGTGTCAAGTGGGTAAAAAGCGGCATAAACACAGCAGTGAAAAGCAGCTAAACCCCATTATAAAAATAAATTACTTTGAAAAACCCATGAAACAAAGACCGTGAAAGAGATAGAAATTCTTACACAATGCGTTCACGGGCTGTGATGCAACCTGGATTGACCATATCTAGACCCACAGCTGGATGAGACATAAGGGTGGACACTGTTGCGGCTGAGAGGTTTGGTGAGGTTGGGTGAGCAAACGCAGACCCTTTAAAGTAATACTGCGTGGTACCCATCGCATGGGTCCCAAATCTCCAGGTTCAAGGGCATCTTCCTACATCGAAAACATGCATGAGAATCCCAGAAGATGGTACACCGTGTGATGTGGAAAGGTTTCTAAAACGCATCTCATTTCTCATCTCCTTGTGCCCGGGTTCGCTATTCCAGCCACTTTACTAGCAATCTCCCTACTTCGAGCATCAGCACCTTTGACCTCCTGCTCCGTACAGGTTGCAATTTGTCCTGAGGGTGAACGGGAAGACGTGGAACCAATGAGAGACTAGCTCTTGGTGTTGGGACAGGCACAGGTCACTCTATTTTCCCATCAGGAAGAAGAATTAACCACAGGCTCAGCCTGCCCCCGGAACCAGAACAGGGCCTGAAGGCATGCTGCGCTTTTGCGTCCAGCTCCCTAAAAAGCGAGTTGCAAAATGGAGGTTCAGGGCACTGCAATTCACAAACCTGCAGAGTTATAAATGATAACTCTCATCCACAAATATATTGAGGGAAGGCAAAGAAGAGGATTTGAAATCAAGGCAGAATTGCAGGAAACAGATTTCAGGAGGTAGATTCGAATCGCCTTTAAAGCACATGAAAAGCAGCAAAACGTTGACAATGATGCCCTTGGCCAAAAAGGGCGTATGCGTTTTTTCCTGAATATATTCAGGAAAAAACGCATACGCCCTTTTTGGCCAACCAAGCAACTTGGAAAGGCAAATCAGCGCTACAAAGATGTCTCGCTTCCTATCGGTTAAAAAGGCCATGCTGAAAAAAGTGTCAAAACCAGAAATGCAGGACAGGCCATGGAGAAATGGGAGCCTTGCTACACTGATGGGCGGGATGTAAATTGCCAACAGCCACTCTGGAGAAGCGAACGGTGAGTCCTGAAACATCTAAAAAACAAAGCTTAGAGAGCATAGGGCACTTCCACTCATGGGGTTATAAATTTGGAAAATTAAAAATCAGCAAGACACAAGCACCCCAAAGTTTAGGGCTGCTCTGTTGACAAGGACCTCCACTTCATTCCACCTTCAATATCCCAGGAAAGAGAAAAATGGATAAAGAAGTTGTGGTCCTTATGTACAATGGAATATCACTCAGCCGTGAAATCAATGTCATAAGGCTAGTAGCAGCATGATGAGTGGATTTAGGTACGACGACTCTAAGTGAAATAAGTCACACAGAAAAGGACACTTCTCATAAGGTATCACTGATAGAGGGAATGTAAAAACCGTTACACTTGAACTGAATTACAAAACAGAACAGAGTCACACATGCAGAAAACACACTATGGCTGCTTAACGGGAAAGGTGAGGTGGGGTGATACATAAAACAAGGGTTTCAAATTAGCTCAGATACCGTTCCATAAACCCAATATGTAATAGACAAGACCTACTCCTTGCTCAGAGAACTGGACTCAACACGCCCTATTCACCGCACAAGAATACATCTGACTAGTAATAATCTTAAAACCTATGTACTGATATCTCTCTGTTAGTGTGTCAAGTGGGTAAAAAGCGGCATAAACACAGCAGTGAAAAGCAGCTAAACCCCATTATAAAAATAAATTACTTTGAAAAACCCATGAAACAAAGACAGTGAAAGAGAGAGAAATTCTTACACAATGCGTTCAGGGGCTGTGATGCAACCTGGATTGACCATATCTAGACCCACAGCTGGATGAGACATAAGGGTGGACACTGTTGCGGTTGAGAGGTTTGGTGAGGTTGGGTGAGCAAACGCAGACCCTTTAAAGTAATACTGCGTGGTACCCATCGCATGGGTCCCAAATCTCCAGGTTCAAGGGCATCTTCCTACATCGAAAACATGCATGAGATACCCAGAAGATGGTACACCGTGTGATGGGGAAAGGTTTCTAAAACGCACCTCATTTCTCATCTCCTTGTGCTCGGGTTCGCCATTCCAGCCACTTTACTAGCAATCTCCCTCCTTGGAGCATCATCACGTTTAACCTCCTGTTCCGTACAGGTTGATATTTGTCCTGAGGATGAACGGGAAGACGTGGAACCAATGAGAGACTAGCTCTTGGTGTTGGGACAGGCACAGGTCACTCTATTTTCCCATCAGGAAGAAGAATTAACCACAGGCTCAGCCTGCCCCCCGGAACCAGAACAGGGCCTGAAGCCATCCTGCGCTTTTGCGGCCATCTCCCAAAAACGCGAGTTGTAAAATGGAGGTTCAGGGCACTGCAATTCACAAACCTGCAGAGTTATAAATGATAACTCTCGTCCACAAATATATTGAGGGAAGGCAAAGAAGAGGATTTGAAATCAAGGCAGAATTGCAGGAAACAGATTTCAGGAGGTAGATTCGAATCGCCTTTAAAGCACATGAAAAGCGGCAAAACGTTGACAATGATGCCCTTGGCCAAAAAGGGCGTATGCGTTTTTTCCTGAATATATTCAGGAAAAAACGCATACGCCCTTTTTGGCCAACCAAGCAACCTGGAAAGGCAAATCAGCGCTACAAAGATGTCTCGCTTTCCATCGGTTAAAAAGGCCAAGCTGAATAAAGTGTCAAAACCAGAAATGCAGGACAGGCCATGGAGAAATGGGAGCCTTGCTACACTGATGGGCGGGATGTAAATTGCCAACAGCCACTCTGGAGAAGCGTACGGTGAGTCCTGAAACATCTAAAAAACAAAGCTTAGAGAGCATAGGGCACTTCCACTCATGGGGGTATAAATTGGGAAAATTAAAAATCAGCAAGACACAAGCACCCCAAAGTTTAGGGCTGCTCTGTTGACAAGGACCTCCACTTCATTCCACCTTCAATATCCCAGGAAAGAGAAAAATGGATAAACAAGTTGTGGTCCTTATGTACAATGGAATATCACTCAGCCGTGAAATCAATGTCATAAGGCTAGTAGCAGCATGATGAGTGGATTTAGGTACGACGACTCTAAGTGAAATAAGTCACACAGAAAAGGACACTTCTCATAAGGTATCACTTATAGAGGGAATGTAAAAACCGTTACACTTGAACTGAATTACAAAACAGAACAGAGTCACACATGCAGAAAACACACTATGGCTGCTTAACGGGAAAGGTGAGGTGGGGTGATACATAAAACAAGGGTTTCAAATTAGCTCAGATACCGTTCCATAAACCCAATATGTAATAGACAAGACCTACTCCTTGCTCAGAGAACTGGACTCAACACGCCCTATTCACCGCACAAGAATATATCTGACTAGTAATAATCTTAAAACCTATGTATTGATATCTCTCTGTTAGTGTGTCAAGTGGGTAAAAAGCGGCATAAACACAGCAGTGAAAAGCAGCTAAACCCCATTATAAAAATAAATTACTTTGAAAAACCCATGAAACAAAGACAGTGAAAGAGAGAGAAATTCTTACACAATGCGTTCAGGGGCTGTGATGCAACCTGGATTGACCATATCTAGACCCACAGCTGGATGAGACATAAGGGTGGACACTGTTGCGGCTGAGAGGTTTGGTGAGGTTGGGTGAGCAAACGCAGACCCTTTAAAGTAATACTGCATGGTACCCATCGCATGGGTCCCAAATCTCCAGGTTACAGGGCATCTTCCTACATCGAAAACATGCATGAGATACCCAGAAGATGGTACACCGTGTGATGGGGAAAGGTTTCTAAAACGCACCTCATTTCTCATCTGCTTGTGCCCGGGTTCGCCATTCCAGCCACTTTACTAGCAATCTCCCTCCTTGGAGCATCAGCACCTTTAACCTCCTGTTCCGTACAGGTTGCAATTTGTCCTGAGGATGAACGGGAAGACGTGGAACCAATGAAAGACTAGCTCTTGGTGTTGGGACAGGCACAGGTCACTCTATTTTCCCATCAGGAAGAAGAATTAACCACAGGATCAGCCTGCCCCCCGGAACCAGAACCGGGCCTGAAGCCATCCTGCGCTTTTGCGGCCAGCTCCCTAAAAAGCGAGTTGTAAATGGAGGTTCAGGGCACTGCAATTCACAAACCTGCAGAGTTATAAATGATAACTCTCGTCTACAAATATATTGAGGGAAGGCAAAGAAGAGGATTTGAAATCAAGGCAGAATTGCAGGAAACAGATTTCAGGAGGTAGATTCGAATCGCCTTTAAATCACATGAAAAGCAGAAAATCGTTGACAATGATGCCCTTGGCCAAAAAGGGCGTATGCGTTTTTTCCTGAATATATTCAGGAAAAAACGCATACGCCCTTTTTGGCCAACCAAGTAACCTGGAAAGGCAAATCAGCGCTACAAACAAGTCTCGCTTCCCATTGCTCAAAAGGGCCATGCTGAAAAAAATGTCAAAACCAGAAATGCAGGACAGGCCATGGAGAAATGGGAGCCTTCCTATACTGATGGGCGGGATGTAAATTGCCAACAGCCACTCTGCAGAAGTGTACGGTGTGTCCTGAAACATCTAAAAAACACAGCTTAGAGAGCATAGGGCACTTCCACTCATGGGGGTATAAATTGGGAAAATGAAAATTCAGCAAGAGACAAGCACCCCAAAGTTTAGGGCTGCTCTGTTGACAAGGACCTCCACTTCATTCCACCTTCAATATCCCAGGAAAGAGAAAAATGGATAAAGAAGTTGTGGTCCTTATGTACAATGGAATATCACTCAGCCATGAAATCAATGTCATAAGGCTAGTAGCAGCATGATGAGTGGATTTAGGTACGACGATTCTAAGTGAAATAAGTCACACAGAAAAGGACACTTCTCATAAGGTATCACTTATAGAGGGAATGTAAAAACCGTTACACTTGAACTGAATCAGAAAACAGAACAGAGTCACACATGCAGAACACACACTATGGCTGCTTAACGGGAAAGGTGAGGTGGGGTGATACATAAAACAAGGGATTCAAATTAGCTCAGATACCGTTCCATAAACCCAATATGTAATAGACAAGACCTACTCCTTGCTCAGAGAACTGGACTCAACACGCCCTATTCACCGCACAAGAATATATCTGACTAGTAATAATCTTAAAACCTATGTATTGATATGTCTCTGTTAGTGTGTCAAGTGGGTAAAAAGCGGCATAAACACAGCAGTGAAAAGCAGCTAAACCCCATTATAAAAATAAATTACTTTGAAAAACCCATGAAACAAAGACAGTGAAAGAGAGAGAAATTCTTACACAATGCGTTCACGGGCTGTGATGCAACCTGGATTGACCATATCTAGACCCACAGCTGGATGAGACATAAGGGTGGACACTGTTGCGGCTGAGAGGTTTGGTGAGGTTGGGTGAGCAAATGCAGACCCTTTAAAGTAATACTGCGTGGTACCCATCGCATGGGTCCCAAATCTCCAGGTTCAAGGGCATCTTCCTACATCGAAAACATGCATGAGAAACCCAGAAGATGGTACACCGTGTGATGTGGAAAGGTTTCTAAAACGCACCTCATTTCTCATCTCCTTGTGCCCGGGTTTGCTATTCCAGCCGCTTTACTAGCAATCTCCCTACTTGGAGCATCAGCACCTTTAACTTCCTGCTCCGTACAGGTTGCAATTTGTCCTGAGGGTGAACGGGAAGACGTGGAACCAATGAGAGACTAGCTCTTGGTGTTGGGACATGCACAGGTCACTCTATTTTCCCATCAGGAAGAAGAATTAACCACAGGCTCAGCCTGCCCCCGGAACCAGAACAGGGCCTGAAGGCATCCTGCGCTTTTGCGGGCAGCTCCCTAAAAAGCGAGTTGCAAAATGGAGGTTCAGGGAACTGCAATTCACAAACCTGCAGAGTTATAAATGATAACTCTCGTCCACAAATATATTGAGGGAAGGCAAAGAAGAGGATTTGAAATCAAGGCAGAATTGCAGGAAACAGATTTCAGGAGGTAGATTCGAATCGCCTTTAAAGCACATGAAAAGCGGCAAAACGTTGACAATGATGCCCTTGGCCAAAAAGGGCGTATGCGTTTTTTCCTGAATATATTCAGGAAAAAACGCATACGCCCTTTTTGGCCAACCAAGCAACCTGGAAAGGCAAATCAGCGCTACAAAGATGTCTCGCTTCCCATCGGTTAAAAAGGCCATGCTGAATAAAGTGTCAAAACCAGAAATGCAGGACAGGCCATGGAGAAATGGGAGCCTTGCTACACTGATGGGCGGGATGTAAATTGCCAACAGCCACTCTGGAGAAGCGTACGGTGAGTCCTGAAACATCTAAAAAACAAAGCTTAGAGAGCATAGGGCACTTCCACTCATGGGGTTATAAATTGGGAAAATTAAAAATCAGCAAGACACAAGCACCCCAAAGTTTAGGGCTGCTCTGTTGACAAGGACCTCCACTTCATTCCACCTTCAATATCCCAGGAAAGAGAAAAATGGATAAAGAAGTTGTGGTCCTTCTGTACAATGGAATATCACTCAGCCGTGAAATCAATGCCATAAGGCTAGTAGCAGCATGATGAGTGGATTTAGGTACGACGACTCTAAGTGAAATAAGTCACACAGAAAAGGATACTTCTCATAAGGTATCACTTATAGAGGGAATGTAAAAACCGTTACACTTGAACTGAATTACAAAACAGAACAGAGTCACACATGCAGAAAACACACTATGGCTGCTTAACGGGAAAGGTGAGGTGGGGTGATACATAAAACAAGGGTTTCAAATTAGCTCAGATACCGTTCCATAAACCCAATATGTAATAGACAAGACCTACTCCTTGCTCAGAGAACTGGACTCAACACGCCCTATTCACCGCACAAGAATATATCTGACTAGTAATAATCTTAAAACCTATGCATTGATATGTCTCTGTTAGTGTGTCAAGTGGGTAAAAAGCGGCATAAACACAGCAGTGAAAAGCAGCTAAACCCCATTATAAAAATAAATTACTTTGAAAAACCCATGAAACAAAGACAGTGAAAGAGAGAGAAATTCTTACACAATGCGTTCAGGGGCTGTGATGCAACCTGGATTGACCATATCTAGACCCACAGCTGGATGAGACATAAGGGTGGACACTGTTGCGGCTGAGAGGTTTGGTGAGGTTGGGTGAGCAAACGCAGACCCTTTAAAGTAATACTGCGTGGTACCCATCGCATGGGTCCCAAATCTCCAGGTTCCAGGGCATCTTCCTACATCGAAAACATGCATGAGATACCCAGAAGATGGTCCACCGTGTGATGGGGAAAGGTTTCTAAAATGCACCTCATTTCTCATCTGCTTGTGCCCGGGTTCGCCATTCCAGCCACTTTACTAGCAATCTCCCTCCTTGGAGCATCAGCACCTTTAACCTCCTGTTCCGTACAGGTTGCAATTTGTCCTGAGGATGAACGGGAAGACGTGGAACCAACGAGAGACTAGCTCTTGGTGTTGGGACAGGCACAGGTCACTCTATTTTCCCATCAGGAAGAAGAATTAACCACAGGATCAGCCTGCCCCCCGGAACCAGAACCGGGCCTGAAGCCATCCTGCGCTTTTGCGGCCAGCTCCCTAAAAAGCGAGTTGTAAATGGAGGTTCAGGGCACTGCAATTCACAAACCTGCAGAGTTATAAATGATAACTCTCGTACACAAATATATTGAGGGAAGGCAAAGAAGAGGATTTGAAATCAAGGCAGAATTGCAGGAAACAGATTTCAGAAGGTAGATTCGAATCGCCTTTAAATCACATGAAAAGCAGAAAATCGTTGACAATGATGCCCTTGGCCAAAAAGGGCATATGCGTTTTTTCCTGAATATATTCAGGAAAAAACGCATACGCCCTTTTTGGCCAACCAAGTAACCTGGAAAGGCAAATCAGCGCTACAAACAATTCTCGCTTCCCATTGCTCAAAAGGGCCATGCTGAAAAAAATGTCAAAACCAGAAATGCAGGACAGGCCATGGAGAAATGGGAGCCTTCCTATACTGATGGGCGGGATGTAAATTGCCAACAGCCACTCTGCAGAAGTGTACGGTGTGTCCTGAAACATCTAAAAAACACAGCTTAGAGAGCATAGGGCACTTCCACTCATGGGGGTATAAATTGGGAAAATGAAAATTCAGCAAGAGACAAGCACCCCAAAGTTTAGGGCTGCTCTGTTGACAAGGACCTCCACTTCATTCCACCTTCAATATCCCAGGAAAGAGAAAAATGGATAAAGAAGTTGTGGTCCTTATGTACAATGGAATATCACTCAGCCATGAAATCAATGTCATAAGGCTAGTAGCAGCATGATGAGTGGATTTAGGTACGACGATTCTAAGTGAAATAAGTCACACAGAAAAGGACACTTCTCATAAGGTATCACTTATAGAGGGAATGTAAAAACCGTTACACTTGAACTGAATCAGAAAACAGAACAGAGTCACACATGCAGAACACACACTATGGCTGCTTAACGGGAAAGGTGAGGTGGGGTGATACATAAAACAAGGGATTCAAATTAGCTCAGATACCGTTCCATAAACCCAATATGTAATAGACAAGACCTACTCCTTGCTCAGAGAACTGGACTCAACACGCCCTATTCACCACACAAGAATATATCTGACTAGTAATAATCTTAAAACCTATGTATTGATATCTCTCTGTTAGTGTGTCAAGTGGGTAAAAAGCGGCATAAACACAGCAGTGAAAAGCAGCTAAACCCCATTATAAAAATAAATTACTTTGAAAAACCCATGAAACAAAGACAGTGAAAGAGAGAGAAATTCTTACACAATGCGTTCAGGGGCTGTGATGCAACCTGGATTGACCATATCTAGACCCACAGCTGGATGAGACATAAGGGTGGACACTGTTGCGGCTGAGAGGTTTGGTGAGGTTGGGTGAGCAAACGCAGACCCTTTAAAGTAATACTGCGTGGTACCCATCGCATGGGTCCCAAATCTCCAGGTTCAAGGGCACCTTCCTACATCGAAAACATGCATGAGATACCCAGAAGATGGTACACCGTATGATGGGGAAATGTTTCTAAAACGCACCTCATTTCTCATCTGCTTGTGCCCGGGTTCGCCATTCCAGCCACTTTACTAGCAATCTCCCTCCTTGGAGCATCAGCACCTTTAACCTCCTGTTCCGTACAGGTTGCAATTTGTACTGAGGATGAACGGGAAGACGTGGAACCAATGAAAGACTAGCTCTTGGTGTTGGGACAGGCACAGGTCACTCTATTTTCCCATCAGGAAGAAGAATTAACCACAGGCTCAGCCTGCCCCCCGGAACCAGAACAGGGCCTTAAGCTATCCTGCGCTTTTGCGGCCAGCTCCCTAAAGAGCGAGTTGTAAAATGGAGGTTCAGGGCACTGCAATTCACAAACCTGCAGAGTTATAAATGATAACTCTCATCCACAAATATATTGAGGGAAGGCAAAGAAGAGGATTTGAAATCAAGGCAGAATTGCAGGAAACAGATTTCAGGAGGTAGATTCGAATTGCCTTTAAAGCACATGAAAAGCGGCAAAACGTTGACAATGATGCCCTTGGCCAAAAAGGGCGTATGCGTTTTTTCCTGAATATATTCAGGAAAAAACGCATACGCCCTTTTTGGCCAACCAAGCAACCTGGAAAGGCAAATCAGCGCTACAAAGATGTCTCGCTTCCCATCGGTCAAAAGGGCCATGCTGAAAAAAGTGTCAAAACCAGAAATGCAGGACAGGCCATGGAGAAATGGGAGCCTTGCTACACTGATGGGCGGGATGTAAATTGTCAACAGCCACTCTGGAGAAGTGTACGGTGAGTCCTGAAACGTCTAAAAAGCAAAGCTTAGAGAGCATAGGGCACTTCCACTCATGGGGGTATAAATTGGGAAAATGAAAAATCAGCAAGACACAAGCACCCCAAAGTTTAGGGCTGCTCTGTTGACAAGGACCTCCACTTCATTCCACCTTCAATATCCCAGGAAAGAGAAAAATGGATAAAGAAGTTGTGGTCCTTATGTACAATGGAATATCACTCAGCCGTGAAATCAATGTCATAAGGCTAGTAGCAGCATGATGAGTGGATATAGGTACGACGACTCTAAGTGAAATAAGTCACACAGCAAAGGACACTTCTCATAAGGTATCACTTATAGAGGGAATGTAAAAACCGTTACACTTGAACTGAATTACAAAACAGAACAGAGTCACACATGCAGAAAACACACTATGGCTGCTTAACGGGAAAGGTGAGGTGGGGTGATACATAAAACAAGGGTTTCAAATTAGCTCAGATACCGTTCCATAAACCCAATATGTAATAGACAAGACCTACTCCTTGCTCAGAGAACTGGACTCAACACGCCCTATTCACCGCACAAGAATATATCTGACTAGTAATAATCTTAAAACCTATGTATTGATATGTCTCTGTTAGTGTGTCAAGTGGGTAAAAAGCGGCATAAACACAGCAGTGAAAAGCAGCTAAACCCCATTATAAAAATAAATTACTTTGAAAAACCCATGAAACAAAGACAGTGAAAGAGAGAGAAATTCTTACACAATGCGTTCACGGGCTGTGATGCAACCTGGATTGACCATATCTAGACCCACAGCTGGATGAGACATAAGGGTGGACACTGTTGCGGCTGAGAGGTTTGGTGAGGTTGGGTGAGCAAATGCAGACCCTTTAAAGTAATACTGCGTGGTACCCATCGCATGGGTCCCAAATCTCCAGGTTCAAGGGCATCTTCCTACATCGAAAACATGCATGAGAAACCCAGAAGATGGTACACCGTGTGATGTGGAAAGGTTTCTAAAACGCATCTCATTTCTCATCTCCTTGTGCCCGGGTTTGCTATTCCAGCCGCTTTACTAGCAATCTCCCTACTTGGAGCATCAGCACCTTTAACTTCCTCCTCCGTACAGGTTGCAATTTGTCCTGAGGGTGAACGGGAAGACGTGGAACCAATGAGAGACTAGCTCTTGGTGTTGGGACATGCACAGGTCACTCTATTTTCCCATCAGGAAGAAGAATTAACCACAGGCTCAGCCTGCCCCCGGAACCAGAACAGGGCCTGAAGGCATCCTGCGCTTTTGCGGGCAGCTCCCTAAAAAGCGAGTTGCAAAATGGAGGTTCAGGGAACTGCAATTCACAAACCTGCAGAGTTATAAAGGATAACTCTCGTCCACAAATATATTGAGGGAAGGCAAAGAAGAGGATTTGAAATCAAGGCAGAATTGCAGGAAACAGATTTCAGGAGGTAGATTCGAATCGCCTTTAAAGCACATGAAAAGCGGCAAAACGTTGACAATGATGCCCTTGGCCAAAAAGGGCGTATGCGTTTTTTCCTGAATATATTCAGGAAAAAACGCATACGCCCTTTTTGGCCAACCAAGCAACCTGGAAAGGCAAATCAGCGCTACAAAGATGTCTCGCTTCCCATCGGTTAAAAAGGCCATGCTGAATAAAGTGTCAAAACCAGAAATGCAGGACAGGCCATGGAGAAATGGGAGCCTTGCTACACTGATGGGCGGGATGTAAATTGCCAACAGCCACTCTGGAGAAGCGTACGGTGAGTCCTGAAACATCTAAAAAACAAAGCTTAGAGAGCATAGGGCACTTCCACTCATGGGGTTATAAATTGGGAAAATTAAAAATCAGCAAGACACAAGCACCCCAAAGTTTAGGGCTGCTCTGTTGACAAGGACCTCCACTTCATTCCACCTTCAATATCCCAGGAAAGAGAAAAATGGATAAAGAAGTTGTGGTCCTTATGTACAATGGAATATCACTCAGCCGTGAAATCAATGCCATAAGGCTAGTAGCAGCATGATGAGTGGATTTAGGTACGACGACTCTAAGTGAAATAAGTCACACAGAAAAGGATACTTCTCATAAGGTATCACTTATAGAGGGAATGTAAAAACCGTTACACTTGAACTGAATTACAAAACAGAACAGAGTCACACATGCAGAAAACACACTATGGCTGCTTAACGGGAAAGGTGAGGTGGGGTGATACATAAAACAAGGGTTTCAAATTAGCTCAGATACCGTTCCATAAACCCAATATGTAATAGACAAGACCTACTCCTTGCTCAGAGAACTGGACTCAACACGCCCTATTCACCGCACAAGAATATATCTGACTAGTAATAATCTTAAAACCTATGTATTGATATCTCTCTGTTAGTGTGTCAAGTGGGTAAAAAGCGGCATAAACACAGCAGTGAAAAGCAGCTAAACCCCATTATAAAAATAAATTACTTTGAAAAACCCATGAAACAAAGACAGTGAAAGAGAGCGAAATTCTTACACAATGCGTTCAGGGGCTGTGATGCAACCTGGATTGACCATATCTAGACCCACAGCTGGATGAGACATAAGGGTGGACACTGTTGCGGCTGAGAGGTTTGGTGAGGTTGGGTGAGCAAACGCAGACCCTTTAAAGTAATACTGCGTGATACCCATCGCATGGGTCCCAAATCGCCAGGTTCCAGGGCATCTTCCTACATCGAAAACATGCATGAGATACCCAGAAGATGGTACACCGTGTGATGGGGATAGGTTTCTAAAACGCACCTCATTTCTCATCTGCTTGTGCCCGGGTTCGCCATTCCAGCCACTTTACTAGCAATCTCCCTCCTTGGAGCATCAGCACCTTTAACCTCCTGTTCCGTACAGGTTGCAATTTGTCCTGAGGATGAACGGGAAGACGTGGAACCAACGAGAGACTAGCTCTTGGTGTTGGGACAGGCACAGGTCACTCTATTTTCCCATCAGGAAGAAGAATTAACCACAGGATCAGCCTGCCCCTCGGAACCAGAACCGGGCCTGAAGCCATCCTGCGCATTTGCGGCCAGCTCCCTAAAAAGCGAGTTGTAAAATGGAGGTTCAGGGCACTGCAATTCACAAACCTGCAGAGTTATAAATGATAACTCTCATCCACAAATATATTGAGGGAAGGCAAAGAAGAGGATATGAAATCAAGGCAGAATTGCAGGAAACAGATTTCAGGAGGTAGATTCGAATCGCCTTTAAATCACATGAAAAGCAGAAAATCGTTGACAATGATGCCCTTGGCCAAAAAGGGCGTATGCGTTTTTTCCTGAATATATTCAGGAAAAAACGCATACGCCCTTTTTGGCCAACCAAGTAACCTGGAAAGGCAAATCAGCGCTACAAACAAGTCTCGCTTCCCATCGGTCAAAAGGGCCATGCTGAAAAAAATGTCAAAACCAGAAATGCAGGACAGGCCATGGAGAAATGGGAGCCTTCCTATACTGATGGGCGGGATGTAAATTGCCAACAGCCACTCTGCAGAAGTGTACGGTGTGTCCTGAAACATCTAAAAAACACAGCTTAGAGAGCATAGGGCACTTCCACTCATGGGGGTATAAATTGGGAAAATGAAAAATCAGCAAGACACAAGCACCCCAAAGTTTAGGGCTGCTCTGTTGACAAGGACCTCCACTTCATTCCACCTTCAATATCCCAGGAAAGAGAAAAATGGGTAAAGAAGTTGTGGTCCTTATGTACAATGGAATATCACTCAGCCATGAAATCAATGTCATAAGACTAGTAGCAGCATGATGAGTGGATTTAGGTACGACGATTCTAAGTGAAATAAGTCACACAGAAAACGACACTTCTCATAAGGTATCACTTATAGAGGGAATGTAAAAACCGTTACACTTGAACTGAATCAGAAAACAGAACAGAGTCACACATGCAGAAAACACACTATGGCTGCTTAACGGGAAAGGTGAGGTGGGGTGATACATAAAACAAGGGATTCAAATTAGCTCAGATACCGTTCCATAAACCCAATATGTAATAGACAAGACCTACTCCTTGTTCAGAGAACTGGACTCAACACGCCCTATTCACCACACAAGAATATATCTGACTAGTAATAATCTTAAAACCTATGTATTGATATCTCTCTGTTAGTGTGTCAAGTGGGTAAAAAGCGGCATAAACACAGCAGTGAAAAGCAGCTAAACCCCATTATAAAAATAAATTATTTTGAAAAACCCATGAAACAAAGACAGTGAAAGAGAGAGAAATTCTTACACAATGCGTTCAGGGGCTGTGATGCAACCTGGATTGACCATATCTAGACCCACAGCTGGATGAGACATAAGGGTGGACACTGTTGCGGCTGAGAGGTTTGGTGAGGTTGGGTGAGCAAACGCAGACCCTTTAAAGTAATACTGCGTGGTACCCATCGCATGGGTCCCAAATCTCCAGGTTCAAGGTCATCTTCCTACATCGTAAACATGCATGAGATACCCAGAAGATGGTACACCGTGTGATGGGGAAAGGTTTCTAAAACGCACCTCATTTCTCATCTGCTTGTGCCCGGGTTCGCCATTCCAGCCACTTTACTAGCAATCTCCCTCCTTGGAGCATCAGCACCTTTAACCTCCTGTTCCGTACAGGTTGCAATTTGTACTGAGGATGAACGGGAAGACGTGGAACCAATGAAAGACTAGCTCTTGGTGTTGGGACAGGCACAGGTCACTCTATTTTCCCATCAGGAAGAAGAATTAACCACAGGCTCAGCCTGCCCCCCGGAACCAGAACAGGGCCTGAAGCCATCCTGCGCTTTTGCGGCCAGCTCCCTAAAAAGCGAGTTGTAAAATGGAGGTTCAGGGCACTGCAATTCACAAACCTGCAGAGTTATAAATGATAACTCTCATCCACAAATATATTGAGGGAAGGCAAAGAAGAGGATTTGAAATCAAGGCAGAATTGCAGGAAACAGATTTCAGGAGGTAGATTCGAATCGCCTTTAAAGCACATGAAAAGCGGCAAAACGTTGACAATGATGCCCTTGGCCAAAAAGGGCGTATGCGTTTTTTCCTGAATATATTCAGGAAAAAACGCATACGCCCTTTTTGGCCAACCAAGCAACCTGGAAAGGCAAATCAGCGCTACAAAGATGTCTCGCTTCCCATCGGTCAAAAGGGCCATGCTGAAAAAAGTGTCAAAACCAGAAATGCAGGACAGGCCATGGAGAAATGGGAGCCTTGCTACACTGATGGGCGGGATGTAAATTGTCAACAGCCACTCTGGAGAAGTGTACGGTGAGTCCTGAAACGTCTAAAAAGCAAAGCTTAGAGAGCATAGGGCACTTCCACTCATGGGGGTATAAATTGGGAAAATGAAAAATCAGCAAGACACAAGCACCCCAAAGTTTAGGGCTGCTCTGTTGACAAGGACCTCCACTTCATTCCACCTTCAATATCCCAGGAAAGAGAAAAATGGATAAAGAAGTTGTGGTCCTTATGTACAATGGAATATCACTCAGCCATGAAATCAATGTCATAAGGCTAGTAGCAGCATGATGAGTGGATTTAGGTACGACGACTCTAAGTGAAATAAGTCACACAGAAAAGGACACTTCTCATAAGGTATCACTGATAGAGGGAATGTAAAAACCGTTACACTTGAACTGAATTACAAAACAGAACAGAGTCACACATGCAGAAAACACACTATGGCTGCTTAACGGGAAAGGTGAGGTGGGGTGATACATAAAACAAGGGTTTCAAATTAGCTCAGATACCGTTCCATAAAACCAATATGTAATAGACAAGACCTACTCCTTGCTCAGAGAACTGGACTCAACACGCCCTATTCACCGCACAAGAATATATCTGACTAGTAATAATCTTAAAACCTATGTATTGATATCTCTCTGTTAGTGTGTCAAGTGGGTGTAAAGTGGCATAAACACAGCAGTGAAAAGCAGCTAAACCCCATTATAAAAATAAATTACTTTGAAAAACCCGTGAAACAAAGACAGTGAAAGAGAGCGAAATTCTTACACAATGCGTTCAGGGGCTGTGATGCAACCTGGATTGACCATATCTAGACCCACAGCTGGATGAGACATAAGCGTGGACACTGTTGCGGCTGAGAGGTTTGGTGAGGTTGGGTGAGCAAACGCAGACCCTTTAAAGTAATACTGCGTGGTACCCATCGCATGGGTCCCAAATCTCCAGGTTCAAGGGCATCTTCCTACATCGAAAACATGCATGAGATACCCAGAAGATGGTACACCGTGTGATGGGGAAAGGTTTCTAAAACGCAACTCATTTCTCATTTGCTTGTGCCCGGGTTCGCCATTCCAGCCACTTTACTAGCAATCTCCCTCCTTGGAGCATCAGCACCTTTAACCTCCTGTTCCGTACAGGTTGCAATTTGTACTGAGGATGAACGGGAAGACGTGGAACCAATGAAAGACTAGCTCTTGGTGTTGGGACAGGCACAGGTCACTCTATTTTCCCATCAGGAAGAAGAATTAACCACAGGCTCAGCCTGCCCCCCGGAACCAGAACAGGGGCTGAAGCCATCCTGCGCTTTTGCGGCCAGCTCCCTAAAAAGCGAGTTGTAAAATGGAGGTTCAGGGCACTGCAATTCACAAACCTGCAGAGTTATAAATGATAACTCTCATCCACAAATATATTGAGGGAAGGCAAAGAAGAGGATTTGAAATCAAGGCAGAATTGCAGGAAACAGATTTCAGGAGGTAGATTCGAATCGCCTTTAAATCACATGAAAAGCAGAAAATCGTTGACAATGATGCCCTTGGCCAAAAAGGGCGTATGCGTTTTTTCCTGAATATATTCAGGAAAAAACGCATACACCCTTTTTGGCCAACCAAGTAACCTGGAAAGGCAAATCAGCGCTACAAACAAGTCTCGCTTCCCATCGGTCAAAAGGGCCATGCTGAAAAAAATGTCAAAACCAGAAATGCAGGACAGGCCATGGAGAAATGGGAGCCTTCCTATACTGATGGGCGGGATGTAAATTGCCAACAGCCACTCTGCAGAAGTGTACGGTGTGTCCTGAAACATCTAAAAAACACAGCTTAGAGAGCATAGGGCACTTCCACTCATGGGGGTATAAATTGGGAAAATGAAAATTGAGCAAGAGACAAGCACCCCAAAGTTTAGGGCTGCTCTGTTGACAAGGACCTCCGCTTCATTCCACCTTCAATATCCCAGGAAAGAGAAAAATGGATAAAGAAGTTGTGGTCCTTATGTACAATGGAATATCACTCAGCCATGAAATCAATGTCATAAGGCTAGTAGCAGCATGATGAGTGGATTTAGGTACGACGATTCTAAGTGAAATAAGTCACACAGAAAAGGACACTTCTCATAAGGTATCACTTATAGAGGGAATGTAAAAACCGTTACACTTGAACTGAATCAGAAAACAGAACAGAGTCACACATGCAGAAAACACACTATGGCTGCTTAACGGGAAAGGTGAGGTGGGGTGATACATAAAACAAGGGATTCAAATTAGCTCAGATACCGTTCCATAAACCCAATATGTAATAGACAAGACCTACTCCTTGCTCAGAGAACTGGACTCAACACGCCCTATTCACCACACAAGAATATATCTGACTAGTAATAATCTTAAAACCTATGTATTGATATCTCTCTGTTAGTGTGTCAAGTGGGTAAAAAGCGGCATAAACACAGCAGTGAAAAGCAGCTAAACCCCATTATAAAAATAAATTATTTTGAAAAACCCATGAAACAAAGACAGTGAAAGAGAGAGAAATTCTTACACAATGCGTTCAGGGGCTGTGATGCAACCTGGATTGACCATATCTAGACCCACAGCTGGATGAGACATAAGGGTGGACACTGTTGCGGCTGAGAGGTTTGGTGAGGTTGGGTGAGCAAACGCAGACCCTTTAAAGTAATACTGCGTGGTACCCATCCCATGGGTCCAAAATCTCCAGGTTCAAGGTCATCTTCCTACATCGAAAACATGCATGAGATACCCAGAAGATGGTACACCGTGTGATGGGGAAAGGTTTCTAAAACGCACCTCATTTCTCATCTGCTTGTGCCCGGGTTCGCCATTCCAGCCACTTTACTAGCAATCTCCCTCCTTGGAGCATCAGCACCTTTAACCTCCTGTTCCGTACAGGTTGCAATTTGTACTGAGGATGAACGGGAAGACGTGGAACCAATGAAAGACTAGCTCTTGGTGTTGGGACAGGCACAGGTCACTCTATTTTCCCATCAGGAAGAAGAATTAACCACAGGCTCAGCCTGCCCCCCGGAACCAGAACAGGGCCTGAAGCCATCCTGCGCTTTTGCGGCCAGCTACCTAAAAAGCGAGTTGTAAAATGGAGGTTCAGGGCACTGCAATTCACAAACCTGCAGAGTTATAAATGATAACTCTCATCCACAAATATATTGAGGGAAGGCAAAGAAGAGGATTTGAAATCAAGGCAGAATTGCAGGAAACAGATTTCAGGAGGTAGATTCGAATCGCCTTTAAAGCACATGAAAAGCGGCAAAACGTTGACAATGATGCCCTTTTTGGCCAACCAAGCAACCTGGAAAGGCAAATCAGCGCTACAAAGATGTCTCGCTTCCCATCGGTCAAAAGGGCCATGCTGAAAAAAGTGTCAAAACCAGAAATGCAGGACAGGCCATGGAGAAATGGGAGCCTTGCTACACTGATGGGCGGGATGTAAATTGTCAACAGCCACTCTGGAGAAGTGTACGGTGAGTCCTGAAACGTCTAAAAAGCAAAGCTTAGAGAGCATAGGGCACTTCCACTCATGGGGGTATAAATTGGGAAAATGAAAAATCAGCAAGACACAAGCACCCCAAAGTTTAGGGCTGCTCTGTTGACAAGGACCTCCACTTCATTCCACCTTCAATATCCCAGGAAAGAGAAAAATGGATAAAGAAGTTGTGGTCCTTATGTACAATGGAATATCACTCAGCCATGAAATCAATGTCATAAGGCTAGTAGCAGCATGATGAGTGGATTTAGGTACGACGACTCTAAGTGAAATAAGTCACACAGAAAAGGACACTTCTCATAAGGTATCACTGATAGAGGGAATGTAAAAACCGTTACACTTGAACTGAATTACAAAACAGAACAGAGTCACACATGCAGAAAACACACTATGGCTGCTTAACGGGAAAGGTGAGGTGGGGTGATACATAAAACAAGGGTTTCAAATTAGCTCAGATACCGTTCCATAAAACCAATATGTAATAGACAAGACCTACTCCTTGCTCAGAGAACTGGACTCAACACGCCCTATTCACCGCACAAGAATATATCTGACTAGTAATAATCTTAAAACCTATGTATTGATATCTCTCTGTTAGTGTGTCAAGTGGGTGTAAAGCGGCATAAACACAGCAGTGAAAAGCAGCTAAACCCCATTATAAAAATAAATTACTTTGAAAAACCCGTGAAACAAAGACAGTGAAAGAGAGCGAAATTCTTACACAATGCGTTCAGGGGCTGTGATGCAACCTGGATTGACCATATCTAGACCCACAGCTGGATGAGACATAAGGGTGGACACTGTTGCGGCTGAGAGGTTAGGTGAGGTTGGGTGAGCAAACGCAGACCCTTTAAAGTAATACTGCGTGGTACCCATCGCATGGGTCCCAAATCTCCAGGTTCAAGGTCATCTTCCTACATCGAAAACATGCATGAGATACCCAGAAGATGGTACACCGTGTGATGGGGAAAGGTTTCTAAAACGCACCTCATTTCTCATCTGCTTGTGCCCGGGTTCGCCATTCCAGCCACTTTACTAGCAATCTCCCTCCTTGGAGCATCAGCACCTTTAACCTCCTGTTCCGTACAGGTTGCAATTTGTACTGAGGATGAACGGGAAGACGTGGAACCAATGAAAGACTAGCTCTTGGTGTTGGGACAGGCACAGGTCACTCTATTTTCCCATCAGGAAGAAGAATTAACCACAGGCTCAGCCTGCCCCCCGGAACCAGAACAGGGCCTGAAGCCATCCTGCGCTTTTGCGGCCAGCTCCCTAAAAAGCGAGTTGTAAAATGGAGGTTCAGGGCACTGCAATTCACAAACCTGCAGAGTTATAAATGATAACTCTCATCCACAAATATATTGAGGGAAGGCAAAGAAGAGGATTTGAAATCAAGGCAGAATTGCAGGAAACAGATTTCAGGAGGTAGATTCGAATCGCCTTTAAAGCACATGAAAAGTGGCAAAACGTTGACAATGATGCCCTTTTTGGCCAACCAAGCAACCTGGAAAGGCAAATCAGCGCTACAAAGATGTCTCGCTTCCCATCGGTCAAAAGGGCCATGCTGAAAAAAGTGTCAAAACCAGAAATGCAGGACAGGCCATGGAGAAATGGGAGCCTTGCTACACTTATGGGCGGGATGTAAATTGTCAACAGCCACTCTGGAGAAGTGTACGGTGAGTCCTGAAACGTCTAAAAAGCAAAGCTTAGAGAGCATAGGGCACTTCCACTCATGGGGGTATAAATTGGGAAAATGAAAAATCAGCAAGACACAAGCACCCCAAAGTTTAGGGCTGCTCTGTTGACAAGGACCTCCACTTCATTCCACCTTCAATATCCCAGGAAAGAGAAAAATGGATAAAGAAGTTGTGGTCCTTATGTACAATGGAATATCACTCAGCCATGAAATCAATGTCATAAGGCTAGTAGCAGCATGATGAGTGGATTTAGGTACGACGACTCTAAGTGAAATAAGTCACACAGAAAAGGACACTTCTCATAAGGTATCACTGATAGAGGGAATGTAAAAACCGTTACACTTGAACTGAATTACAAAACAGAACAGAGTCACACATGCAGAAAACACACTATGGCTGCTTAACGGGAAAGGTGAGGTGGGGTGATACATAAAACAAGGGTTTCAAATTAGCTCAGATACCGTTCCATAAAACCAATATGTAATAGACAAGACCTACTCCTTGCTCAGAGAACTGGACTCAACACGCCCTATTCACCGCACAAGAATATATCTGACTAGTAATAATCTTAAAACCTATGTATTGATATCTCTCTGTTAGTGTGTCAAGTGGGTGTAAAGCGGCATAAACACAGCAGTGAAAAGCAGCTAAACCCCATTATAAAAATAAATTACTTTGAAAAACCCGTGAAACAAAGACAGTGAAAGAGAGCGAAATTCTTACACAATGCGTTCAGGGGCTGTGATGCAACCTGGATTGACCATATCTAGACCCACAGCTGGATGAGACATAAGGGTGGACACTGTTGCGGCTGAGAGGTTTGGTGAGGTTGGGTGAGCAAACGCAGACCCTTTAAAGTAATACTGCGTGGTACCCATCGCATGGGTCCCAAATCTCCAGGTTCAAGGGCATCTTCCTACATCGAAAACATGCATGAGATACCCAGAAGATGGTACACCGTGTGATGGGGAAAGGTTTCTAAAACGCAACTCATTTCTCATTTGCTTGTGCCCGGGTTCGCCATTCCAGCCACTTTACTAGCAATCTCCCTCCTTGGAGCATCAGCACCTTTAACCTCCTGTTCCGTACAGGTTGCAATTTGTACTGAGGATGAACGGGAAGACGTGGAACCAATGAAAGACTAGCTCTTGGTGTTGGGACAGGCACAGGTCACTCTATTTTCCCATCAGGAAGAAGAATTAACCACAGGCTCAGCCTGCCCCCCGGAATCAGAACAGGGCCTGAAGCCATCCTGCGCTTTTGCGGCCAGCTCCCTAAAAAGCGAGTTGTAAAATGGAGGTTCAGGGCACTGCAATTCACAAACCTGCAGAGTTATAAATGATAACTCTCATCCACAAATATATTGAGGGAAGGCAAAGAAGAGGATTTGAAATCAAGGCAGAATTGCAGGAAACAGATTTCAGGAGGTAGATTCGAATCGCCTTTAAATCACATGAAAAGCAGAAAATCGTTGACAATGATGCCCTTGGCCAAAAAGGGCGTATGCGTTTTTTCCTGAATATATTCAGGAAAAAACGCATACGCCCTTTTTGGCCAACCAAGTAACCTGGAAAGGCAAATCAGCGCTACAAACAAGTCTCGCTTCCCATCGGTCAAAAGGGCCATGCTGAAAAAAATGTCAAAACCAGAAATGCAGGACAGGCCATGGAGAAATGGGAGCCTTCCTATACTGATGGGCGGGATGTAAATTGCCAACAGCCACTCTGCAGAAGTGTACGGTGTGTCCTGAAACATCTAAAAAACACAGCTTAGAGAGCATAGGGCACTTCCACTCATGGGGGTATAAATTGGGAAAATGAAAATTGAGCAAGAGACAAGCACCCCAAAGTTTAGGGCTGCTCTGTTGACAAGGACCTCCGCTTCATTCCACCTTCAATATCCCAGGAAAGAGAAAAATGGATAAAGAAGTTGTGGTCCTTATGTACAATGGAATATCACTCAGCCATGAAATCAATGTCATAAGGCTAGTAGCAGCATGATGAGTGGATTTAGGTACGACGATTCTAAGTGAAATAAGTCACACAGAAAAGGACACTTCTCATAAGGTATCACTTATAGAGGGAATGTAAAAACCGTTACACTTGAACTGAATCAGAAAACAGAACAGAGTCACACATGCAGAAAACACACTATAGCTGCTTAACGGGAAAGGTGAGGTGGGGTGATACATAAAACAAGGGATTCAAATTAGCTCAGATACCGTTCCATAAACCCAATATGTAATAGACAAGACCTACTCCTTGCTCAGAGAACTGGACTCAACACGCCCTATTCACCACACAAGAATATATCTGACTAGTAATAATCTTAAAACCTATGTATTGATATCTCTCTGTTAGTGTGTCAAGTGGGTAAAAAGCGGCATAAACACAGCAGTGAAAAGCAGCTAAACCCCATTATAAAAATAAATTATTTTGAAAAACCCATGAAACAAAGACAGTGAAAGAGAGAGAAATTCTTACACAATGCGTTCAGGGGCTGTGATGCAACCTGGATTGACCATATCTAGACCCACAGCTGGATGAGACATAAGGGTGGACACTGTTGCGGCTGAGAGGGTTGGTGAGGTTGGGTGAGCAAACGCAGACCCTTTAAAGTAATACTGCGTGGTACCCATCGCATGGGTCCCAAATCTCCAGGTTCAAGGTCATCTTCCTACATCGAAAACATGCATGAGATACCCAGAAGATGGTACACCGTGTGATGGGGAAAGGTTTCTAAAACGCACCTCATTTCTCATCTGCTTGTGCCCGGGTTCGCCATTCCAGCCACTTTACTAGCAATCTCCCTCCTTGGAGCATCAGCACCTTTAACCTCCTGTTCCGTACAGGTTGCAATTTGTACTGAGGATGAACGGGAAGACGTGGAACCAATGAAAGACTAGCTCTTGGTGTTGGGACAGGCACAGGTCACTCTATTTTCCCATCAGGAAGAAGAATTAACCACAGGCTCAGCCTGCCCCCCGGAACCAGAACAGGGCCTGAAGCCATCCTGCGCTTTTGCGGCCAGCTACCTAAAAAGCGAGTTGTAAAATGGAGGTTCAGGGCACTGCAATTCACAAACCTGCAGAGTTATAAATGATAACTCTCATCCACAAATATATTGAGGGAAGGCAAAGAAGAGGATTTGAAATCAAGGCAGAATTGCAGGAAACAGATTTCAGGAGGTAGATTCGAATCGCCTTTAAAGCACATGAAAAGCGGCAAAACGTTGACAATGATGCCCTTTTTGGCCAACCAAGCAACCTGGAAAGGCAAATCAGCGCTACAAAGATGTCTCGCTTCCCATCGGTCAAAAGGGCCATGCTGAAAAAAGTGTCAAAACCAGAAATGCAGGACAGGCCATGGAGAAATGGGAGCCTTGCTACACTGATGGGCGGGATGTAAATTGTCAACAGCCACTCTGGAGAAGTGTACGGTGAGTCCTGAAACGTCTAAAAAGCAAAGCTTAGAGAGCATAGGGCACTTCCACTCATGGGGGTATAAATTGGGAAAATGAAAAATCAGCAAGACACAAGCACCCCAAAGTTTAGGGCTGCTCTGTTCACAAGGACCTCCACTTCATTCCACCTTCAATATCCCAGGAAAGAGAAAAATGGATAAAGAAGTTGTGGTCCTTATGTACAATGGAATATCACTCAGCCATGAAATCAATGTCATAAGGCTAGTAGCAGCATGATGAGTGGATTTAGGTACGACGACTCTAAGTGAAATAAGTCACACAGAAAAGGACACTTCTCATAAGGTATCACTGATAGAGGGAATGTAAAAACCGTTACACTTGAACTGAATTACAAAACAGAACAGAGTCACACATGCAGAAAACACACTATGGCTGCTTAACGGGAAAGGTGAGGTGGGGTGATACATAAAACAAGGGTTTCAAATTAGCTCAGATACCGTTCCATAAAACCAATATGTAATAGACAAGACCTACTCCTTGCTCAGAGAACTGGACTCAACACGCCCTATTCACCGCACAAGAATATATCTGACTAGTAATAATCTTAAAACCTATGTATTGATATCTCTCTGTTAGTGTGTCAAGTGGGTGTAAAGCGGCATAAACACAGCAGTGAAAAGCAGCTAAACCCCATTATAAAAATAAATTACTTTGAAAAACCCGTGAAACAAAGACAGTGAAAGAGAGCGAAATTCTTACACAATGCGTTCAGGGGCTGTGATGCAACCTGGATTGACCATATCTAGACCCACAGCTGGATGAGACATAAGGGTGGACACTGTTGCGGCTGAGAGGTTAGGTGAGGTTGGGTGAGCAAACGCAGACCCTTTAAAGTAATACTGCGTGGTACCCATCGCATGGGTCCCAAATCTCCAGGTTCAAGGTCATCTTCCTACATCGAAAACATGCATGAGATACCCAGAAGATGGTACACCGTGTGATGGGGAAAGGTTTCTAAAACGCACCTCATTTCTCATCTGCTTGTGCCCGGGTTCGCCATTCCAGCCACTTTACTAGCAATCTCCCTCCTTGGAGCATCAGCACCTTTAACCTCCTGTTCCGTACAGGTTGCAATTTGTACTGAGGATGAACGGGAAGACGTGGAACCAATGAAAGACTAGCTCTTGGTGTTGGGACAGGCACAGGTCACTCTATTTTCCCATCAGGAAGAAGAATTAACCACAGGCTCAGCCTGCCCCCCGGAACCAGAACAGGGCCTGAAGCCATCCTGCGCTTTTGCGGCCAGCTCCCTAAAAAGCGAGTTGTAAAATGGAGGTTCAGGGCACTGCAATTCACAAACCTGCAGAGTTATAAATGATAACTCTCATCCACAAATATATTGAGGGAAGGCAAAGAAGAGGATTTGAAATCAAGGCAGAATTGCAGGAAACAGATTTCAGGAGGTAGATTCGAATCGCCTTTAAAGCACATGAAAAGCGGCAAAACGTTGACAATGATGCCCTTTTTGGCCAACCAAGCAACCTGGAAAGGCAAATCAGCGCTACAAAGATGTCTCGCTTCCCATCGGTCAAAAGGGCCATGCTGAAAAAAGTGTCAAAACCAGAAATGCAGGACAGGCCATGGAGAAATGGGAGCCTTGCTACACTTATGGGCGGGATGTAAATTGTCAACAGCCACTCTGGAGAAGTGTACGGTGAGTCCTGAAACGTCTAAAAAGCAAAGCTTAGAGAGCATAGGGCACTTCCACTCATGGGGGTATAAATTGGGAAAATGAAAAATCAGCAAGACACAAGCACCCCAAAGTTTAGGGCTGCTCTGTTGACAAGGACCTCCACTTCATTCCACCTTCAATATCCCAGGAAAGAGAAAAATGGATAAAGAAGTTGTGGTCCTTATGTACAATGGAATATCACTCAGCCATGAAATCAATGTCATAAGGCTAGTAGCAGCATGATGAGTGGATTTAGGTACGACGACTCTAAGTGAAATAAGTCACACAGAAAAGGACACTTCTCATAAGGTATCACTGATAGAGGGAATGTAAAAACCGTTACACTTGAACTGAATTACAAAACAGAACAGAGTCACACATGCAGAAAACACACTATGGCTGCTTAACGGGAAAGGTGAGGTGGGGTGATACATAAAACAAGGGTTTCAAATTAGCTCAGATACCGTTCCATAAAACCAATATGTAATAGACAAGACCTACTCCTTGCTCAGAGAACTGGACTCAACACGCCCTATTCACCGCACAAGAATATATCTGACTAGTAATAATCTTAAAACCTATGTATTGATATCTCTCTGTTAGTGTGTCAAGTGGGTGTAAAGCGGCATAAACACAGCAGTGAAAAGCAGCTAAACCCCATTATAAAAATAAATTACTTTGAAAAACCCGTGAAACAAAGACAGTGAAAGAGAGCGAAATTCTTACACAATGCGTTCAGGGGCTGTGATGCAACCTGGATTGACCATATCTAGACCCACAGCTGGATGAGACATAAGGGTGGACACTGTTGCGGCTGAGAGGTTTGGTGAGGTTGGGTGAGCAAACGCAGACCCTTTAAAGTAATACTGCGTGGTACCCATCGCATGGGTCCCAAATCTCCAGGTTCAAGGGCATCTTCCTACATCGAAAACATGCATGAGATACCCAGAAGATGGTACACCGTGTGATGGGGAAAGGTTTCTAAAACGCAACTCATTTCTCATTTGCTTGTGCCCGGGTTCGCCATTCCAGCCACTTTACTAGCAATCTCCCTCCTTGGAGCATCAGCACCTTTAACCTCCTGTTCCGTACAGGTTGCAATTTGTACTGAGGATGAACGGGAAGACGTGGAACCAATGAAAGACTAGCTCTTGGTGTTGGGACAGGCACAGGTCACTCTATTTTCCCATCAGGAAGAAGAATTAACCACAGGCTCAGCCTGCCCCCCGGAACCAGAACAGGGCCTGAAGCCATCCTGCGCTTTTGCGGCCAGCTCCCTAAAAAGCGAGTTGTAAAATGGAGGTTCAGGGCACTGCAATTCACAAACCTGCAGAGTTATAAATGATAACTCTCATCCACAAATATATTGAGGGAAGGCAAAGAAGAGGATTTGAAATCAAGGCAGAATTGCAGGAAACAGATTTCAGGAGGTAGATTCGAATCGCCTTTAAATCACATGAAAAGCAGAAAATCGTTGACAATGATGCCCTTGGCCAAAAAGGGCGTATGCGTTTTTTCCTGAATATATTCAGGAAAAAACGCATACGCCCTTTTTGGCCAACCAAGTAACCTGGAAAGGCAAATCAGCGCTACAAACAAGTCTCGCTTCCCATCGGTCAAAAGGGCCATGCTGAAAAAAATGTCAAAACCAGAAATGCAGGACAGGCCATGGAGAAATGGGAGCCTTCCTATACTGATGGGCGGGATGTAAATTGCCAACAGCCACTCTGCAGAAGTGTACGGTGTGTCCTGAAACATCTAAAAAACACAGCTTAGAGAGCATAGGGCACTTCCACTCATGGGGGTATAAATTGGGAAAATGAAAATTGAGCAAGAGACAAGCACCCCAAAGTTTAGGGCTGCTCTGTTGACAAGGACCTCCGCTTCATTCCACCTTCAATATCCCAGGAAAGAGAAAAATGGATAAAGAAGTTGTGGTCCTTATGTACAATGGAATATCACTCAGCCATGAAATCAATGTCATAAGGCTAGTAGCAGCATGATGAGTGGATTTAGGTACGACGATTCTAAGTGAAATAAGTCACACAGAAAAGGACACTTCTCATAAGGTATCACTTATAGAGGGAATGTAAAAACCGTTACACTTGAACTGAATCAGAAAACAGAACAGAGTCACACATGCAGAAAACACACTATAGCTGCTTAACGGGAAAGGTGAGGTGGGGTGATACATAAAACAAGGGATTCAAATTAGCTCAGATACCGTTCCATAAACCCAATATGTAATAGACAAGACCTACTCCTTGCTCAGAGAACTGGACTCAACACGCCCTATTCACCACACAAGAATATATCTGACTAGTAATAATCTTAAAACCTATGTATTGATATCTCTCTGTTAGTGTGTCAAGTGGGTAAAAAGCGGCATAAACACAGCAGTGAAAAGCAGCTAAACCCCATTATAAAAATAAATTATTTTGAAAAACCCATGAAACAAAGACAGTGAAAGAGAGAGAAATTCTTACACAATGCGTTCAGGGGCTGTGATGCAACCTGGATTGACCATATCTAGACCCACAGCTGGATGAGACATAAGGGTGGACACTGTTGCGGCTGAGAGGGTTGGTGAGGTTGGGTGAGCAAACGCAGACCCTTTAAAGTAATACTGCGTGGTACCCATCGCATGGGTCCCAAATCTCCAGGTTCAAGGGCATCTTCCTACATCGAAAACATGCATGAGATACCCAGAAGATGGTACACCGTGTGATGGGGATAGGTTTCTAAAACGCACCTCATTTCTCATCTGCTTGTGCCCGGGTTCGCCATTCCAGCCACTTTACTAGCAATCTCCCTCCTTGGAGCATCAGCACCTTTAACCTCCTGTTCCGTACAGGTTGCAATTTGTCCTGAGGATAAACGGGAAGACGTGGAACCAACGAGAGACTAGCTCTTGGTGTTGGGACAGGCACAGGTCACTCTATTTTCCCATCAGGAAGAAGAATTAACCACAGGATCAGCCTGCCCCCCGGAACCAGAACCGGGCCTGAAGCCATCCTGCGCTTTTGCGGCCAGCTCCCTAAAAAGCGAGTTGTAAAATGGAGGTTCAGGGCACTGCAATTCACAAACCTGCAGAGTTATAAATGATAACTCTCATCCACAAATATATTGAGGGAAGGCAAAGAAGAGGATTTGAAATCAAGGCAGAATTGCAGGAAACAGATTTCAGGAGGTAGATTCGAATCGCCTTTAAATCACATGAAAAGCAGAAAATCGTTGACAATGATGCCCTTGGCCAAAAAGGGCGTATGCGTTTTTTCCTGAATATATTCAGGAAAAAACGCATACGCCCTTTTTGGCCAACCAAGTAACCTGGAAAGGCAAATCAGCGCTACAAACAAGTCTCGCTTCCCATCGGTCAAAAGGGCCATGCTGAAAAAAATGTCAAAACCAGAAATGCAGGACAGGCCATGGAGAAATGGGAGCCATCCTATACTGATGGGCGGGATGTAAATTGCCAACAGCCCCTCTGCAGAAGTGTACGGTGTGTCCTGAAACATCTAAAAAACACAGCTTAGAGAGCATAGGGCACTTCCACTCATGGGGGTATAAATTGGGAAAATGAAAAATCAGCAAGACACAAGCACCCCAAAGTTTAGGGCTGCTCTGTTGACAAGGACCTCCACTTCATTCCACCTTCAATATCCCAGGATAGAGAAAAATGGATAAAGAAGTTGTGGTCCTTATGTACAATGGAATATCACTCAGCCATGAAATCAATGTCATAAGACTAGTAGCAGCATGATGAGTGGATTTAGGTACGACGATTCTAAGTGAAATAAGTCACACAGAAAACGACACTTCTCATAAGGTATCACTTATAGAGGGAATGTAAAAACCGTTACACTTGAACTGAATCAGAAAACAGAACAGAGTCACACATGCAGAAAACACACTATGGCTGCTTAATGGGAAAGGTGAGGTGGGGTGATACATAAAACAAGGGATTCAAATTAGCTCAGATACCGTTCCATAAACCCAATATGTAATAGACAAGACCTACTCCTTGCTCAGAGAACTGGACTCAACACGCCCTATTCACCACACAAGAATATATCTGACTAGTAATAATCTTAAAACCTATGTATTGATATCTCTCTGTTAGTGTGTCAAGTGGGTAAAAAGCGGCATAAACACAGCAGTGAAAAGCAGCTAAACCCCATTATAAAAATAAATTATTTTGAAAAACCCATGAAACAAAGACAGTGAAAGAGAGAGAAATTCTTACACAATGCGTTCAGGGGCTGTGATGCAACCTGGATTGACCATATCTAGACCCACAGCTGGATGAGACATAAGGGTGGACACTGTTGCGGCTGAGAGGTTTGGTGAGGTTGGGTGAGCAAACGCAGACCCTTTAAAGTAATACTGCGTGGTACCCATCGCATGGGTCCCAAATCTCCAGGTTCAAGGTCATCTTCCTACATCGAAAACATGCATGAGATACCCAGAAGATGGTACACCGTGTGATGGGGAAAGGTTTCTAAAACGCACCTCATTTCTCATCTGCTTGTGCCCGGGTTCGCCATTCCAGCCACTTTACTAGCAATCTCCCTCCTTGGAGCATCAGCACCTTTAACCTCCTGTTCCGTACAGGTTGCAATTTGTACTGAGGATGAACGGGAAGACGTGGAACCAATGAAAGACTAGCTCTTGGTGTTGGGACAGGCACAGGTCACTCTATTTTCCCATCAGGAAGAAGAATTAACCACAGGCTCAGCCTGCCCCCCGGAACCAGAACAGGGCCTGAAGCCATCCTGCGCTTTTGCGGCCAGCTCCCTAAAAAGCGAGTTGTAAAATGGAGGTTCAGGGGACTGCAATTCACAAACCTGCAGAGTTATAAATGATAACTCTCATCCACAAATATATTGAGGGAAGGCAAAGAAGAGGATTTGAAATCAAGGCAGAATTGCAGGAAACAGATTTCAGGAGGTAGATTCGAATCGCCTTTAAAGCACATGAAAAGCGGCAAAACGTTGACAATGATGCCCTTGGCCAAAAAGGGCGTATGCGTTTTTTCCTGAATATATTCAGGAAAAAACGCATACGCCCTTTTTGGCCAACCAAGTAACCTGGAAAGGCAAATCAGCGCTACAAACAAGTCTCGCTTCCCATCGGTCAAAAGGGCCATGCTGAAAAAAATGTCAAAACCAGAAATGCAGGACAGGCCATGGAGAAATGGGAGCCTTCCTATACTGATGGGCGGGATGTAAATTGTCAACAGCCACTCTGCAGAAGTGTACGGTGTGTCCTGAAACATCTAAAAAACACAGCTTAGAGAGCATAGGGCACTTCCACTCATGGGGGTATAAATTGGGAAAATGAAAAATCAGCAAGAAACAAGCACCCCAAAGTTTAGGGCTGCTCTGTTGACAAGGACCTCCACTTCATTCCACCTTCAATATCCCAGGAAAGAGAAAAATGGATAAAGAAGTTGTGGTCCTTATGTACAATGGAATATCACTCAGCCGTGAAATCAATGTCATAAGGCTAGTACCAGCATGATGAGTGGATTTAGGTACGACGACTCTAAGTGAAATAAGTCACACAGAAAAGGACACTACTCATAAGGTATCACTTATAGAGGGAATGTAAAAACCGTTACACTTGAACTGAATTACAAAACAGAACAGAGTCACACATGCAGAAAACACACTATGGCTGCTTAACGGGAAAGGTGAGGTGGGGTGATACATAAAACAAGGGTTTCAAATTAGCTCAGATACCGTTCCATAAACCCAATATGTAATAGACAAGACCTACTCCTTGCTCAGAGAACTGGACTCAACACGCCCTATTCACCGCACAAGAATATATCTGACTAGTAATAATCTTAAAACCTATGTATTGATATCTCTCTGTTAGTGTGTCAAGTGGGTAAAAAGCGGCATAAACACAGCAGTGAAAAGCAGCTAAACCCCATTATAAAAATAAATTACTTTGAAAAACCCATGAAACAAAGACAGTGAAAGAGAGAGAAATTCTTACACAATGCGTTCAGGGGCTGTGATGCAACCTGGATTGACCATATCTAGACCCACAGCTGGATGAGACATAAGGGTGGACACTGTTGCGGCTGAGAGGCTTGGTGAGGTTGGGTGAACAAACGCAGACCCTTTAAAGTAATACTGCATGGTACCCATCGCATGGGTCCCAAATCTCCAGGTTCAAGGGCATCTTCCTACATCGAAAACATGCATGAGATACCCAGAAAATGGTACACCGTGTGATGGGGATAGGTTTCTAAAACGCACCTCATTTCTCATCTGCTTGTGCCCGGGTTCGCCATTCCAGCCACTTTACTAGCAATCTCCCTCCTTGGAGCATCAGCACCTTTAACCTCCTGTTCCGTACAGGTTGCAATTTGTCCTGAGGATGAACG
This sequence comes from Balaenoptera borealis, assembly GCF_965194805.1. Classification (NCBI taxonomy): domain Eukaryota; kingdom Metazoa; phylum Chordata; class Mammalia; order Artiodactyla; family Balaenopteridae; genus Balaenoptera; species Balaenoptera borealis. The sequence goes on from NW_028123549.1 coordinate 277,382, forward strand.
GGAAGACGTGGAACCAACGAGAGACTAGCTCTTGGTGTTGGGACAGGCACAGGTCACTCTATTTTCCCATCAGGAAGAAGAATTAACCACAGGATCAGCCTGCCCCCCGGAACCAGAACCGGGCCTGAAGCCATCCTGCGCATTTGCGGCCAGCTCCCTAAAAAGCGAGTTGTAAAATGGAGGTTCAGGGCACTGCAATTCACAAACCTGCAGAGTTATAAATGATAACTCTCATCCACAAATATATTGAGGGAAGGCAAAGAAGAGGATTTGAAATCAAGGCAGAATTGCAGGAAACAGATTTCAGGAGGTAGATTCGAATCGCCTTTAAATCACATGAAAAGCAGAAAATCGTTGACAATGATGCCCTTGGCCAAAAAGGGCGTATGCGTTTTTTCCTGAATATATTCAGGAAAAAACGCATACGCCCTTTTTGGCCAACCAAGTAACCTGGAAAGGCAAATCAGCGCTACAAACAAGTCTCGCTTCCCATCGGTCAAAAGGGCCATGCTGAAAAAAATGTCAAAACCAGAAATGCAGGACAGGCCATGGAGAAATGGGAGCCATCCTATACTGATGGGCGGGATGTAAATTGCCAACAGCCACTCTGCAGAAGTGTACGGTGTGTCCTGAAACATCTAAAAAACACAGCTTAGAGAGCATAGGGCACTTCCACTCATGGGGGTATAAATTGGGAAAATGAAAAATCAGCAAGACACAAGCACCCCAAAGTTTAGGGCTGCTCTGTTGACAAGGACCTCCACTTCATTCCACCTTCAATATCCCAGGAAAGAGAAAAATGGATAAAGAAGTTGTGGTCCTTATGTACAATGGAATATCACTCAGCCATGAAATCAATGTCATAAGGCTAGTACCAGCATGATGAGTGGATTTAGGTACGACGATTCTAAGTGAAATAAGTCACACAGAAAACGACACTTCTCATAAGGTATCACTTATAGAGGGAATGTAAAAACCGTTACACTTGAACTGAATCAGAAAACAGAACAGAGTCACACATGCAGAAAACACACTATGGCTGCTTAACGGGAAAGGTGAGGTGGGGTGATACATAAAACAAGGGATTCAAATTAGCTCAGATACCGTTCTATAAACCCAATATGTAATAGACAAGACCTACTCCTTGCTCAGAGAACTGGACTCAACACGCCCTATTCACCACACAAGAATATATCTGACTAGTAATAATCTTAAAACCTATGTATTGATATCTCTCTGTTAGTGTGTCAAGTGGGTAAAAAGCGGCATAAACACAGCAGTGAAAAGCAGCTAAACCCCATTATAAAAATAAATTATTTTGAAAAACCCATGAAACAAAGACAGTGAAAGAGAGAGAAATTCTTACACAATGCGTTCAGGGGCTGTGATGCAACCTGGATTGACCATATCTAGACCCACAGCTGGATGAGACATAAGGGTGGACACTGTTGCGGCTGAGAGGTTTGGTGAGGTTGGGTGAGCAAACGCAGACCCTTTAAAGTAATACTGCGTGGTACCCATCGCATGGGTCCCAAATCTCCAGGTTCAAGGTCATCTTCCTACATCGAAAACATGCATGAGATACCCAGAAGATGGTACACCGTGTGATGGGGAAAGGTTTCTAAAACGCACCTCATTTCTCATCTGCTTGTGCCCGGGTTCGCCATTCCAGCCACTTTACTATCAATCTCCCTCCTTGGAGCATCAGCACCTTTAACCTCCTGTTCCGTACAGGTTGCAATTTGTACTGAGGATGAACGGGAAGACGTGGAACCAATGAAAGACTAGCTCTTGGTGTTGGGACAGGCACAGGTCACTCTATTTTCCCATCAGGAAGAAGAATTAACCACAGGCTCAGCCTGCCCCCCGGAACCAGAACAGGGCCTGAAGCCATCCTGCGCTTTTGCGGCCAGCTCCCTAAAAAGCGAGTTGTAAAATGGAGGTTCAGGGCACTGCAATTCACAAACCTGCAGACTTATAAATGATAACTCTCATCCACAAATATATTGAGGGAAGGCAAAGAAGAGGATTTGAAATCAAGGCAGAATTGCAGGAAACAGATTTCAGGAGGTAGATTCGAATCGCCTTTAAAGCACATGAAAAGCGGCAAAACGTTGACAATGATGCCCTTGGCCAGAAAGGGCGTATGCGTTTTTTCCTGAATATATTCAGGAAAAAACGCATACGCCCTTTTTGGCCAACCAAGTAACCTGGAAAGGCAAATCAGCGCTACAAACAAGTCTCGCTTCCCATCGGTCAAAAGGGCCATGCTGAAAAAAATGTCAAAACCAGAAATGCAGGACAGGCCATGGAGAAATGGGAGCCTTCCTATACTGATGGGCGGGATGTAAATTGCCAACAGCCACTCTGCAGAAGTGTACGGTGTGTCCTGAAACATCTAAAAAACACAGCTTAGAGAGCATAGGGCACTTCCACTCATGGGGGTATAAATTGGGAAAATGAAAAATCAGCAAGACACAAGCACCCCAAAGTTTAGGGCTGCTCTGTTGACAAGGACCTCCACTTCATTCCACCTTCAATATCCCAGGAAAGAGAAAAATGGATAAAGAAGTTGTGGTCCTTATGTACAATGGAATATCACTCAGCCGTGAAATCAATGTCATAAGGCTAGTACCAGCATGATGAGTGGATTTAGGTACGACGACTCTAAGTGAAATAAGTCACACAGAAAAGGACACTTCTCATAAGGTATCACTTATAGAGGGAATGTAAAAACCGTTACACTTGAACTGAATTACAAAACAGAACAGAGTCACACATGCAGAAAACACACTATGGCTGCTTAACGGGAAAGGTGAGGTGGGGTGATACATAAAACAAGGGTTTCAAATTAGCTCAGATACCGTTCCATAAACCCAATATGTAATAGACAAGACCTACTCCTTGCTCAGAGAACTGGACTCAACACGCCCTATTCACCGCACAAGAATATATCTGACTAGTAATAATCTTAAAACCTATGTATTGATATCTCTCTGTTAGTGTGTCAAGTGGGTAAAAAGCGGCATAAACACAGCAGTGAAAAGCAGCTAAACCCCATTATAAAAATAAATTACTTTGAAAAACCCATGAAACAAAGACAGTGAAAGAGAGAGAAATTCTTACACAATGCGTTCATGGGCTGTGATGCAACCTGGATTGACCATATCTAGACCCACAGCTGGATGAGACATAAGGGTGGACACTGTTGCGGCTGAGAGGTTTGGTGAGGTTGGGTGAGCAAACGCAGACCCTTTAAAGTAATACTGCGTGGTACCCATCGCATGGGTCCCAAATCTCCAGGTTCCAGGGCATCTTCCTACAACGAAAACATGCATGAGATACCCAGAAGATGGTACACCGTGTGATGGGGATAGGTTTCTAAAACGCACCTCATTTCTCATCTGCTTGTGCCCGGGTTCGCCATTCCAGCCACTTTACTAGCAATCTCCCTCCTTGGAGCATCAGCACCTTTAACCTCCTGTTCCGTACAGGTTGCAATTTGTCCTGAGGATGAACGGGAAGACGTGGAACCAACGAGAGACTAGCTCTTGGTGTTGGGACAGGCACAGGTCACTCTATTTTCCCATCAGGAAGAAGAATTAACCACAGGATCAGCCTGCCCCCCGGAACCAGAACCGGGCCTGAAGCCATCCTGCGCTTTTGCGGCCAGCTCCCTAAAAAGCGAGTTGTAAAATGGAGGTTCAGGGCACTGCAATTCACAAACCTGCAGAGTTATAAATGATAACTCTCATCCACAAATATATTGAGGGAAGGCAAAGAAGAGGATTTGAAATCAAGGCAGAATTGCAGGAAACAGATTTCAGGAGGTAGATTCGAATCGCCTTTAAATCACATGAAAAGCAGAAAATCGTTGACAATGATGCCCTTGGCCAAAAAGGGCGTATGCGTTTTTTCCTGAATATATTCAGGAAAAAACGCATACGCCCTTTTTGGCCAACCAAGCAACCTGGAAAGGCAAATCAGCGCTACAAAGATGTCTCGCTTCCCATCGGTCAAAAGGGCCATGCTGAAAAAAGTGTCAAAACCAGAAATGCAGGACAGGCCATGGAGAAATGGGAGCCTTGCTACACTGATGGGCGGGATGTAAATTGTCAACAGCCACTCTGGAGAAGTGTACGGTGAGTCCTGAAACGTCTATAAAGCAAAGCTTAGAGAGCATAGGGCACTTCCACTCATGGGGGTATAAATTGGGAAAATGAAAAATCAGCAAGACACAAGCACCCCAAAGTTTAGGGCTGCTCTGTTGACAAGGACCTCCACTTCATTCCACCTTCAATATCCCAGGAAAGAGAAAAATGGATAAAGAAGTTGTGGTCCTTATGTACAATGGAATATCACTCAGCCATGAAATCAATGTCATAAGGCTAGTAGCAGCATGATGAGTGGATTTAGGTACGACGACTCTAAGTGAAATAAGTCACACAGAAAAGGACACTTCTCATAAGGTATCACTGATAGAGGGAATGTAAAAACCGTTACACTTGAACTGAATTACAAAACAGAACAGAGTCACACATGCAGAAAACACACTATGGCTGCTTAACGGGAAAGGTGAGGTGGGGTGATACATAAAACAAGGGATTCAAATTAGCTCAGATACCGTTCCATAAAACCAATATGTAATAGACAAGACCTACTCCTTGCTCAGAGAACTGGACTCAACACGCCCTATTCACCGCACAAGAATATATCTGACTAGTAATAATCTTAAAACCTATGTATTGATATCTCTCTGTTAGTGTGTCAAGTGGGTGTAAAGCGGCATAAACACAGCAGTGAAAAGCAGCTAAACCCCATTATAAAAATAAATTACTTTGAAAAACCCGTGAAACAAAGACAGTGAAAGAGAGCGAAATTCTTACACAATGCGTTCAGGGGCTGTGATGCAACCTGGATTGACCATATCTAGACCCACAGCTGGATGAGACATAAGGGTGGACACTGTTGCGGCTGAGAGGTTTGGTGAGGTTGGGTGAGCAAACGCAGACCCTTTAAAGTAATACTGCGTGGTACCCATCGCATGGGTCCCAAATCTCCAGGTTCCAGGGCATCTTCCTACATCGAAAACATGCATGAGATACCCAGAAGATGGTACACCGTGTGATGGGGAAAGGTTTCTAAAACGCACCTCATTTCTCATTTGCTTGTGCCCGGGTTCGCCATTCCAGCCACTTTACTAGCAATCTCCCTCCTTGGAGCATCAGCACCTTTAACCTCCTGTTCCGTACAGGTTGCAATTTGTACTGAGGATGAACGGGAAGACGTGGAACCAATGAAAGACTAGCTCTTGGTGTTGGGACAGGCACAGGTCACTCTATTTTCCCATCAGGAAGAAGAATTAACCACAGGCTCAGCCTGCCCCCCGGAACCAGAACAGGGCCTGAAGCCATCCTGCGCTTTTGCGGCCAGCTCCCTAAAAAGCGAGTTGTAAAATGGAGGTTCAGGGCACTGCAATTCACAAACCTGCAGAGTTATAAATGATAACTCTCATCCACAAATATATTGAGGGAAGGCAAAGAAGAGGATTTGAAATCAAGGCAGAATTGCAGGAAACAGATTTCAGGAGGTAGATTCGAATCGCCTTTAAAGCACATGAAAAGCGGCAAAACGTTGACAATGATGCCCTTGGCCAAAAAGGGCGTATGCGTTTTTTCCTGAATATATTCAGGAAAAAACGCATACGCCCTTTTTGGCCAACCAAGTAACCTGGAAAGGCAAATCAGCGCTACAAACAAGTCTCGCTTCCCATCGGTCAAAAGGGCCATGCTGAAAAAAATGTCAAAACCAGAAATGCAGGACAGGCCATGGAGAAATGGGAGCCTTCCTATACTGATGGGCGGGATGTAAATTGCCAACAGCCACTCTGCAGAAGTGTACGGTGTGTCCTGAAACATCTAAAAAACACAGCTTAGAGAGCATAGGGCACTTCCACTCATGGGGGTATAAATTGGGAAAATGAAAAATCAGCAAGACACAAGCACCCCAAAGTTTAGGGCTGCTCTGTTGACAAGGACCTCCACTTCATTCCACCTTCAATATCCCAGGAAAGAGAAAAATGGATAAAGAAGTTGTGGTCCTTATGTACAATGGAATATCACTCAGCCGTGAAATCAATGTCATAAGGCTAGTACCAGCATGATGAGTGGATTTAGGTACGACGACTCTAAGTGAAATAAGTCACACAGAAAAGGACACTTCTCATAAGGTATCACTTATAGAGGGAATGTAAAAACCGTTACACTTGAACTGAATTACAAAACAGAACAGAGTCACACATGCAGAAAACACACTATGGCTGCTTAACGGGAAAGGTGAGGTGGGGTGATACATAAAACAAGGGTTTCAAATTAGCTCAGATACCGTTCCATAAACCCAATATGTAATAGACAAGACCTACTCCTTGCTCAGAGAACTGGACTCAACACGCCCTATTCACCGCACAAGAATATATCTGACTAGTAATAATCTTAAAACCTATGTATTGATATCTCTCTGTTAGTGTGTCAAGTGGGTAAAAAGCGGCATAAACACAGCAGTGAAAAGCAGCTAAACCCCATTATAAAAATAAATTACTTTGAAAAACCCATGAAACAAAGACAGTGAAAGAGAGAGAAATTCTTACACAATGCGTTCATGGGCTGTGATGCAACCTGGATTGACCATATCTAGACCCACAGCTGGATGAGACATAAGGGTGGACACTGTTGCGGCTGAGAGGTTTGGTGAGGTTGGGTGAGCAAACGCAGACCCTTTAAAGTAATACTGCGTGGTACCCATCGCATGGGTCCCAAATCTCCAGGTTCCAGGGCATCTTCCTACATCGAAAACATGCATGAGATACCCAGAAGATGGTACACCGTGTGATGGGGATAGGTTTCTAAAACGCACCTCATTTCTCATCTGCTTGTGCCCGGGTTCGCCATTCCAGCCACTTTACTAGCAATCTCCCTCCTTGGAGCATCAGCACCTTTAACCTCCTGTTCCGTACAGGTTGCAATTTGTCCTGAGGATGAACGGGAAGACGTGGAACCAACGAGAGACTAGCTCTTGGTGTTGGGACAGGCACAGGTCACTCTATTTTCCCATCAGGAAGAAGAATTAACCACAGGATCAGCCTGCCCCCCGGAACCAGAACCGGGCCTGAAGCCATCCTGCGCTTTTGCGGCCAGCTCCCTAAAAAGCGAGTTGTAAAATGGAGGTTCAGCGCACTGCAATTCACAAACCTGCAGAGTTATAAATGATAACTCTCATCCACAAATATATTGAGGGAAGGCAAAGAAGAGGATTTGAAATCAAGGCAGAATTGCAGGAAACAGATTTCAGGAGGTAGATTCGAATCGCCTTTAAATCACATGAAAAGCAGAAAATCGTTGACAATGATGCCCTTGGCCAAAAAGGGCGTATGCGTTTTTTCCTGAATATATTCAGGAAAAAACGCATACGCCCTTTTTGGCCAACCAAGCAACCTGGAAAGGCAAATCAGCGCTACAAAGATGTCTCGCTTCCCATCGGTCAAAAGGGCCATGCTGAAAAAAGTGTCAAAACCAGAAATGCAGGACAGGCCATGGAGAAATGGGAGCCTTGCTACACTGATGGGCGGGATGTAAATTGTCAACAGCCACTCTGGAGAAGTGTACGGTGAGTCCTGAAACGTCTATAAAGCAAAGCTTAGAGAGCATAGGGCACTTCCACTCATGGGGGTATAAATTGGGAAAATGAAAAATCAGCAAGACACAAGCACCCCAAAGTTTAGGGCTGCTCTGTTGACAAGGACCTCCACTTCATTCCACCTTCAATATCCCAGGAAAGAGAAAAATGGATAAAGAAGTTGTGGTCCTTATGTACAATGGAATATCACTCAGCCATGAAATCAATGTCATAAGGCTAGTACCAGCATGATGAGTGGATTTAGGTACGACGACTCTAAGTGAAATAAGTCACACAGAAAAGGACACTACTCATAAGGTATCACTTATAGAGGGAATGTAAAAACCGTTACACTTGAACTGAATTACAAAACAGAACAGAGTCACACATGCAGAAAACACACTATGGCTGCTTAACGGGAAAGGTGAGGTGGGGTGATACATAAAACAAGGGTTTCAAATTAGCTCAGATACCGTTCCATAAACCCAATATGTAATAGACAAGACCTACTCCTTGCTCAGAGAACTGGACTCAACACGCCCTATTCACCGCACAAGAATATATCTGACTAGTAATAATCTTAAAACCTATGTATTGATATCTCTCTGTTAGTGTGTCAAGTGGGTAAAAAGCGGCATAAACACAGCAGTGAAAAGCAGCTAAACCCCATTATAAAAATAAATTACTTTGAAAAACCCATGAAACAAAGACAGTGAAAGAGAGAGAAATTCTTACACAATGCGTTCAGGGGCTGTGATGCAACCTGGATTGACCATATCTAGACCCACAGCTGGATGAGACATAAGGGTGGACACTGTTGCGGCTGAGAGGTTTGGTGAGGTTGGGTGAACAAACGCAGACCCTTTAAAGTAATACTGCATGGTACCCATCGCATGGGTCCCAAATCTCCAGGTTCAAGGGCATCTTCCTACATCGAAAACATGCATGAGATACCCAGAAAATGGTACACCGTGTGATGGGGATAGGTTTCTAAAACGCACCTCATTTCTCATCTGCTTGTGCCCGGGTTCGCCATTCCAGCCACTTTACTAGCAATCTCCCTCCTTGGAGCATCAGCACCTTTAACCTCCTGTTCCGTACAGGTTGCAATTTGTCCTGAGGATGAACGGGAAGACGTGGAACCAACGAGAGACTAGCTCTTGGTGTTGGGACAGGCACAGGTCACTCTATTTTCCCATCAGGAAGAAGAATTAACCACAGGATCAGCCTGCCCCCCGGAACCAGAACCGGGCCTGAAGCCATCCTGCGCATTTGCGGCCAGCTCCCTAAAAAGCGAGTTGTAAAATGGAGGTTCAGGGCACTGCAATTCACAAACCTGCAGAGTTATAAATGATAACTCTCATCCACAAATATATTGAGGGAAGGCAAAGAAGAGGATTTGAAATCAAGGCAGAATTGCAGGAAACAGATTTCAGGAGGTAGATTCGAATCGCCTTTAAATCACATGAAAAGCAGAAAATCGTTGACAATGATGCCCTTGGCCAAAAAGGGCGTATGCGTTTTTTCCTGAATATATTCAGGAAAAAACGCATACGCCCTTTTTGGCCAACCAAGTAACCTGGAAAGGCAAATCAGCGCTACAAACAAGTCTCGCTTCCCATCGGTCAAAAGGGCCATGCTGAAAAAAATGTCAAAACCAGAAATGCAGGACAGGCCATGGAGAAATGGGAGCCATCCTATACTGATGGGTGGGATGTAAATTGCCAACAGCCACTCTGCAGAAGTGTACGGTGTGTCCTGAAACATCTAAAAAACACAGCTTAGAGAGCATAGGGCACTTCCACTCATGGGGGTATAAATTGGGAAAATGAAAAATCAGCAAGACACAAGCACCCCAAAGTTTAGGGCTGCTCTGTTGACAAGGACCTCCACTTCATTCCACCTTCAATATCCCAGGAAAGAGAAAAATGGATAAAGAAGTTGTGGTCCTTATGTACAATGGAATATCACTCAGCCATGAAATCAATGTCATAAGGCTAGTACCAGCATGATGAGTGGATTTAGGTACGACGATTCTAAGTGAAATAAGTCACACAGAAAACGACACTTCTCATAAGGTATCACTTATAGAGGGAATGTAAAAACCGTTACACTTGAACTGAATCAGAAAACAGAACAGAGTCACACATGCAGAAAACACACTATGGCTGCTTAACGGGAAAGGTGAGGTGGGGTGATACATAAAACAAGGGATTCAAATTAGCTCAGATACCGTTCTATAAACCCAATATGTAATAGACAAGACCTACTCCTTGCTCAGAGAACTGGACTCAACACGCCCTATTCACCACACAAGAATATATCTGACTAGTAATAATCTTAAAACCTATGTATTGATATCTCTCTGTTAGTGTGTCAAGTGGGTAAAAAGCGGCATAAACACAGCAGTGAAAAGCAGCTAAACCCCATTATAAAAATAAATTATTTTGAAAAACCCATGAAACAAAGACAGTGAAAGAGAGAGAAATTCTTACACAATGCGTTCAGGGGCTGTGATGCAACCTGGATTGACCATATCTAGACCCACAGCTGGATGAGACATAAGGGTGGACACTGTTGCGGCTGAGAGGTTTGGTGAGGTTGGGTGAGCAAACGCAGACCCTTTAAAGTAATACTGCGTGGTACCCATCGCATGGGTCCCAAATCTCCAGGTTCAAGGTCATCTTCCTACATCGAAAACATGCATGAGATACCCAGAAGATGGTACACCGTGTGATGGGGAAAGGTTTCTAAAACGCACCTCATTTCTCATCTGCTTGTGCCCGGGTTCGCCATTCCAGCCACTTTACTAGCAATCTCCCTCCTTGGAGCATCAGCACCTTTAACCTCCTGTTCCGTACAGGTTGCAATTTGTACTGAGGATGAACGGGAAGACGTGGAACCAATGAAAGACTAGCTCTTGGTGTTGGGACAGGCACAGGTCACTCTATTTTCCCATCAGGAAGAAGAATTAACCACAGGCTCAGCCTGCCCCCCGGAACCAGAACAGGGCCTGAAGCCATCCTGCGCTTTTGCGGCCAGCTCCCTAAAAAGCGAGTTGTAAAATGGAGGTTCAGGGCACTGCAATTCACAAACCTGCAGAGTTATAAATGATAACTCTCATCCACAAATATATTGAGGGAAGGCAAAGAAGAGGATTTGAAATCAAGGCAGAATTGCAGGAAACAGATTTCAGGAGGTAGATTCGAATCGCCTTTAAAGCACATGAAAAGCGGCAAAACGTTGACAATGATGCCCTTGGCCAGAAAGGGCGTATGCGTTTTTTCCTGAATATATTCAGGAAAAAACGCATACGCCCTTTTTGGCCAACCAAGCAACCTGGAAAGGCAAATCAGCGCTACAAAGATGTCTCGCTTCCCATCGGTCAAAAGGGCCATGCTGAAAAAAGTGTCAAAACCAGAAATGCAGGACAGGCCATGGAGAAATGGGAGCCTTGCTACACTGATGGGCGGGATGTAAATTGTCAACAGCCACTCTGGAGAAGTGTACGGTGAGTCCTGAAACGTCTAAAAAGCAAAGCTTAGAGAGCATAGGGCACTTCCACTCATGGGGGTATAAATTGGGAAAATGAAAAATCAGCAAGACACAAGCACCCCAAAGTTTAGGGCTGCTCTGTTGACAAGGACCTCCACTTCATTCCACCTTCAATATCCCAGGAAAGAGAAAAATGGATAAAGAAGTTGTGGTCCTTATGTACAATGGAATATCACTCAGCCATGAAATCAATGTCATAAGGCTAGTAGCAGCATGATGAGTGGATTTAGGTACGACGACTCTAAGTGAAATAAGTCACACAGGAAAGGACACTTCTCATAAGGTATCACTGATAGAGGGAATGTAAAAACCGTTACACTTGAACTGAATCAGAAAACAGAACAGAGTCACACATGCAGAAAACACACTATGGCTGCTTAACGGGAAAGGTGAGGTGGGGTGATACATAAAACAAGGGATTCAAATTAGCTCAGATACCGTTCTATAAACCCAATATGTAATAGACAAGACCTACTCCTTGCTCAGAGAACTGGACTCAACACGCCCTATTCACCACACAAGAATATATCTGACTAGTAATAATCTTAAAACCTATGTATTGATATCTCTCTGTTAGTGTGTCAAGTGGGTAAAAAGCGGCATAAACACAGCAGTGAAAAGCAGCTAAACCCCATTATAAAAATAAATTATTTTGAAAAACCCATGAAACAAAGACAGTGAAAGAGAGAGAAATTCTTACACAATGCGTTCAGGGGCTGTGATGCAACCTGGATTGACCATATCTAGACCCACAGCTGGATGAGACATAAGGGTGGACACTGTTGCGGCTGAGAGGTTTGGTGAGGTTGGGTGAGCAAACGCAGACCCTTTAAAGTAATACTGCGTGGTACCCATCGCATGGGTCCCAAATCTCCAGGTTCAAGGTCATCTTCCTACATCGAAAACATGCATGAGATACCCAGAAGATGGTACACCGTGTGATGGGGAAAGGTTTCTAAAACGCACCTCATTTCTCATCTGCTTGTGCCCGGGTTCGCCATTCCAGCCACTTTACTATCAATCTCCCTCCTTGGAGCATCAGCACCTTTAACCTCCTGTTCCGTACAGGTTGCAATTTGTACTGAGGATGAACGGGAAGACGTGGAACCAATGAAAGACTAGCTCTTGGTGTTGGGACAGGCACAGGTCACTCTATTTTCCCATCAGGAAGAAGAATTAACCACAGGCTCAGCCTGCCCCCCGGAACCAGAACAGGGCCTGAAGCCATCCTGCGCTTTTGCGGCCAGCTCCCTAAAAAGCGAGTTGTAAAATGGAGGTTCAGGGCACTGCAATTCACAAACCTGCAGAGTTATAAATGATAACTCTCATCCACAAATATATTGAGGGAAGGCAAAGAAGAGGATTTGAAATCAAGGCAGAATTGCAGGAAACAGATTTCAGGAGGTAGATTCGAATCGCCTTTAAAGCACATGAAAAGCGGCAAAACGTTGACAATGATGCCCTTGGCCAGAAAGGGCGTATGCGTTTTTTCCTGAATATATTCAGGAAAAAACGCATACGCCCTTTTTGGCCAACCAAGTAACCTGGAAAGGCAAATCAGCGCTACAAACAAGTCTCGCTTCCCATCGGTCAAAAGGGCCATGCTGAAAAAAATGTCAAAACCAGAAATGCAGGACAGGCCATGGAGAAATGGGAGCCTTCCTATACTGATGGGCGGGATGTAAATTGCCAACAGCCACTCTGCAGAAGTGTACGGTGTGTCCTGAAACATCTAAAAAACACAGCTTAGAGAGCATAGGGCACTTCCACTCATGGGGGTATAAATTGGGAAAATGAAAAATCAGCAAGACACAAGCACCCCAAAGTTTAGGGCTGCTCTGTTGACAAGGACCTCCACTTCATTCCACCTTCAATATCCCAGGAAAGAGAAAAATGGATAAAGAAGTTGTGGTCCTTATGTACAATGGAATATCACTCAGCCGTGAAATCAATGTCATAAGGCTAGTACCAGCATGATGAGTGGATTTAGGTACGACGACTCTAAGTGAAATAAGTCACACAGAAAAGGACACTTCTCATAAGGTATCACTTATAGAGGGAATGTAAAAACCGTTACACTTGAACTGAATTACAAAACAGAACAGAGTCACACATGCAGAAAACACACTATGGCTGCTTAACGGGAAAGGTGAGGTGGGGTGATACATAAAACAAGGGTTTCAAATTAGCTCAGATACCGTTCCATAAACCCAATATGTAATAGACAAGACCTACTCCTTGCTCAGAGAACTGGACTCAACACGCCCTATTCACCGCACAAGAATATATCTGACTAGTAATAATCTTAAAACCTATGTATTGATATCTCTCTGTTAGTGTGTCAAGTGGGTAAAAAGCGGCATAAACACAGCAGTGAAAAGCAGCTAAACCCCATTATAAAAATAAATTACTTTGAAAAACCCATGAAACAAAGACAGTGAAAGAGAGAGAAATTCTTACACAATGCGTTCATGGGCTGTGATGCAACCTGGATTGACCATATCTAGACCCACAGCTGGATGAGACATAAGGGTGGACACTGTTGCGGCTGAGAGGTTTGGTGAGGTTGGGTGAGCAAACGCAGACCCTTTAAAGTAATACTGCGTGGTACCCATCGCATGGGTCCCAAATCTCCAGGTTCCAGGGCATCTTCCTACAACGAAAACATGCATGAGATACCCAGAAGATGGTACACCGTGTGATGGGGATAGGTTTCTAAAACGCACCTCATTTCTCATCTGCTTGTGCCCGGGTTCGCCATTCCAGCCACTTTACTAGCAATCTCCCTCCTTGGAGCATCAGCACCTTTAACCTCCTGTTCCGTACAGGTTGCAATTTGTCCTGAGGATGAACGGGAAGACGTGGAACCAACGAGAGACTAGCTCTTGGTGTTGGGACAGGCACAGGTCACTCTATTTTCCCATCAGGAAGAAGAATTAACCACAGGATCAGCCTGCCCCCCGGAACCAGAACCGGGCCTGAAGCCATCCTGCGCTTTTGCGGCCAGCTCCCTAAAAAGCGAGTTGTAAAATGGAGGTTCAGGGCACTGCAATTCACAAACCTGCAGAGTTATAAATGATAACTCTCATCCACAAATATATTGAGGGAAGGCAAAGAAGAGGATTTGAAATCAAGGCAGAATTGCAGGAAACAGATTTCAGGAGGTAGATTCGAATCGCCTTTAAATCACATGAAAAGCAGAAAATCGTTGACAATGATGCCCTTGGCCAAAAAGGGCGTATGCGTTTTTTCCTGAATATATTCAGGAAAAAACGCATACGCCCTTTTTGGCCAACCAAGCAACCTGGAAAGGCAAATCAGCGCTACAAAGATGTCTCGCTTCCCATCGGTCAAAAGGGCCATGCTGAAAAAAGTGTCAAAACCAGAAATGCAGGACAGGCCATGGAGAAATGGGAGCCTTGCTACACTGATGGGCGGGATGTAAATTGTCAACAGCCACTCTGGAGAAGTGTACGGTGAGTCCTGAAACGTCTATAAAGCAAAGCTTAGAGAGCATAGGGCACTTCCACTCATGGGGGTATAAATTGGGAAAATGAAAAATCAGCAAGACACAAGCACCCCAAAGTTTAGGGCTGCTCTGTTGACAAGGACCTCCACTTCATTCCACCTTCAATATCCCAGGAAAGAGAAAAATGGATAAAGAAGTTGTGGTCCTTATGTACAATGGAATATCACTCAGCCATGAAATCAATGTCATAAGGCTAGTAGCAGCATGATGAGTGGATTTAGGTACGACGACTCTAAGTGAAATAAGTCACACAGAAAAGGACACTTCTCATAAGGTATCACTGATAGAGGGAATGTAAAAACCGTTACACTTGAACTGAATTACAAAACAGAACAGAGTCACACATGCAGAAAACACACTATGGCTGCTTCACGGGAAAGGTGAGGTGGGGTGATACATAAAACAAGGGTTTCAAATTAGCTCAGATACCGTTCCATAAAACCAATATGTAATAGACAAGACCTACTCCTTGCTCAGAGAACTGGACTCAACACGCCCTATTCACCGCACAAGAATATATCTGACTAGTAATAATCTTAAAACCTATGTATTGATATCTCTCTGTTAGTGTGTCAAGTGGGTTTAAAGCGGCATAAACACAGCAGTGAAAAGCAGCTAAACCCCATTATAAAAATAAATTACTTTGAAAAACCCGTGAAACAAAGACAGTGAAAGAGAGCGAAATTCTTACACAATGCGTTCAGGGGCTGTGATGCAACCTGGATTGACCATATCTAGACCCACAGCTGGATGAGACATAAGGGTGGACACTGTTGCGGCTGAGAGGTTTGGTGAGGTTGGGTGAGCAAACGCAGACCCTTTAAAGTAATACTGCGTGGTACCCATCGCATGGGTCCCAAATCTCCAGGTTCCAGGGCATCTTCCTACATCGAAAACATGCATGAGATACCCAGAAGATGGTACACCGTGTGATGGGGAAAGGTTTCTAAAACGCACCTCATTTCTCATTTGCTTGTGCCCGGGTTCGCCATTCCAGACACTTTACTAGCAATCTCCCTCCTTGGAGCATCAGCACCTTTAACCTCCTGTTCCGTACAGGTTGCAATTTGTACTGAGGATGAACGGGAAGACGTGGAACCAATGAAAGACTAGCTCTTGGTGTTGGGACAGGCACAGGTCACTCTATTTTCCCATCAGGAAGAAGAATTAACCACAGGCTCAGCCTGCCCCCCGGAACCAGAACAGGGCCTGAAGCCATCCTGCGCTTTTGCGGCCAGCTCCCTAAAAAGCGAGTTGTAAAATGGAGGTTCAGGGCACTGCAATTCACAAACCTGCAGAGTTATAAATGATAACTCTCATCCACAAATATATTGAGGGAAGGCAAAGAAGAGGATTTGAAATCAAGGCAGAATTGCAGGAAACAGATTTCAGGAGGTAGATTCGAATCGCCTTTAAAGCACATGAAAAGCGGCAAAACGTTGACAATGATGCCCTTGGCCAAAAAGGGCGTATGCGTTTTTTCCTGAATATATTCAGGAAAAAACGCATACGCCCTTTTTGGCCAACCAAGTAACCTGGAAAGGCAAATCAGCGCTACAAACAAGTCTCGCTTCCCATCGGTCAAAAGGGCCATGCTGAAAAAAATGTCAAAACCAGAAATGCAGGACAGGCCATGGAGAAATGGGAGCCTTCCTATACTGATGGGCGGGATGTAAATTGCCAACAGCCACTCTGCAGAAGTGTACGGTGTGTCCTGAAACATCTAAAAAACACAGCTTAGAGAGCATAGGGCACTTCCACTCATGGGGGTATAAATTGGGAAAATGAAAAATCAGCAAGACACAAGCACCCCAAAGTTTAGGGCTGCTCTGTTGACAAGGACCTCCACTTCATTCCACCTTCAATATCCCAGGAAAGAGAAAAATGGATAAAGAAGTTGTGGTCCTTATGTACAATGGAATATCACTCAGCCGTGAAATCAATGTCATAAGGCTAGTACCAGCATGATGAGTGGATTTAGGTACGACGACTCTAAGTGAAATAAGTCACACAGAAAAGGACACTTCTCATAAGGTATCACTTATAGAGGGAATGTAAAAACCGTTACACTTGAACTGAATTACAAAACAGAACAGAGTCACACATGCAGAAAACACACTATGGCTGCTTAACGGGAAAGGTGAGGTGGGGTGATACATAAAACAAGGGTTTCAAATTAGCTCAGATACCGTTCCATAAACCCAATATGTAATAGACAAGACCTACTCCTTGCTCAGAGAACTGGACTCAACACGCCCTATTCACCGCACAAGAATATATCTGACTAATAATAATCTTAAAACCTATATATTGATATCTCTCTGTTAGTGTGTCAAGTGGGTAAAAAGCGGCATAAACACAGCAGTGAAAAGCAGCTAAACCCCATTATAAAAATAAATTATTTTGAAAAACCCATGAAACAAAGACAGTGAAAGAGAGAGAAATTCTTACACAATGCGTTCAGGGGCTGTGATGCAACCTGGATTGACCATATCTAGACCCACAGCTGGATGAGACATAAGGGTGGACACTGTTGCGGCTGAGAGGTTTGGTGAGGTTGGGTGAGCAAACGCAGACCCTTTAAAGTAATACTGCGTGGTACCCATCGCATGGGTCCCAAATCTCCAGGTTCAAGGGCATCTTCCTACATCGAAAACATGCATGAGATACCCAGAAGATGGTACACCGTGTGATGGGGAAAGGTTTCTAAAACGCACCTCATTTCTCATCTGCTTGTGCCCGGGTTCGCCATTCCAGCCACTTTACTAGCAATCTCCCTCCTTGGAGCATCAGCACCTTTAACCTCCTGTTCCGTACAGGTTGCAATTTGTACTGAGGATGAACGGGAAGACGTGGAACCAATGAAAGACTAGCTCTTGGTGTTGGGACAGGCACAGGTCACTCTATTTTCCCATCAGGAAGAAGAATTAACCACAGGCTCAGCCTGCCCCCCGGAACCAGAACAGGGCCTGAAGCCATCCTGCGCTTTTGCGGCCAGCTCCCTAAAAAGCGAGTTGTAAAATGGAGGTTCAGGGCACTGCAATTCACAAACCTGCAGAGTTATAAATGATAACTCTCATCCACAAATATATTGAGGGAAGGCAAAGAAGAGGATTTGAAATCAAGGCAGAATTGCAGGAAACAGATTTCAGGAGGTAGATTCGAATCGCCTTTAAATCACATGAAAAGCAGAAAATCGTTGACAATGATGCCCTTGGCCAAAAAGGGCGTATGCGTTTTTTCCTGAATATATTCAGGAAAAAACGCATACGCCCTTTTTGGCCAACCAAGTAACCTGGAAAGGCAAATCAGCGCTACAAACAAGTCTCGCTTCCCATCGGTCAAAAGGGCCATGCTGAAAAAAATGTCAAAACCAGAAATGCAGGACAGGCCATGGAGAAATGGGAGCCATCCTATACTGATGGGCGGGATGTAAATTGCCAACAGCCACTCTGCAGAAGTGTACGGTGTGTCCTGAAACATCTAAAAAACACAGCTTAGAGAGCATAGGGCACTTCCACTCATGGGGGTATAAATTGGGAAAATGAAAAATCAGCAAGACACAAGCACCCCAAAGTTTAGGGCTGCTCTGTTGACAAGGACTTCCACTTCATTCCACCTTCAATATCCCAGGAAAGAGAAAAATGGATAAAGAAGTTGTGGTCCTTATGTACAATGGAATATCACTCAGCCATGAAATCAATGTCATAAGACTAGTAGCAGCATGATGAGTGGATTTAGGTACGACGATTCTAAGTGAAATAAGTCACACAGAAAACGACACTTCTCATAAGGTATCACTTATAGAGGGAATGTAAAAACCGTTACACTTGAACTGAATCAGAAAACAGAACAGAGTCACACATGCAGAAAACACACTATGGCTGCTTAACGGGAAAGGTGAGGTGGGGTGATACATAAAAAAAGGGATTCAAATTAGCTCAGATACCGTTCCATAAACCCAATATGTAATAGACAAGACCTACTCCTTGCTCAGAGAACTGGACTCAACACGCCCTATTCACCACACAAGAATATATCTGACTAGTAATAATCTTAAAACCTATGTATTGATATCTCTCTGTTAGTGTGTCAAGTGGGTGTAAAGCGGCATAAACACAGCAGTGAAAAGCAGCTAAACCCCATTATAAAAATAAATTATTTTGAAAAACCCATGAAACAAAGACAGTGAAAGAGAGAGAAATTCTTACACAATGCGATCAGGGGCTGTGATGCAACCTGGATTGACCATATCTAGACCCACAGCTGGATGAGACATAAGGGTGGACACTGTTGCGGCTGAGAGGTTTGGTGAGGTTGGGTGAGCAAACGCAGACCCTTTAAAGTAATACTGCGTGGTACCCATCGCATGGGTCCCAAATCTCCAGCTTCAAGGGCATCTTCCTACATCGAAAACATGCATGAGATACCCAGAAGATGGTACACCGTGTGATGGGGAAAGGTTTCTAAAACGCACCTCATTTCTCATCTGCTTGTGCCCGGGTTCGCCATTCCAGCCACTTTACTAGCAATCTCCCTCCTTGGAGCATCAGCACCTTTAACCTCCTGTTCCGTACAGGTTGCAATTTGTACTGAGGATGAACGGGAAGACGTGGAACCAATGAAAGACTAGCTCTTGGTGTTGGGACAGGCACAGGTCACTCTATTTTCCCATCAGGAAGAAGAATTAACCACAGGCTCAGCCTGCCCCCCGGAACCAGAACAGGGCCTGAAGCCATCCTGCGCTTTTGCGGCCAGCTCCCTAAAAAGCGAGTTGTAAAATGGAGGTTCAGGGCACTGCAATTCACAAACCTGCAGAGTTATAAATGATAACTCTCATCCACAAATATATTGAGGGAAGGCAAAGAAGAGGATTTGAAATCAAGGCAGAATTGCAGGAAACAGATTTCAGGAGGTAGATTCGAATCGCCTTTAAAGCACATGAAAAGCAGCAAAACGTTGACAATGATGCCCTTGGCCAAAAAGGGCGTATGCGTTTTTTCCTGAATATATTCAGGAAAAAACGCATACGCCCTTTTTGGCCAACCAAGCAACCTGGAAAGGCAAATCAGCGCTACAAAGATGTCTCGCTTCCCATCGGTCAAAAGGGCCATGCTGAAAAAAGTGTCAAAACCAGAAATGCAGGACAGGCCATGGAGAAATGGGAGCCTTGCTACACTGATGGGCGGGATGTAAATTGTCAACAGCCATTCTGGAGAAGTGTACGGTGAGTCCTGAAACGTCTAAAAAGCAAAGCTTAGAGAGCATAGGGCACTTCCACTCATGGGGGTATAAATTGGGAAAATGAAAAATCAGCAAGACACAAGCACCCCAAAGTTTAGGGCTGCTCTGTTGACAAGGACCTCCACTTCATTCCACCTTCAATATCCCAGGAAAGAGAAAAATGGATAAAGAAGTTGTGGTCCTTATGTACAATGGAATATCACTCAGCCATGAAATCAATGTCATAAGGCTAGTAGCAGCATGATGAGTGGATTTAGGTACGACGACTCTAAGTGAAATAAGTCACACAGAAAAGGACACTTCTCATAAGGTATCACTGATAGAGGGAATGTAAAAACCGTTACACTTGAACTGAATTACAAAACAGAACAGAGTCACACATGCAGAAAACACACTATGGCTGCTTCACGGGAAAGGTGAGGTGGGGTGATACATAAAACAAGGGTTTCAAATTAGCTCAGATACCGTTCCATAAAACCAATATGTAATAGACAAGACCTACTCCTTGCTCAGAGAACTGGACTCAACACGCCCTATTCACCGCACAAGAATATATCTGACTAGTAATAATCTTAAAACCTATGTATTGATATCTCTCTGTTAGTGTGTCAAGTGGGTGTAAAGCGGCATAAACACAGCAGTGAAAAGCAGCTAAACCCCATTATAAAAATAAATTACTTTGAAAAACCCGTGAAACAAAGACAGTGAAAGAGAGCGAAATTCTTACACAATGCGTTCAGGGGCTGTGATGCAACCTGGATTGACCATATCTAGACCCACAGCTGGATGAGACCTAAGGGTGGACACTGTTGCGGCTGAGAGGTTTGGTGAGGTTGGGTGAGCAAACGCAGACCCTTTAAAGTAATACTGCGTTGTACCCATCGCATGGGTCCCAAATCTCCAGGTTCCAGGGCATCTTCCTACATCGAAAACATGCATGAGATACCCAGAAGATGGTACACCGTGTAATGGGGAAAGGTTTCTAAAACGCACCTCATTTCTCATTTGCTTGTGCCCGGGTTCGCCATTCCAGCCACTTTACTAGCAATCTCCCTCCTTGGAGCATCAGCACCTTTAACCTCCTGTTCCGTACAGGTTGCAATTTGTACTGAGGATGAACGGGAAGACGTGGAACCAATGAAAGACTAGCTCTTGGTGTTGGGACAGGCACAGGTCACTCTATTTTCCCATCAGGAAGAAGAATTAACCACAGGCTCAGCCTGCCCCCCGGAACCAGAACAGGGCCTGAAGCCATCCTGCGCTTTTGCGGCCAGCTCCCTAAAAAGCGAGTTGTAAAATGGAGGTTCAGGGCACTGCAATTCACAAACCTGCAGAGTTATAAATGATAACTCTCATCCACAAATATATTGAGGGAAGGCAAAGAAGAGGATTTGAAATCAAGGCAGAATTGCAGGAAACAGATTTCAGGAGGTAGATTCGAATCGCCTTTAAAGCACATGAAAAGCGGCAAAACGTTGACAATGATGCCCTTGGCCAAAAAGGGCGTATGCGTTTTTTCCTGAATATATTCAGGAAAAAACGCATACGCCCTTTTTGGCCAACCAAGTAACCTGGAAAGGCAAATCAGCGCTACAAACAAGTCTCGCTTCCCATCGGTCAAAAGGGCCATGCTGAAAAAAATGTCAAAACCAGAAATGCAGGACAGGCCATGGAGAAATGGGAGCCTTCCTATACTGATGGGCGGGATGTAAATTGCCAACAGCCACTCTGCAGAAGTGTACGGTGTGTCCTGAAACATCTAAAAAACACAGCTTAGAGAGCATAGGGCACTTCCACTCATGGGGGTATAAATTGGGAAAATGAAAAATCAGCAAGACACAAGCACCCCAAAGTTTAGGGCTGCTCTGTTGACAAGGACCTCCACTTCATTCCACCTTCAATATCCCAGGAAAGAGAAAAATGGATAAAGAAGTTGTGGTCCTTATGTACAATGGAATATCACTCAGCCGTGAAATCAATGTCATAAGGCTAGTACCAGCATGATGAGTGGATTTAGGTACGACGACTCTAAGTGAAATAAGTCACACAGAAAAGGACACTTCTCATAAGGTATCACTTATAGAGGGAATGTAAAAACCGTTACACTTGAACTGAATTACAAAACAGAACAGAGTCACACATGCAGAAAACACACTATGGCTGCTTAACGGGAAAGGTGAGGTGGGGTGATACATAAAACAAGGGTTTCAAATTAGCTCAGATACCGTTCCATAAACCCAATATGTAATAGACAAGACCTACTCCTTGCTCAGAGAACTGGACTCAACACGCCCTATTCACCGCACAAGAATATATCTGACTAGTAATAATCTTAAAACCTATGTATTGATATCTCTCTGTTAGTGTGTCAAGTGGGTAAAAAGCGGCATAAACACAGCAGTGAAAAGCAGCTAAACCCCATTATAAAAATAAATTACTTTGAAAAACCCATGAAACAAAGACAGTGAAAGAGAGAGAAATTCTTACACAATGCGTTCATGGGCTGTGATGCAACCTGGATTGACCATATCTAGACCCACAGCTGGATGAGACATAAGGGTGGACACTGTTGCGGCTGAGAGGTTTGGTGAGGTTGGGTGAGCAAACGCAGACCCTTTAAAGTAATACTGCGTGGTACCCATCGCATGGGTCCCAAATCTCCAGGTTCCAGGGCATCTTCCTACATCGAAAACATGCATGAGATACCCAGAAGACGGTACACCGTGTGATGGGGATAGGTTTCTAAAACGCACCTCATTTCTCATCTGCTTGTGCCCGGGTTCGCCATTCCAGCCACTTTACTAGCAATCTCCCTCCTTGGAGCATCAGCACCTTTAACCTCCTGTTCCGTACAGGTTGCAATTTGTCCTGAGGATGAACGGGAAGACGTGGAACCAACGAGAGACTAGCTCTTGGTGTTGGGACAGGCACAGGTCACTCTATTTTCCCATCAGGAAGAAGAATTAACCACAGGATCAGCCTGCCCCCCGGAACCAGAACCGGGCCTGAAGCCATCCTGCGCTTTTGCGGCCAGCTCCCTAAAAAGCGAGTTGTAAAATGGAGGTTCAGGGCACTGCAATTCACAAACCTGCAGAGTTATAAATGATAACTCTCATCCACAAATATATTGAGGGAAGGCAAAGAAGAGGATTTGAAATCAAGGCAGAATTGCAGGAAACAGATTTCAGGAGGTAGATTCGAATCGCCTTTAAATCACATGAAAAGCAGAAAATCGTTGACAATGATGCCCTTGGCCAAAAAGGGCGTATGCGTTTTTTCCTGAATATATTCAGGAAAAAACGCATACGCCCTTTTTGGCCAACCAAGCAACCTGGAAAGGCAAATCAGCGCTACAAAGATGTCTCGCTTCCCATCGGTCAAAAGGGCCATGCTGAAAAAAGTGTCAAAACCAGAAATGCAGGACAGGCCATGGAGAAATGGGAGCCTTGCTACACTGATGGGCGGGATGTAAATTGTCAACAGCCACTCTGGAGAAGTGTACGGTGAGTCCTGAAACGTCTATAAAGCAAAGCTTAGAGAGCATAGGGCACTTCCACTCATGGGGGTATAAATTGGGAAAATGAAAAATCAGCAAGACACAAGCACCCCAAAGTTTAGGGCTGCTCTGTTGACAAGGACCTCCACTTCATTCCACCTTCAATATCCCAGGAAAGAGAAAAATGGATAAAGAAGTTGTGGTCCTTATGTACAATGGAATATCACTCAGCCATGAAATCAATGTCATAAGGCTAGTAGCAGCATGATGAGTGGATTTAGGTACGACGACTCTAAGTGAAATAAGTCACACAGAAAAGGACACTTCTCATAAGGTATCACTGATAGAGGGAATGTAAAAACCGTTACACTTGAACTGAATTACAAAACAGAACAGAGTCACACATGCAGAAAACACACTATGGCTGCTTCACGGGAAAGGTGAGGTGGGGTGATACATAAAACAAGGGTTTCAAATTAGCTCAGATACCGTTCCATAAAACCAATATGTAATAGACAAGACCTACTCCTTGCTCAGAGAACTGGACTCAACACGCCCTATTCACCGCACAAGAATATATCTGACTAGTAATAATCTTAAAACCTATGTATTGATATCTCTCTGTTAGTGTGTCAAGTGGGTTTAAAGCGGCATAAACACAGCAGTGAAAAGCAGCTAAACCCCATTATAAAAATAAATTACTTTTAAAAACCCGTGAAACAAAGACAGTGAAAGAGAGTGAAATTCTTACACAATGCGTTCAGGGGCTGTGATGCAACCTGGATTGACCATATCTAGACCCACAGCTGGATGAGACATAAGGGTGGACACTGTTGCGGCTGAGAGGTTTGGTGAGGTTGGGTGAGCAAACGCAGACCCTTTAAAGTAATACTGCGTGGTACCCATCGCATGGGTCCCAAATCTCCAGGTTCCAGGGCATCTTCCTACATCGAAAACATGCATGAGATACCCAGAAGATGGTACACCGTGTGATGGGGAAAGGTTTCTAAAACGCACCTCATTTCTCATTTGCTTGTGCCCGGGTTCGCCATTCCAGACACTTTACTAGCAATCTCCCTCCTTGGAGCATCAGCACCTTTAACCTCCTGTTCCGTACAGGTTGCAATTTGTACTGAGGATGAACGGGAAGACGTGGAACCAATGAAAGACTAGCTCTTGGTGTTGGGACAGGCACAGGTCACTCTATTTTCCCATCAGGAAGAAGAATTAACCACAGGCTCAGCCTGCCCCCCGGAACCAGAACAGGGCCTGAAGCCATCCTGCGCTTTTGCGGCCAGCTCCCTAAAAAGCGAGTTGTAAAATGGAGGTTCAGGGCACTGCAATTCACAAACCTGCAGAGTTATAAATGATAACTCTCATCCACAAATATATTGAGGGAAGGCAAAGAAGAGGATTTGAAATCAAGGCAGAATTGCAGGAAACAGATTTCAGGAGGTAGATTCGAATCGCCTTTAAAGCACATGAAAAGCGGCAAAACGTTGACAATGATGCCCTTGGCCAAAAAGGGCGTATGCGTTTTTTCCTGAATATATTCAGGAAAAAACGCATACGCCCTTTTTGGCCAACCAAGTAACCTGGAAAGGCAAATCAGCGCTACAAACAAGTCTCGCTTCCCATCGGTCAAAAGGGCCATGCTGAAAAAAATGTCAAAACCAGAAATGCAGGACAGGCCATGGAGAAATGGGAGCCTTCCTATACTGATGGGCGGGATGTAAATTGCCAACAGCCACTCTGCAGAAGTGTACGGTGTGTCCTGAAACATCTAAAAAACACAGCTTAGAGAGCATAGGGCACTTCCACTCATGGGGGTATAAATTGGGAAAATGAAAAATCAGCAAGACACAAGCACCCCAAAGTTTAGGGCTGCTCTGTTGACAAGGACCTCCACTTCATTCCACCTTCAATATCCCAGGAAAGAGAAAAATGGATAAAGAAGTTGTGGTCCTTATGTACAATGGAATATCACTCAGCCGTGAAATCAATGTCATAAGGCTAGTACCAGCATGATGAGTGGATTTAGGTACGACGACTCTAAGTGAAATAAGTCACACAGAAAAGGACACTTCTCATAAGGTATCACTTATAGAGGGAATGTAAAAACCGTTACACTTGAACTGAATTACAAAACAGAACAGAGTCACACATGCAGAAAACACACTATGGCTGCTTAACGGGAAAGGTGAGGTGGGGTGATACATAAAACAAGGGTTTCAAATTAGCTCAGATACCGTTCCATAAACCCAATATGTAATAGACAAGACCTACTCCTTGCTCAGAGAACTGGACTCAACACGCCCTATTCACCGCACAAGAATATATCTGACTAGTAATAATCTTAAAACCTATATATTGATATCTCTCTGTTAGTGTGTCAAGTGGGTAAAAAGCGGCATAAACACAGCAGTGAAAAGCAGCTAAACCCCATTATAAAAATAAATTATTTTGAAAAACCCATGAAACAAAGACAGTGAAAGAGAGAGAAATTCTTACACAATGCGTTCAGGGGCTGTGATGCAACCTGGATTGACCATATCTAGACCCACAGCTGGATGAGACATAAGGGTGGACACTGTTGCGGCTGAGAGGTTTGGTGAGGTTGGGTGAGCAAACGCAGACCCTTTAAAGTAATACTGCGTGGTACCCATCGCATGGGTCCCAAATCTCCAGGTTCAAGGGCATCTTCCTACATCGAAAACATGCATGAGATACCCAGAAGATGGTACACCGTGTGATGGGGAAAGGTTTCTAAAACGCACCTCATTTCTCATCTGCTTGTGCCCGGGTTCGCCATTCCAGCCACTTTACTAGCAATCTCCCTCCTTGGAGCATCAGCACCTTTAACCTCCTGTTCCGTACAGGTTGCAATTTGTACTGAGGATGAACGGGAAGACGTGGAACCAATGAAAGACTAGCTCTTGGTGTTGGGACAGGCACAGGTCACTCTATTTTCCCATCAGGAAGAAGAATTAACCACAGGCTCAGCCTGCCCCCCGGAACCAGAACAGGGCCTGAAGCCATCCTGCGCTTTTGCGGCCAGCTCCCTAAAAAGCGAGTTGTAAAATGGAGGTTCAGGGCACTGCAATTCACAAACCTGCAGAGTTATAAATGATAACTCTCATCCACAAATATATTGAGGGAAGGCAAAGAAGAGGATTTGAAATCAAGGCAGAATTGCAGGAAACAGATTTCAGGAGGTAGATTCGAATCGCCTTTAAATCACATGAAAAGCAGAAAATCGTTGACAATGATGCCCTTGGCCAAAAAGGGCGTATGCGTTTTTTCCTGAATATATTCAGGAAAAAACGCATACGCCCTTTTTGGCCAACCAAGTAACCTGGAAAGGCAAATCAGCGCTACAAACAAGTCTCGCTTCCCATCGGTCAAAAGGGCCATGCTGAAAAAAATGTCAAAACCAGAAATGCAGGACAGGCCATGGAGAAATGGGAGCCATCCTATACTGATGGGCGGGATGTAAATTGCCAACAGCCACTCTGCAGAAGTGTACGGTGTGTCCTGAAACATCTAAAAAACACAGCTTAGAGAGCATAGGGCACTTCCACTCATGGGGGTATAAATTGGGAAAATGAAAAATCAGCAAGACACAAGCACCCCAAAGTTTAGGGCTGCTCTGTTGACAAGGACTTCCACTTCATTCCACCTTCAATATCCCAGGAAAGAGAAAAATGGATAAAGAAGTTGTGGTCCTTATGTACAATGGAATATCACTCAGCCATGAAATCAATGTCATAAGACTAGTAGCAGCATGATGAGTGGATTTAGGTACGACGATTCTAAGTGAAATAAGTCACACAGAAAACGACACTTCTCATAAGGTATCACTTATAGAGGGAATGTAAAAACCGTTACACTTGAACTGAATCAGAAAACAGAACAGAGTCACACATGCAGAAAACACACTATGGCTGCTTAACGGGAAAGGTGAGGTGGGGTGATACATAAAAAAAGGGATTCAAATTAGCTCAGATACCGTTCCATAAACCCAATATGTAATAGACAAGACCTACTCCTTGCTCAGAGAACTGGACTCAACACGCCCTATTCACCACACAAGAATATATCTGACTAGTAATAATCTTAAAACCTATGTATTGATATCTCTCTGTTAGTGTGTCAAGTGGGTGTAAAGCGGCATAAACACAGCAGTGAAAAGCAGCTAAACCCCATTATAAAAATAAATTATTTTGAAAAACCCATGAAACAAAGACAGTGAAAGAGAGAGAAATTCTTACACAATGCGATCAGGGGCTGTGATGCAACCTGGATTGACCATATCTAGACCCACAGCTGGATGAGACATAAGGGTGGACACTGTTGCGGCTGAGAGGTTTGGTGAGGTTGGGTGAGC
Source organism: Balaenoptera borealis (assembly GCF_965194805.1). NCBI lineage: Eukaryota > Metazoa > Chordata > Mammalia > Artiodactyla > Balaenopteridae > Balaenoptera > Balaenoptera borealis. Next base: position 305,264 of record NW_028123549.1, read on the forward strand.
AAACGCAGACCCTTTAAAGTAATACTGCGTGGTACCCATCGCATGGGTCCCAAATCTCCAGCTTCAAGGGCATCTTCCTACATCGAAAACATGCATGAGATACCCAGAAGATGGTACACCGTGTGATGGGGAAAGGTTTCTAAAACGCACCTCATTTCTCATCTGCTTGTGCCCGGGTTCGCCATTCCAGCCACTTTACTAGCAATCTCCCTCCTTGGAGCATCAGCACCTTTAACCTCCTGTTCCGTACAGGTTGCAATTTGTACTGAGGATGAACGGGAAGACGTGGAACCAATGAAAGACTAGCTCTTGGTGTTGGGACAGGCACAGGTCACTCTATTTTCCCATCAGGAAGAAGAATTAACCACAGGCTCAGCCTGCCCCCCGGAACCAGAACAGGGCCTGAAGCCATCCTGCGCTTTTGCGGCCAGCTCCCTAAAAAGCGAGTTGTAAAATGGAGGTTCAGGGCACTGCAATTCACAAACCTGCAGAGTTATAAATGATAACTCTCATCCACAAATATATTGAGGGAAGGCAAAGAAGAGGATTTGAAATCAAGGCAGAATTGCAGGAAACAGATTTCAGGAGGTAGATTCGAATCGCCTTTAAAGCACATGAAAAGCAGCAAAACGTTGACAATGATGCCCTTGGCCAAAAAGGGCGTATGCGTTTTTTCCTGAATATATTCAGGAAAAAACGCATACGCCCTTTTTGGCCAACCAAGCAACCTGGAAAGGCAAATCAGCGCTACAAAGATGTCTCGCTTCCCATCGGTCAAAAGGGCCATGCTGAAAAAAGTGTCAAAACCAGAAATGCAGGACAGGCCATGGAGAAATGGGAGCCTTGCTACACTGATGGGCGGGATGTAAATTGTCAACAGCCATTCTGGAGAAGTGTACGGTGAGTCCTGAAACGTCTAAAAAGCAAAGCTTAGAGAGCATAGGGCACTTCCACTCATGGGGGTATAAATTGGGAAAATGAAAAATCAGCAAGACACAAGCACCCCAAAGTTTAGGGCTGCTCTGTTGACAAGGACCTCCACTTCATTCCACCTTCAATATCCCAGGAAAGAGAAAAATGGATAAAGAAGTTGTGGTCCTTATGTACAATGGAATATCACTCAGCCATGAAATCAATGTCATAAGGCTAGTAGCAGCATGATGAGTGGATTTAGGTACGACGACTCTAAGTGAAATAAGTCACACAGAAAAGGACACTTCTCATAAGGTATCACTGATAGAGGGAATGTAAAAACCGTTACACTTGAACTGAATTACAAAACAGAACAGAGTCACACATGCAGAAAACACACTATGGCTGCTTCACGGGAAAGGTGAGGTGGGGTGATACATAAAACAAGGGTTTCAAATTAGCTCAGATACCGTTCCATAAAACCAATATGTAATAGACAAGACCTACTCCTTGCTCAGAGAACTGGACTCAACACGCCCTATTCACCGCACAAGAATATATCTGACTAGTAATAATCTTAAAACCTATGTATTGATATCTCTCTGTTAGTGTGTCAAGTGGGTGTAAAGCGGCATAAACACAGCAGTGAAAAGCAGCTAAACCCCATTATAAAAATAAATTACTTTGAAAAACCCGTGAAACAAAGACAGTGAAAGAGAGCGAAATTCTTACACAATGCGTTCAGGGGCTGTGATGCAACCTGGATTGACCATATCTAGACCCACAGCTGGATGAGACCTAAGGGTGGACACTGTTGCGGCTGAGAGGTTTGGTGAGGTTGGGTGAGCAAACGCAGACCCTTTAAAGTAATACTGCGTTGTACCCATCGCATGGGTCCCAAATCTCCAGGTTCCAGGGCATCTTCCTACATCGAAAACATGCATGAGATACCCAGAAGATGGTACACCGTGTAATGGGGAAAGGTTTCTAAAACGCACCTCATTTCTCATTTGCTTGTGCCCGGGTTCGCCATTCCAGCCACTTTACTAGCAATCTCCCTCCTTGGAGCATCAGCACCTTTAACCTCCTGTTCCGTACAGGTTGCAATTTGTACTGAGGATGAACGGGAAGACGTGGAACCAATGAAAGACTAGCTCTTGGTGTTGGGACAGGCACAGGTCACTCTATTTTCCCATCAGGAAGAAGAATTAACCACAGGCTCAGCCTGCCCCCCGGAACCAGAACAGGGCCTGAAGCCATCCTGCGCTTTTGCGGCCAGCTCCCTAAAAAGCGAGTTGTAAAATGGAGGTTCAGGGCACTGCAATTCACAAACCTGCAGAGTTATAAATGATAACTCTCATCCACAAATATATTGAGGGAAGGCAAAGAAGAGGATTTGAAATCAAGGCAGAATTGCAGGAAACAGATTTCAGGAGGTAGATTCGAATCGCCTTTAAAGCACATGAAAAGCGGCAAAACGTTGACAATGATGCCCTTGGCCAAAAAGGGCGTATGCGTTTTTTCCTGAATATATTCAGGAAAAAACGCATACGCCCTTTTTGGCCAACCAAGTAACCTGGAAAGGCAAATCAGCGCTACAAACAAGTCTCGCTTCCCATCGGTCAAAAGGGCCATGCTGAAAAAAATGTCAAAACCAGAAATGCAGGACAGGCCATGGAGAAATGGGAGCCTTCCTATACTGATGGGCGGGATGTAAATTGCCAACAGCCACTCTGCAGAAGTGTACGGTGTGTCCTGAAACATCTAAAAAACACAGCTTAGAGAGCATAGGGCACTTCCACTCATGGGGGTATAAATTGGGAAAATGAAAAATCAGCAAGACACAAGCACCCCAAAGTTTAGGGCTGCTCTGTTGACAAGGACCTCCACTTCATTCCACCTTCAATATCCCAGGAAAGAGAAAAATGGATAAAGAAGTTGTGGTCCTTATGTACAATGGAATATCACTCAGCCGTGAAATCAATGTCATAAGGCTAGTACCAGCATGATGAGTGGATTTAGGTACGACGACTCTAAGTGAAATAAGTCACACAGAAAAGGACACTTCTCATAAGGTATCACTTATAGAGGGAATGTAAAAACCGTTACACTTGAACTGAATTACAAAACAGAACAGAGTCACACATGCAGAAAACACACTATGGCTGCTTAACGGGAAAGGTGAGGTGGGGTGATACATAAAACAAGGGTTTCAAATTAGCTCAGATACCGTTCCATAAACCCAATATGTAATAGACAAGACCTACTCCTTGCTCAGAGAACTGGACTCAACACGCCCTATTCACCGCACAAGAATATATCTGACTAGTAATAATCTTAAAACCTATGTATTGATATCTCTCTGTTAGTGTGTCAAGTGGGTAAAAAGCGGCATAAACACAGCAGTGAAAAGCAGCTAAACCCCATTATAAAAATAAATTACTTTGAAAAACCCATGAAACAAAGACAGTGAAAGAGAGAGAAATTCTTACACAATGCGTTCATGGGCTGTGATGCAACCTGGATTGACCATATCTAGACCCACAGCTGGATGAGACATAAGGGTGGACACTGTTGCGGCTGAGAGGTTTGGTGAGGTTGGGTGAGCAAACGCAGACCCTTTAAAGTAATACTGCGTGGTACCCATCGCATGGGTCCCAAATCTCCAGGTTCAAGGGCATCTTCCTACATCGAAAACATGCATGAGATACCCAGAAGATGGTACACCGTGTGATGGGGATAGGTTTCTAAAACGCACCTCATTTCTCATCTGCTTGTGCCCGGGTTCGCCATTCCAGCCACTTTACTAGCAATCTCCCTCCTTGGAGCATCAGCACCTTTAACCTCCTGTTCCGTACAGGTTGCAATTTGTCCTGAGGATGAACGGGAAGACGTGGAACCAACGAGAGACTAGCTCTTGGTGTTGGGACAGGCACAGGTCACTCTATTTTCCCATCAGGAAGAAGAATTAACCACAGGATCAGCCTGCCCCCCGGAACCAGAACCGGGCCTGAAGCCATCCTGCGCATTTGCGGCCAGCTCCCTAAAAAGCGAGTTGTAAAATGGAGGTTCAGGGCACTGCAATTCACAAACCTGCAGAGTTATAAATGATAACTCTCATCCACAAATATATTGAGGGAAGGCAAAGAAGAGGATTTGAAATCAAGGCAGAATTGCAGGAAACAGATTTCAGGAGGTAGATTCGAATCGCCTTTAAATCACATGAAAAGCAGAAAATCGTTGACAATGATGCCCTTGGCCAAAAAGGGCGTATGCGTTTTTTCCTGAATATATTCAGGAAAAAACGCATACGCCCTTTTTGGCCAACCAAGTAACCTGGAAAGGCAAATCAGCGCTACAAAAAAGTCTCGCTTCCCATCGGTCAAAAGGGCCATGCTGAAAAAAATGTCAAAACCAGAAATGCAGGACAGGCCATGGAGAAATGGGAGCCATCCTATACTGATGGGCGGGATGTAAATTGCCAACAGCCACTCTGCAGAAGTGTACGGTGTGTCCTGAAACATCTAAAAAACACAGCTTAGAGAGCATAGGGCACTTCCACTCATGGGGGTATAAATTGGGAAAATGAAAAATCAGCAAGACACAAGCACCCCAAAGTTTAGGGCTGCTCTGTTGACAAGGACTTCCACTTCATTCCACCTTCAATATCCCAGGAAAGAGAAAAATGGATAAAGAAGTTGTGGTCCTTATGTACAATGGAATGTCACTCAGCCATGAAATCAATGTCATAAGACTAGTAGCAGCATGATGAGTGGATTTAGGTACGACAATTCTAAGTGAAATAAGTCACACAGAAAACGACACTTCTCATAAGGTATCACTTATAGAGGGAATGTAAAAACCGTTACACTTGAACTGAATCAGAAAACAGAACAGAGTCACACATGCAGAAAACACACTATGGCTGCTTAACGGGAAAGGTGAGGTGGGGTGATACATAAAACAAGGGATTCAAATTAGCTCAGATACCGTTCCATAAACCCAATATGTAATAGACAAGACCTACTCCTTGCTCAGAGAACTGGACTCAACACGCCCTATTCACCACACAAGAATATATCTGACTAGTAATAATCTTAAAACCTATGTATTGATATCTCTCTGTTAGTGTGTCAAGTGGGTAAAAAGCGGCATAAACACAGCAGTGAAAAGCAGCTAAACCCCATTATAAAAATAAATTATTTTGAAAAACCCATGAAACAAAGACAGTGAAAGAGAGAGAAATTCTTACACAATGCGTTCAGGGGCTGTGATGCAACCTGGATTGACCATATCTAGACCCACAGCTGGATGAGACATAAGGGTGGACACTGTTGCGGCTGAGAGGTTTGGTGAGGTTGGGTGAGCAAACGCAGACCCTTTAAAGTAATACTGCGTGGTACCCATCGCATGGGTCCCAAATCTCCAGGTTCAAGGGCATCTTCCTACATCGAAAACATGCATGAGATACCCAGAAGATGGTACACCGTGTGATGGGGAAAGGTTTCTAAAACGCACCTCATTTCTCATCTGCTTGTGCCCGGGTTCGCCATTCCAGCCACTTTACTAGCAATCTCCCTCCTTGGAGCATCAACACCTTTAACCTCCTGTTCCGTACAGGTTGCAATTTGTACTGAGGATGAACGGGAAGACGTGGAACCAATGAAAGACTAGCTCTTGGTGTTGGGACAGGCACAGGTCACTCTATTTTCCCATCAGGAAGAAGAATTAACCACAGGCTCAGCCTGCCCCCCGGAACCAGAACAGGGCCTGAAGCCATCCTGCGCTTTTGCGGCCAGCTCCCTAAAAAGCGAGTTGTAAAATGGAGGTTCAGGGCACTGCAATTCACAAACCTGCAGAGTTATAAATGATAACTCTCATCCACAAATATATTGAGGGAAGGCAAAGAAGAGGATTTGAAATCAAGGCAGAATTGCAGGAAACAGATTTCAGGAGGTAGATTCGAATCGCCTTTAAAGCACATGAAAAGCGGCAAAACGTTGACAATGATGCCCTTGGCCAAAAAGGGCGTATGCGTTTTTTCCTGAATATATTCAGGAAAAAACGCATACGCCCTTTTTGGCCAACCAAGCAACCTGGAAAGGCAAATCAGCGCTACAAAGATGTCTCGCTTCCCATCGGTCAAAAGGGCCATGCTGAAAAAAGTGTCAAAACCAGAAATGCAGGACAGGCCATGGAGAAATGGGAGCCTTGCTACACTGATGGGCGGGATGTAAATTGTCAACAGCCACTCTGGAGAAGTGTACGGTGAGTCCTGAAACGTCTAAAAAGCAAAGCTTAGAGAGCATAGGGCACTTCCACTCATGGGGGTATAAATTGGGAAAATGAAAAATCAGCAAGACACAAGCACCCCAAAGTTTAGGGCTGCTCTGTTGACAAGGACCTCCACTTCATTCCACCTTCAATATCCCAGGAAAGAGAAAAATGGATAAAGAAGTTGTGGTCCTTATGTACAATGGAATATCACTCAGCCATGAAATCAATGTCATAAGGCTAGTAGCAGCATGATGAGTGGATTTAGGTACGACGACTCTAAGTGAAATAAGTCACACAGAAAAGGACACTTCTCATAAGGTATCACTGATAGAGGGAATGTAAAAACCGTTACACTTGAACTGAATTACAAAACAGAACAGAGTCACACATGCAGAAAACACACTATGGCTGCTTCACGGGAAAGGTGAGGTGGGGTGATACATAAAACAAGGGTTTCAAATTAGCTCAGATACCGTTCCATAAAACCAATATGTAATAGACAAGACCTACTCCTTGCTCAGAGAACTGGACTCAACACGCCCTATTCACCGCACAAGAATATATCTGACTAGTAATAATCTTAAAACCTATGTATTGATATCTCTCTGTTAGTGTGTCAAGTGGGTGTAAAGCGGCATAAACACAGCAGTGAAAAGCAGCTAAACCCCATTATAAAAATAAATTACTTTGAAAAACCCGTGAAACAAAGACAGTGAAAGAGAGCGAAATTCTTACACAATGCGTTCAGGGGCTGTGATGCAACCTGGATTGACCATATCTAGACCCACAGCTGGATGAGACCTAAGGGTGGACACTGTTGCGGCTGAGAGGTTTGGTGAGGTTGGGTGAGCAAACGCAGACCCTTTAAAGTAATACTGCGTGGTACCCATCGCATGGGTCCCAAATCTCCAGGTTCCAGGGCATCTTCCTACATCGAAAACATGCATGAGATACCCAGAAGATGGTACACCGTGTGATGGGGAAAGGTTTCTAAAACGCACCTCATTTCTCATTTGCTTGTGCCCGGGTTCGCCATTCCAGCCACTTTACTAGCAATCTCCCTCCTTGGAGCATCAGCACCTTTAACCTCCTGTTCCGTACAGGTTGCAATTTGTACTGAGGATGAACGGGAAGACGTGGAACCAATGAAAGACTAGCTCTTGGTGTTGGGACAGGCACAGGTCACTCTATTTTCCCATCAGGAAGAAGAATTAACCACAGGCTCAGCCTGCCCCCCGGAACCAGAACAGGGCCTGAAGCCATCCTGCGCTTTTGCGGCCAGCTCCCTAAAAAGCGAGTTGTAAAATGGAGGTTCAGGGCACTGCAATTCACAAACCTGCAGAGTTATAAATGATAACTCTCATCCACAAATATATTGAGGGAAGGCAAAGAAGAGGATTTGAAATCAAGGCAGAATTGCAGGAAACAGATTTCAGGAGGTAGATTCGAATCGCCTTTAAAGCACATGAAAAGCGGCAAAACGTTGACAATGATGCCCTTGGCCAAAAAGGGCGTATGCGTTTTTTCCTGAATATATTCAGGAAAAAACGCATACGCCCTTTTTGGCCAACCAAGTAACCTGGAAAGGCAAATCAGCGCTACAAACAAGTCTCGCTTCCCATCGGTCAAAAGGGCCATGCTGAAAAAAATGTCAAAACCAGAAATGCAGGACAGGCCATGGAGAAATGGGAGCCTTCCTATACTGATGGGCGGGATGTAAATTGCCAACAGCCACTCTGCAGAAGTGTACGGTGTGTCCTGAAACATCTAAAAAACACAGCTTAGAGAGCATAGGGCACTTCCACTCATGGGGGTATAAATTGGGAAAATGAAAAATCAGCAAGACACAAGCACCCCAAAGTTTAGGGCTGCTCTGTTGACAAGGACCTCCACTTCATTCCACCTTCAATATCCCAGGAAAGAGAAAAATGGATAAAGAAGTTGTGGTCCTTATGTACAATGGAATATCACTCAGCCATGAAATCAATGTCATAAGGCTAGTAGCAGCATGATGAGTGGATTTAGGTACGACGATTCTAAGTGAAATAAGTCACACAGAAAAGGACACTTCTCATAAGGTATCACTTATAGAGGGAATGTAAAAACCGTTACACTTGAACTGAATCAGAAAACAGAACAGAGTCACACATGCAGAAAACACACTATGGCTGCTTAACGGGAAAGGTGAGGTGGGGTGATACATAAAACAAGGGATTCAAATTAGCTCAGATACCGTTCCATAAACCCAATATGTAATAGACAAGACCTACTCCTTGCTCAGAGAACTGGACTCAACACGCCCTATTCACCACACAAGAATATATCTGACTAGTAATAATCTTAAAACCTATGTATTGATATCTCTCTGTTAGTGTGTCAAGTGGGTAAAAAGCGGCATAAACACAGCAGTGAAAAGCAGCTAAACCCCATTATAAAAATAAATTATTTTGAAAAACCCATGAAACAAAGACAGTGAAAGAGAGAGAAATTCTTACACAATGCGTTCAGGGGCTGTGATGCAACCTGGATTGACCATATCTAGACCCACAGCTGGATGAGACATAAGGGTGGACACTGTTGCGGCTGAGAGGTTTGGTGAGGTTGGGTGAGCAAACGCAGACCCTTTAAAGTAATACTGCGTGGTACCCATCGCATGGGTCCCAAATCTCCAGGTTCAAGGGCATCTTCCTACATCGAAAACATGCATGAGATACCCAGAAGATGGTACACCGTGTGATGGGGATAGGTTTCTAAAACGCACCTCATTTCTCATCTGCTTGTGCCCGGGTTCGCCATTCCAGCCACTTTACTAGCAATCTCCCTCCTTGGAGCATCAGCACCTTTAACCTCCTGTTCCGTACAGGTTGCAATTTGTCCTGAGGATAAACGGGAAGACGTGGAACCAACGAGAGACTAGCTCTTGGTGTTGGGACAGGCACAGGTCACTCTATTTTCCCATCAGGAAGAAGAATTAACCACAGGATCAGCCTGCTCCCCGGAACCAGAACCGGGCCTGAAGCCATCCTGCGCTTTTGCGGCCAGCTCCCTAAAAAGCGAGTTGTAAAATGGAGGTTCAGGGCACTGCAATTCACAAACCTGCAGAGTTATAAATGATAACTCTCATCCACAAATATATTGAGGGAAGGCAAAGAAGAGGATTTGAAATCAAGGCAGAATTGCAGGAAACAGATTTCAGGAGGTAGATTCGAATCGCCTTTAAATCACATGAAAAGCAGAAAATCGTTGACAATGATGCCCTTGGCCAAAAAGGGCGTATGCGTTTTTTCCTGAATATATTCAGGAAAAAACGCATACGCCCTTTTTGGCCAACCAAGTAACCTGGAAAGGCAAATCAGCGCTACAAACAAGTCTCGCTTCCCATCGGTCAAAAGGGCCATGCTGAAAAAAATGTCAAAACCAGAAATGCAGGACAGGCCATGGAGAAATGGGAGCCATCCTATACTGATGGGCGGGATGTAAATTGCCAACAGCCACTCTGCAGAAGTGTACGGTGTGTCCTGAAACATCTAAAAAACACAGCTTAGAGAGCATAGGGCACTTCCACTCATGGGGGTATAAATTGGGAAAATGAAAAATCAGCAAGACACAAGCACCCCAAAGTTTAGGGCTGCTCTGTTGACAAGGACCTCCACTTCATTCCACCTTCAATATCCCAGGATAGAGAAAAATGGATAAAGAAGTTGTGGTCCATATGTACAATGGAATATCACTCAGCCATGAAATCAAATGTCATAAGACTAGTAGCAGCATGATGAGTGGATTTAGGTACGACGATTCTAAGTGAAATAAGTCACACAGAAAAGGACACTTCTCATAAGGTATCACTTATAGAGGGAATGTAAAAACCGTTACACTTGAACTGAATCAGAAAACAGAACAGAGTCACACATGCAGAAAACACACTATGGCTGCTTAACGGGAAAGGTGAGGTGGGGTGATACATAAAACAAGGGATTCAAATTAGCTCAGATACCGTTCCATAAACCCAATATGTAATAGACAAGACCTACTCCTTGTTCAGAGAACTGGACTCAACACGCCCTATTCACCACACAAGAATATATCTGACTAGTAATAATCTTAAAACCTATGTATTGATATCTCTCTGTTAGTGTGTCAAGTGGGTAAAAAGCGGCATAAACACAGCAGTGAAAAGCAGCTAAACCCCATTATAAAAATAAATTATTTTGAAAAACCCATGAAACAAAGACAGTGAAAGAGAGAGAAATTCTTACACAATGCGTTCAGGGGCTGTGATGCAACCTGGATTGACCATATCTAGACCCACAGCTGGATGAGACATAAGGGTGGACACTGTTGCGGCTGAGAGGTTTGGTGAGGTTGGGTGAGCAAACGCAGACCCTTTAAAGTAATACTGCGTGGTACCCATCGCATGGGTCCCAAATCTCCAGGTTCCAGGGCATCTTCCTACATCGAAAACATGCATGAGATACCCAGAAGATGGTACACCGTGTGATGGGGAAAGGTTTCTAAAACGCACCTCATTTCTCATTTGCTTGTGCCCGGGTTCGCCATTCCAGCCACTTTACTAGCAATCTCCCTCCTTGGAGCATCAGCACCTTTAACCTCCTGTTCCGTACAGGTTGCAATTTGTACTGAGGATGAACGGGAAGACGTGGAACCAATGAAAGACTAGCTCTTGGTGTTGGGACAGGCACAGGTCACTCTATTTTCCCATCAGGAAGAAGAATTAACCACAGGCTCAGCCTGCCCCCCGGAACCAGAACAGGGCCTGAAGCCATCCTGCGCTTTTGCGGCCAGCTCCCTAAAAAGCGAGTTGTAAAATGGAGGTTCAGGGCACTGCAATTCACAAACCTGCAGAGTTATAAATGATAACTCTCATCCACAAATATATTGAGGGAAGGCAAAGAAGAGGATTTGAAATCAAGGCAGAATTGCAGGAAACAGATTTCAGGAGGTAGATTCGAATCGCCTTTAAAGCACATGAAAAGCGGCAAAACGTTGACAATGATGCCCTTGGCCAAAAAGGGCGTATGCGTTTTTTCCTGAATATATTCAGGAAAAAACGCATACGCCCTTTTTGGCCAACCAAGTAACCTGGAAAGGCAAATCAGCGCTACAAACAAGTCTCGCTTCCCATCGGTCAAAAGGGCCATGCTGAAAAAAATGTCAAAACCAGAAATGCAGGACAGGCCATGGAGAAATGGGAGCCTTCCTATACTGATGGGCGGGATGTAAATTGCCAACAGCCACTCTGCAGAAGTGTACGGTGTGTCCTGAAACATCTAAAAAACACAGCTTAGAGAGCATAGGGCACTTCCACTCATGGGGGTATAAATTGGGAAAATGAAAAATCAGCAAGACACAAGCACCCCAAAGTTTAGGGCTGCTCTGTTGACAAGGACCTCCACTTCATTCCACCTTCAATATCCCAGGAAAGAGAAAAATGGATAAAGAAGTTGTGGTCCTTATGTACAATGGAATATCACTCAGCCATGAAATCAATGTCATAAGGCTAGTAGCAGCATGATGAGTGGATTTAGGTACGACGATTCTAAGTGAAATAAGTCACACAGAAAAGGACACTTCTCATAAGGTATCACTTATAGAGGGAATGTAAAAACCGTTACACTTGAACTGAATCAGAAAACAGAACAGAGTCACACATGCAGAAAACACACTATGGCTGCTTAACGGGAAAGGTGAGGTGGGGTGATACATAAAACAAGGGATTCAAATTAGCTCAGATACCGTTCCATAAACCCAATATGTAATAGACAAGACCTACTCCTTGCTCAGAGAACTGGACTCAACACGCCCTATTCACCACACAAGAATATATCTGACTAGTAATAATCTTAAAACCTATGTATTGATATCTCTCTGTTAGTGTGTCAAGTGGGTAAAAAGCGGCATAAACACAGCAGTGAAAAGCAGCTAAACCCCATTATAAAAATAAATTATTTTGAAAAACCCATGAAACAAAGACAGTGAAAGAGAGAGAAATTCTTACACAATGCGTTCAGGGGCTGTGATGCAACCTGGATTGACCATATCTAGACCCACAGCTGGATGAGACCTAAGGGTGGACACTGTTGCGGCTGAGAGGTTTGGTGAGGTTGGGTGAGCAAACGCAGACCCTTTAAAGTAATACTGCGTGGTACCCATCGCATGGGTCCCAAATCTCCAGGTTCAAGGGCATCTTCCTACATCGAAAACATGCATGAGATACCCAGAAGATGGTACACCGTGTGATGGGGAAAGGTTTCTAAAACGCACCTCATTTCTCATTTGCTTGTGCCCGGGTTCGCCATTCAGCCACTTTACTAGCAATCTCCCTCCTTGGAGCATCAGCACCTTTAACCTCCTGTTCCGTACAGGTTGCAATTTGTACTGAGGATGAACGGGAAGACGTGGAACCAATGAAAGACTAGCTCTTGGTGTTGGGACAGGCACAGGTCACTCTATTTTCCCATCAGGAAGAAGAATTAACCACAGGCTCAGCCTGCCCCCCGGAACCAGAACAGGGCCTGAAGCCATCCTGCGCTTTTGCGGCCAGCTCCCTAAAAAGCGAGTTGTAAAATGGAGGTTCAGGGCACTGCAATTCACAAACCTGCAGAGTTATAAATGATAACTCTCATCCACAAATATATTGAGGGAAGGCAAAGAAGAGGATTTGAAATCAAGGCAGAATTGCAGGAAACAGATTTCAGGAGGTAGATTCGAATCGCCTTTAAAGCACATGAAAAGCGGCAAAACGTTGACAATGATGCCCTTGGCCAAAAAGAGCGTATGCGTTTTTTCCTGAATATATTCAGGAAAAAACGCATACGCCCTTTTTGGCCAACCAAGTAACCTGGAAAGGCAAATCAGCGCTACAAACAAGTCTCGCTTCCCATCGGTCAAAAGGGCCATGCTGAAAAAAATGTCAAAACCAGAAATGCAGGACAGGCCATGGAGAAATGGGAGCCTTCCTATACTGATGGGCGGGATGTAAATTGCCAACAGCCACTCTGCAGAAGTGTACGGTGTGTCCTGAAACATCTAAAAAACACAGCTTAGAGAGCATAGGGCACTTCCACTCATGGGGGTATAAATTGGGAAAATGAAAAATCAGCAAGACACAAGCACCCCAAAGTTTAGGGCTGCTCTGTTGACAAGGACCTCCACTTCATTCCACCTTCAATATCCCAGGAAAGAGAAAAATGGATAAAGAAGTTGTGGTCCTTATGTACAATGGAATATCACTCAGCCATGAAATCAATGTCATAAGGCTAGTAGCAGCATGATGAGTGGATTTAGGTACGACGATTCTAAGTGAAATAAGTCACACAGAAAAGGACACTTCTCATAAGGTATCACTTATAGAGGGAATGTAAAAACCGTTACACTTGAACTGAATCAGAAAACAGAACAGAGTCACACATGCAGAAAACACACTATGGCTGCTTAACGGGAAAGGTGAGGTGGGGTGATACATAAAACAAGGGATTCAAATTAGCTCAGATACCGTTCCATAAACCCAATATGTAATAGACAAGACCTACTCCTTGCTCAGAGAACTGGACTCAACACGCCCTATTCACCACACAAGAATATATCTGACTAGTAATAATCTTAAAACCTATGTATTGATATCTCTCTGTTAGTGTGTCAAGTGGGTAAAAAGCGGCATAAACACAGCAGTGAAAAGCAGCTAAACCCCATTATAAAAATAAATTATTTTGAAAAACCCATGAAACAAAGACAGTGAAAGAGAGAGAAATTCTTACACAATGCGTTCAGGGGCTGTGATGCAACCTGGATTGACCATATCTAGACCCACAGCTGGATGAGACATAAGGGTGGACACTGTTGCGGCTGAGAGGTTTGGTGAGGTTGGGTGAGCAAACGCAGACCCTTTAAAGTAATACTGCGTGGTACCCATCGCATGGGTCCCAAATCTCCAGGTTCAAGGGCATCTTCCTACATCGAAAACATGCATGAGATACCCAGAAGATGGTACACCGTGTGATGGGGATAGGTTTCTAAAACGCACCTCATTTCTCATCTGTTTGTGCCCGGGTTCGCCATTCCAGCCACTTTACTAGCAATCTCCCTCCTTGGAGCATCAGCACCTTTAACCTCCTGTTCCGTACAGGTTGCAATTTGTCCTGAGGATAAACGGGAAGACGTGGAACCAACGAGAGACTAGCTCTTGGTGTTGGGACAGGCACAGGTCACTCTATTTTCCCATCAGGAAGAAGAATTAACCACAGGATCAGCCTGCCCCCCGGAACCAGAACCGGGCCTGAAGCCATCCTGCGCTTTTGCGGCCAGCTCCCTAAAAAGCGAGTTGTAAAATGGAGGTTCAGGGCACTGCAATTCACAAACCTGCAGAGTTATAAATGATAACTCTCATCCACAAATATATTGAGGGAAGGCAAAGAAGAGGATTTGAAATCAAGGCAGAATTGCAGGAAACAGATTTCAGGAGGTAGATTCGAATCGCCTTTAAATCACATGAAAAGCAGAAAATCGTTGACAATGATGCCCTTGGCCAAAAAGGGCGTATGCGTTTTTTCCTGAATATATTCAGGAAAAAACGCATACGCCCTTTTTGGCCAACCAAGTAACCTGGAAAGGCAAATCAGCGCTACAAACAAGTCTCGCTTCCCATCGGTCAAAAGGGCCATGCTGAAAAAAATGTCAAAACCAGAAATGCAGGACAGGCCATGGAGAAATGGGAGCCTTCCTATACTGATGGGCGGGATGTAAATTGCCAACAGCCACTCTGCAGAAGTGTACGGTGTGTCCTGAAACATCTAAAAAACACAGCTTAGAGAGCATAGGGCACTTCCACTCATGGGGGTATAAATTGGGAAAATGAAAAATCAGCAAGACACAAGCACCCCAAAGTTTAGGGCTGCTCTGTTGACAAGGACCTCCACTTCATTCCACCTTCAATATCCCAGGAAAGAGAAAAATGGATAAAGAAGTTGTGGTCCTTAGGTACAATGGAATATCACTCAGCCATGAAATCAATGTCATAAGACTAGTAGCAGCATGATGAGTGGATTTAGGTACGACGATTCTAAGTGAAATAAGTCACACAGAAAAGGACACTTCTCATAAGGTATCACTTATAGAGGGAATGTAAAAACCGTTACACTTGAACTGAATCAGAAAACAGAACAGAGTCACACATGCAGAAAACACACTATGGCTGCTTAACGGGAAAGGTGAGGTGGGGTGATACATAAAACAAGGGATTCAAATTAGCTCAGATACCGTTCCATAAACCCAATATGTAATAGACAAGACCTACTCCTTGCTCAGAGAACTGGACTCAACACGCCCTATTCACCACACAAGAATATATCTGACTAGTAATAATCTTAAAACCTATGTATTGATATCTCTCTGTTAGTGTGTCAAGTGGGTAAAAAGCGGCATAAACACAGCAGTGAAAAGCAGCTAAACCCCATTATAAAAATAAATTATTTTGAAAAACCCATGAAACAAAGACAGTGAAAGAGAGAGAAATTCTTACACAATTCATTCAGGGGCTGTGATGCAACCTGGATTGACCATATCTAGACCCACAGCTGGATGAGACATAAGGGTGGACACTGTTGCGGCTGAGAGGTTTGGTGAGGTTGGGTGAGCAAACGCAGACCCTTTAAAGTAATACTGCGTGGTACCCATCGCATGGGTCCCAAATCTCCAGGTTCAAGGGCATCTTCCTACATCGAAAACATGCATGAGATACCCAGAAGATGGTACACCGTGTGATGGGGAAAGGTTTCTAAAACGCACCTCATTTCTCATCTGCTTGTGCCCGGGTTCGCCATTCCAGCCACTTTACTAGCAATCTCCCTCCTTGGAGCATCAGCACCTTTAACCTCCTGTTCCGTACAGGTTGCAATTTGTACTGAGGATGAACGGGAAGACGTGGAACCAATGAAAGACTAGCTCTTGGTGTTGGGACAGGCACAGGTCACTCTATTTTCCCATCAGGAAGAAGAATTAACCACAGGCTCAGCCTGCCCCCCGGAACCAGAACAGGGCCTGAAGCCATCCTGCGCTTTTGCGGCCAGCTCCCTAAAAAGCGAGTTGTAAAATGGAGGTTCAGGGCACTGCAATTCACAAACCTGCAGAGTTATAAATGATAACTCTCATCCACAAATATATTGAGGGAAGGCAAAGAAGAGGATTTGAAATCAAGGCAGAATTGCAGGAAACAGATTTCAGGAGGTAGATTCGAATCGCCTTTAAAGCACATGAAAAGCGGCAAAACGTTGACAATGATGCCCTTGGCCAAAAAGGGCGTATGCGTTTTTTCCTGAATATATTCAGGAAAAAACGCATACGCCCTTTTTGGCCAACCAAGCAACCTGGAAAGGCAAATCAGCGCTACAAAGATGTCTCGCTTCCCATCGGTCAAAAGGGCCATGCTGAAAAAAGTGTCAAAACCAGAAATGCAGGACAGGCCATGGAGAAATGGGAGCCTTGCTACACTGATGGGCGGGATGTAAATTGTCAACAGCCACTCTGGAGAAGTGTACGGTGAGTCCTGAAACGTCTAAAAAGCAAAGCTTAGAGAGCATAGGGCACTTCCACTCATGGGGGTATAAATTGGGAAAATGAAAAATCAGCAAGACACAAGCACCCCAAAGTTTAGGGCTGCTCTGTTGACAAGGACCTCCACTTCATTCCACCTTCAATATCCCAGGAAAGAGAAAAATGGATAAAGAAGTTGTGGTCCTTATGTACAATGGAATATCACTCAGCCATGAAATCAATGTCATAAGGCTAGTAGCAGCATGATGAGTGGATTTAGGTACGACGACTCTAAGTGAAATAAGTCACACAGAAAAGGACACTTCTCATAAGGTATCACTGATAGAGGGAATGTAAAAACCGTTACACTTGAACTGAATTACAAAACAGAACAGAGTCACACATGCAGAAAACACACTATGGCTGCTTAACGGGAAAGGTGAGGTGGGGTGATACATAAAACAAGGGTTTCAAATTAGCTCAGATACCGTTCCATAAAACCAATATGTAATAGACAAGACCTACTCCTTGCTCAGAGAACTGGACTCAACACGCCCTATTCACCGCACAAGAATATATCTGACTAGTAATAATCTTAAAACCTATGTATTGATATCTCTCTGTTAGTGTGTCAAGTGGGTGTAAAGCGGCATAAACACAGCAGTGAAAAGCAGCTAAACCCCATTATAAAAATAAATTACTTTGAAAAACCCGTGAAACAAAGACAGTGAAAGAGAGCGAAATTCTTACACAATGCGTTCAGGGGCTGTGATGCAACCTGGATTGACCATATCTAGACCCACAGCTGGATGAGACCTAAGGGTGGACACTGTTGCGGCTGAGAGGTTTGGTGAGGTTGGGTGAGCAAACGCAGACACTTTAAAGTAATACTGCGTGGTACCCATCGCATGGGTCCCAAATCTCCAGGTTCAAGGGCATCTTCCTACATCGAAAACATGCATGAGATCCCCAGAAGATGGTACACCGTGTGATGGGGAAAGGTTTCTAAAACGCACCTCATTTCTTATTTCCTTGTGCCCGGGTTCGCCATTCCAGCCACTTTACTAGCAATCTCCCTCCTTGGAGCATCAGCACCTTTAACCTCCTGTTCCGTACAGGTTGCAATTTGTACTGAGGATGAACGGGAAGACGTGGAACCAACGAAAGACTAGCTCTTGGTGTTGGGACAGGCACAGGTCACTCTATTTTCCCATCAGGAAGAAGAATTAACCACAGGCTCAGCCTGCCCCCCGGAACCAGAACAGGGGCTGAAGCCATCCTGCGCTTTTGCGGCCAGCTCCCTAAAAAGCGAGTTGTAAAATGGAGGTTCAGGGCACTGCAATTCACAAACCTGCAGACTTATAAATGATAACTCTCATCCACAAATATATTGAGGGAAGGCAAAGAAGAGGATTTGAAATCAAGGCAGAATTGCAGGAAACAGATTTCAGGAGGTAGATTCGAATCGCCTTTAAAGCACATGAAAAGCGGCAAAACGTTGACAATGATGCCCTTGGCCAAAAAGGGCGTATGCGTTTTTTCCTGAATATATTCAGGAAAAAACGCATACGCCCTTTTTGGCCAACCAAGTAACCTGGAAAGGCAAATCAGCGCTACAAACAAGTCTCGCTTCCCATCGGTCAAAAGGGCCATGCTGAAAAAAATGTCAAAACCAGAAATGCAGGACAGGCCATGGAGAAATGGGAGCCTTCCTATACTGATGGGCGGGATGTAAATTGCCAACAGCCACTCTGCAGAAGTGTACGGTGTGTCCTGAAACATCTAAAAAACACAGCTTAGAGAGCATAGGGCACTTCCACTCATGGGGGTATAAATTGGGAAAATGAAAAATCAGCAAGACACAAGCACCCCAAAGTTTAGGGCTGCTCTGTTGACAAGGACCTCCACTTCATTCCACCTTCAATATCCCAGGAAAGAGAAAAATGGATAAAGAAGTTGTGGTCCTTATGTACAATGGAATATCACTCAGCCATGAAATCAATGTCATAAGGCTAGTAGCAGCATGATGAGTGGATTTAGGTACGACGATTCTAAGTGAAATAAGTCACACAGAAAAGGACACTTCTCATAAGGTATCACTTATAGAGGGAATGTAAAAACCGTTACACTTGAACTGAATCAGAAAACAGAACAGAGTCACACATGCAGAAAACACACTATGGCTGCTTAACGGGAAAGGTGAGGTGGGGTGATACATAAAACAAGGGATTCAAATTAGCTCAGATACCGTTCCATAAACCCAATATGTAATAGACAAGACCTACTCCTTGCTCAGAGAACTGGACTCAACACGCCCTATTCACCACACAAGAATATATCTGACTAGTAATAATCTTAAAACCTATGTATTGATATCTCTCTGTTAGTGTGTCAAGTGGGTAAAAAGCGGCATAAACACAGCAGTGAAAAGCAGCTAAACCCCATTATAAAAATAAATTATTTTGAAAAACCCATGAAACAAAGACAGTGAAAGAGAGAGAAATTCTTACACAATGCGTTCAGGGGCTGTGATGCAACCTGGATTGACCATATCTAGACCCACAGCTGGATGAGACATAAGGGTGGACACTGTTGCGGCTGAGAGGTTTGGTGAGGTTGGGTGAGCAAACGCAGACCCTTTAAAGTAATACTGCGTGGTACCCATCGCATGGGTCCCAAATCTCCAGGTTCAAGGGCATCTTCCTACATCGAAAACATGCATGAGATACCCAGAAGATGGTACACCGTGTGATGGGGATAGGTTTCTAAAACGCACCTCATTTCTCATCTGCTTGTGCCCGGGTTCGCCATTCCAGCCACTTTACTAGCAATCTCCCTCCTTGGAGCATCAGCACCTTTAACCTCCTGTTCCGTACAGGTTGCAATTTGTCCTGAGGATAAACGGGAAGACGTGGAACCAACGAGAGACTAGCTCTTGGTGTTGGGACAGGCACAGGTCACTCTATTTTCCCATCAGGAAGAAGAATTAACCACAGGATCAGCCTGCTCCCCGGAACCAGAACCGGGCCTGAAGCCATCCTGCGCTTTTGCGGCCAGCTCCCTAAAAAGCGAGTTGTAAAATGGAGGTTCAGGGCACTGCAATTCACAAACCTGCAGAGTTATAAATGATAACTCTCATCCACAAATATATTGAGGGAAGGCAAAGAAGAGGATTTGAAATCAAGGCAGAATTGCAGGAAACAGATTTCAGGAGGTAGATTCGAATCGCCTTTAAATCACATGAAAAGCAGAAAATCGTTGACAATGATGCCCTTGGCCAAAAAGGGCGTATGCGTTTTTTCCTGAATATATTCAGGAAAAAACGCATACGCCCTTTTTGGCCAACCAAGTAACCTGGAAAGGCAAATCAGCGCTACAAACAAGTCTCGCTTCCCATCGGTCAAAAGGGCCATGCTGAAAAAAATGTCAAAACCAGAAATGCAGGACAGGCCATGGAGAAATGGGAGCCATCCTATACTGATGGGCGGGATGTAAATTGCCAACAGCCACTCTGCAGAAGTGTACGGTGTGTCCTGAAACATCTAAAAAACACAGCTTAGAGAGCATAGGGCACTTCCACTCATGGGGGTATAAATTGGGAAAATGAAAAATCAGCAAGACACAAGCACCCCAAAGTTTAGGGCTGCTCTGTTGACAAGGACCTCCACTTCATTCCACCTTCAATATCCCAGGATAGAGAAAAATGGATAAAGAAGTTGTGGTCCATATGTACAATGGAATATCACTCAGCCATGAAATCAAATGTCATAAGACTAGTAGCAGCATGATGAGTGGATTTAGGTACGACGATTCTAAGTGAAATAAGTCACACAGAAAAGGACACTTCTCATAAGGTATCACTTATAGAGGGAATGTAAAAACCGTTACACTTGAACTGAATCAGAAAACAGAACAGAGTCACACATGCAGAAAACACACTATGGCTGCTTAACGGGAAAGGTGAGGTGGGGTGATACATAAAACAAGGGATTCAAATTAGCTCAGATACCGTTCCATAAACCCAATATGTAATAGACAAGACCTACTCCTTGTTCAGAGAACTGGACTCAACACGCCCTATTCACCACACAAGAATATATCTGACTAGTAATAATCTTAAAACCTATGTATTGATATCTCTCTGTTAGTGTGTCAAGTGGGTAAAAAGCGGCATAAACACAGCAGTGAAAAGCAGCTAAACCCCATTATAAAAATAAATTATTTTGAAAAACCCATGAAACAAAGACAGTGAAAGAGAGAGAAATTCTTACACAATGCGTTCAGGGGCTGTGATGCAACCTGGATTGACCATATCTAGACCCACAGCTGGATGAGACATAAGGGTGGACACTGTTGCGGCTGAGAGGTTTGGTGAGGTTGGGTGAGCAAACGCAGACCCTTTAAAGTAATACTGCGTGGTACCCATCGCATGGGTCCCAAATCTCCAGGTTCCAGGGCATCTTCCTACATCGAAAACATGCATGAGATACCCAGAAGATGGTACACCGTGTGATGGGGAAAGGTTTCTAAAACGCACCTCATTTCTCATTTGCTTGTGCCCGGGTTCGCCATTCCAGCCACTTTACTAGCAATCTCCCTCCTTGGAGCATCAGCACCTTTAACCTCCTGTTCCGTACAGGTTGCAATTTGTACTGAGGATGAACGGGAAGACGTGGAACCAATGAAAGACTAGCTCTTGGTGTTGGGACAGGCACAGGTCACTCTATTTTCCCATCAGGAAGAAGAATTAACCACAGGCTCAGCCTGCCCCCCGGAACCAGAACAGGGCCTGAAGCCATCCTGCGCTTTTGCGGCCAGCTCCCTAAAAAGCGAGTTGTAAAATGGAGGTTCAGGGCACTGCAATTCACAAACCTGCAGAGTTATAAATGATAACTCTCATCCACAAATATATTGAGGGAAGGCAAAGAAGAGGATTTGAAATCAAGGCAGAATTGCAGGAAACAGATTTCAGGAGGTAGATTCGAATCGCCTTTAAAGCACATGAAAAGCGGCAAAACGTTGACAATGATGCCCTTGGCCAAAAAGGGCGTATGCGTTTTTTCCTGAATATATTCAGGAAAAAACGCATACGCCCTTTTTGGCCAACCAAGTAACCTGGAAAGGCAAATCAGCGCTACAAACAAGTCTCGCTTCCCATCGGTCAAAAGGGCCATGCTGAAAAAAATGTCAAAACCAGAAATGCAGGACAGGCCATGGAGAAATGGGAGCCTTCCTATACTGATGGGCGGGATGTAAATTGCCAACAGCCACTCTGCAGAAGTGTACGGTGTGTCCTGAAACATCTAAAAAACACAGCTTAGAGAGCATAGGGCACTTCCACTCATGGGGGTATAAATTGGGAAAATGAAAAATCAGCAAGACACAAGCACCCCAAAGTTTAGGGCTGCTCTGTTGACAAGGACCTCCACTTCATTCCACCTTCAATATCCCAGGAAAGAGAAAAATGGATAAAGAAGTTGTGGTCCTTATGTACAATGGAATATCACTCAGCCATGAAATCAATGTCATAAGGCTAGTAGCAGCATGATGAGTGGATTTAGGTACGACGATTCTAAGTGAAATAAGTCACACAGAAAAGGACACTTCTCATAAGGTATCACTTATAGAGGGAATGTAAAAACCGTTACACTTGAACTGAATCAGAAAACAGAACAGAGTCACACATGCAGAAAACACACTATGGCTGCTTAACGGGAAAGGTGAGGTGGGGTGATACATAAAACAAGGGATTCAAATTAGCTCAGATACCGTTCCATAAACCCAATATGTAATAGACAAGACCTACTCCTTGCTCAGAGAACTGGACTCAACACGCCCTATTCACCACACAAGAATATATCTGACTAGTAATAATCTTAAAAGCTATGTATTGATATCTGTTAGTGTGTCAAGTGGGTAAAAAGCGGCATAAACACAGCAGTGAAAAGCAGCTAAACCCCATTATAAAAATAAATTATTTTGAAAAACCCATGAAACAAAGACAGTGAAAGAGAGAGAAATTCTTACACAATGCGTTCAGGGGCTGTGATGCAACCTGGATTGACCATATCTAGACCCACAGCTGGATGAGACATAAGGGTGGACACTGTTGCGGCTGAGAGGTTTGGTGAGGTTGGGTGAGCAAACGCAGACCCTTTAAAGTAATACTGCGTGGTACCCATCGCATGGGTCCCAAATCTCCAGGTTCAAGGGCATCTTCCTACATCGAAAACATGCATGAGATACCCAGAAGATGGTACACCGTGTGCTGGGGAAAGGTTTCTAAAACGCACCTCATTTCTCATTTGCTTGTGCCCGGGTTCGCCATTCAGCCACTTTACTAGCAATCTCCCTCCTTGGAGCATCAGCACCTTTAACCTCCTGTTCCGTACAGGTTGCAATTTGTACTGAGGATGAACGGGAAGACGTGGAACCAATGAAAGACTAGCTCTTGGTGTTGGGACAGGCACAGGTCACTCTATTTTCCCATCAGGAAGAAGAATTAACCACAGGCTCAGCCTGCCCCCCGGAACCAGAACAGGGCCTGAAGCCATCCTGCGCTTTTGCGGCCAGCTCCCTAAAAAGCGAGTTGTAAAATGGAGGTTCAGGGCACTGCAATTCACAAACCTGCAGAGTTATAAATGATAACTCTCATCCACAAATATATTGAGGGAAGGCAAAGAAGAGGATTTGAAATCAAGGCAGAATTGCAGGAAACAGATTTCAGGAGGTAGATTCGAATCGCCTTTAAAGCACATGAAAAGCGGCAAAACGTTGACAATGATGCCCTTGGCCAAAAAGGGCGTATGCGTTTTTTCCTGAATATATTCAGGAAAAAACGCATACGCCCTTTTTGGCCAACCAAGTAACCTGGAAAGGCAAATCAGCGCTACAAACAAGTCTCGCTTCCCATCGGTCAAAAGGGCCATGCTGAAAAAAATGTCAAAACCAGAAATGCAGGACAGGCCATGGAGAAATGGGAGCCTTCCTATACTGATGGGCGGGATGTAAATTGCCAACAGCCACTCTGCAGAAGTGTACGGTGTGTCCTGAAACATCTAAAAAACACAGCTTAGAGAGCATAGGGCACTTCCACTCATGGGGGTATAAATTGGGAAAATGAAAAATCAGCAAGACACAAGCACCCCAAAGTTTAGGGCTGCTCTGTTGACAAGGACCTCCACTTCATTCCACCTTCAATATCCCAGGAAAGAGAAAAATGGATAAAGAAGTTGTGGTCCTTATGTACAATGGAATATCACTCAGCCATGAAATCAATGTCATAAGGCTAGTAGCAGTATGATGAGTGGATTTAGGTACGACGATTCTAAGTGAAATAAGTCACACAGAAAAGGACACTTCTCATAAGGTATCACTTATAGAGGGAATGTAAAAACCGTTACACTTGAACTGAATCAGAAAACAGAACAGAGTCACACATGCAGAAAACACACTATGGCTGCTTAACGGGAAAGGTGAGGTGGGGTGATACATAAAACAAGGGATTCAAATTAGCTCAGATACCGTTCCATAAACCCAATATGTAATAGACAAGACCTACTCCTTGCTCAGAGAACTGGACTCAACACGCCCTATTCACCACACAAGAATATATCTGACTAGTAATAATCTTAAAACCTATGTATTGATATCTCTCTGTTAGTGTGTCAAGTGGGTAAAAAGCGGCATAAACACAGCAGTGAAAAGCAGCTAAACCCCATTATAAAAATAAATTATTTTGAAAAACCCATGAAACAAAGACAGTGAAAGAGAGAGAAATTCTTACACAATGCGTTCAGGGGCTGTGATGCAACCTGGATTGACCATATCTAGACCCACAGCTGGATGAGACATAAGGGTGGACACTGTTGCGGCTGAGAGGTTTGGTGAGGTTGGGTGAGCAAACGCAGACCCTTTAAAGTAATACTGCGTGGTACCCATCGCATGGGTCCCAAATCTCCAGGTTCAAGGGCATCTTCCTACATCGAAAACATGCATGAGATACCCAGAAGATGGTACACCGTGTGATGGGGATAGGTTTCTAAAACGCACCTCATTTCTCATCTGCTTGTGCCCGGGTTCGCCATTCCAGCCACTTTACTAGCAATCTCCCTCCTTGGAGCATCAGCACCTTTAACCTCCTGTTCCGTACAGGTTGCAATTTGTCCTGAGGATAAACGGGAAGACGTGGAACCAACGAGAGACTAGCTCTTGGTGTTGGGACAGGCACAGGTCACTCTATTTTCCCATCAGGAAGAAGAATTAACCACAGGATCAGCCTGCCCCCCGGAACCAGAACCGGGCCTGAAGCCATCCTGCGCTTTTGCGGCCAGCTCCCTAAAAAGCGAGTTGTAAAATGGAGGTTCAGGGCACTGCAATTCACAAACCTGCAGAGTTATAAATGATAACTCTCATCCACAAATATATTGAGGGAAGGCAAAGAAGAGGATTTGAAATCAAGGCAGAATTGCAGGAAACAGATTTCAGGAGGTAGATTCGAATCGCCTTTAAATCACATGAAAAGCAGAAAATCGTTGACAATGATGCCCTTGGCCAAAAAGGGCGTATGCGTTTTTTCCTGAATATATTCAGGAAAAAACGCATACGCCCTTTTTGGCCAACCAAGTAACCTGGAAAGGCAAATCAGCGCTACAAACAAGTCTCGCTTCCCATCGGTCAAAAGGGCCATGCTGAAAAAAATGTCAAAACCAGAAATGCAGGACAGGCCATGGAGAAATGGGAGCCTTCCTATACTGATGGGCGGGATGTAAATTGCCAACAGCCACTCTGCAGAAGTGTACGGTGTGTCCTGAAACATCTAAAAAACACAGCTTAGAGAGCATAGGGCACTTCCACTCATGGGGGTATAAATTGGGAAAATGAAAAATCAGCAAGACACAAGCACCCCAAAGTTTAGGGCTGCTCTGTTGACAAGGACCTCCACTTCATTCCACCTTCAATATCCCAGGAAAGAGAAAAATGGATAAAGAAGTTGTGGTCCTTAGGTACAATGGAATATCACTCAGCCATGAAATCAATGTCATAAGACTAGTAGCAGCATGATGAGTGGATTTAGGTACGACGATTCTAAGTGAAATAAGTCACACAGAAAAGGACACTTCTCATAAGGTATCACTTATAGAGGGAATGTAAAAACCGTTACACTTGAACTGAATCAGAAAACAGAACAGAGTCACACATGCAGAAAACACACTATGGCTGCTTAACGGGAAAGGTGAGGTGGGGTGATACATAAAACAAGGGATTCAAATTAGCTCAGATACCGTTCCATAAACCCAATATGTAATAGACAAGACCTACTCCTTGCTCAGAGAACTGGACTCAACACGCCCTATTCACCACACAAGAATATATCTGACTAGTAATAATCTTAAAACCTATGTATTGATATCTCTCTGTTAGTGTGTCAAGTGGGTAAAAAGCGGCATAAACACAGCAGTGAAAAGCAGCTAAACCCCATTATAAAAATAAATTATTTTGAAAAACCCATGAAACAAAGACAGTGAAAGAGAGAGAAATTCTTACACAATTCATTCAGGGGCTGTGATGCAACCTGGATTGACCATATCTAGACCCACAGCTGGATGAGACATAAGGGTGGACACTGTTGCGGCTGAGAGGTTTGGTGAGGTTGGGTGAGCAAACGCAGACCCTTTAAAGTAATACTGCGTGGTACCCATCGCATGGGTCCCAAATCTCCAGGTTCAAGGGCATCTTCCTACATCGAAAACATGCATGAGATACCCAGAAGATGGTACACCGTGTGATGGGGAAAGGTTTCTAAAACGCACCTCATTTCTCATCTGCTTGTGCCCGGGTTCGCCATTCCAGCCACTTTACTAGCAATCTCCCTCCTTGGAGCATCAGCACCTTTAACCTCCTGTTCCGTACAGGTTGCAATTTGTACTGAGGATGAACGGGAAGACGTGGAACCAATGAAAGACTAGCTCTTGGTGTTGGGACAGGCACAGGTCACTCTATTTTCCCATCAGGAAGAAGAATTAACCACAGGCTCAGCCTGCCCCCCGGAACCAGAACAGGGCCTGAAGCCATCCTGCGCTTTTGCGGCCAGCTCCCTAAAAAGCGAGTTGTAAAATGGAGGTTCAGGGCACTGCAATTCACAAACCTGCAGAGTTATAAATGATAACTCTCATCCACAAATATATTGAGGGAAGGCAAAGAAGAGGATTTGAAATCAAGGCAGAATTGCAGGAAACAGATTTCAGGAGGTAGATTCGAATCGCCTTTAAAGCACATGAAAAGCGGCAAAACGTTGACAATGATGCCCTTGGCCAAAAAGGGCGTATGCGTTTTTTCCTGAATATATTCAGGAAAAAACGCATACGCCCTTTTTGGCCAACCAAGCAACCTGGAAAGGCAAATCAGCGCTACAAAGATGTCTCGCTTCCCATCGGTCAAAAGGGCCATGCTGAAAAAAGTGTCAAAACCAGAAATGCAGGACAGGCCATGGAGAAATGGGAGCCTTGCTACACTGATGGGCGGGATGTAAATTGTCAACAGCCACTCTGGAGAAGTGTACGGTGAGTCCTGAAACGTCTAAAAAGCAAAGCTTAGAGAGCATAGGGCACTTCCACTCATGGGGGTATAAATTGGGAAAATGAAAAATCAGCAAGACACAAGCACCCCAAAGTTTAGGGCTGCTCTGTTGACAAGGACCTCCACTTCATTCCACCTTCAATATCCCAGGAAAGAGAAAAATGGATAAAGAAGTTGTGGTCCTTATGTACAATGGAATATCACTCAGCCATGAAATCAATGTCATAAGGCTAGTAGCAGCATGATGAGTGGATTTAGGTACGACGACTCTAAGTGAAATAAGTCACACAGAAAAGGACACTTCTCATAAGGTATCACTGATAGAGGGAATGTAAAAACCGTTACACTTGAACTGAATTACAAAACAGAACAGAGTCACACATGCAGAAAACACACTATGGCTGCTTAACGGGAAAGGTGAGGTGGGGTGATACATAAAACAAGGGTTTCAAATTAGCTCAGATACCGTTCCATAAAACCAATATGTAATAGACAAGACCTACTCCTTGCTCAGAGAACTGGACTCAACACGCCCTATTCACCGCACAAGAATATATCTGACTAGTAATAATCTTAAAACCTATGTATTGATATCTCTCTGTTAGTGTGTCAAGTGGGTGTAAAGCGGCATAAACACAGCAGTGAAAAGCAGCTAAACCCCATTATAAAAATAAATTACTTTGAAAAACCCGTGAAACAAAGACAGTGAAAGAGAGCGAAATTCTTACACAATGCGTTCAGGGGCTGTGATGCAACCTGGATTGACCATATCTAGACCCACAGCTGGATGAGACCTAAGGGTGGACACTGTTGCGGCTGAGAGGTTTGGTGAGGTTGGGTGAGCAAACGCAGACACTTTAAAGTAATACTGCGTGGTACCCATCGCATGGGTCCCAAATCTCCAGGTTCAAGGGCATCTTCCTACATCGAAAACATGCATGAGATACCCAGAAGATGGTACACCGTGTGATGGGGAAAGGTTTCTAAAACGCACCTCATTTCTTATTTCCTTGTGCCCGGGTTCGCCATTCCAGCCACTTTACTAGCAATCTCCCTCCTTGGAGCATCAGCACCTTTAACCTCCTGTTCCGTACAGGTTGCAATTTGTACTGAGGATGAACGGGAAGACGTGGAACCAACGAAAGACTAGCTCTTGGTGTTGGGACAGGCACAGGTCACTCTATTTTCCCATCAGGAAGAAGAATTAACCACAGGCTCAGCCTGCCCCCCGGAACCAGAACAGGGGCTGAAGCCATCCTGCGCTTTTGCGGCCAGCTCCCTAAAAAGCGAGTTGTAAAATGGAGGTTCAGGGCACTGCAATTCACAAACCTGCAGACTTATAAATGATAACTCTCATCCACAAATATATTGAGGGAAGGCAAAGAAGAGGATTTGAAATCAAGGCAGAATTGCAGGAAACAGATTTCAGGAGGTAGATTCGAATCGCCTTTAAAGCACATGAAAAGCGGCAAAACGTTGACAATGATGCCCTTGGCCAAAAAGGGCGTATGCGTTTTTTCCTGAATATATTCAGGAAAAAACGCATACGCCCTTTTTGGCCAACCAAGCAACCTGGAAAGGCAAATCAGCGCTACAAAGATGTCTCGCTTCCCATCGGTCAAAAGAGCCATGCTGAAAAAAGTGTCAAAACCAGAAATGCAGGACAGGCCATGGAGAAATGGGAGCCTTGCTACACTGATGGGCGGGATGTAAATTGTCAACAGCCACTCTGGAGAAGTGTACGGTGAGTCCTGAAACGTCTAAAAAGCAAAGCTTAGAGAGCATAGGGCACTTCCACTCATGGGGGTATAAATTGGGAAAATGAAAAATCAGCAAGACACAAGCACCCCAAAGTTTACGGCTGCTCTGTTGACAAGGACCTCCACTTCATTCCACCTTCAATATCCCAGGAAAGAGAAAAATGGATAAAGAAGTTGTGGTCCTTATGTACAATGGAATATCACTCAGCCGTGAAATCAATGTCATAAGGCTAGTAGCAGCATGATGAGTGGATTTAGGTACGACGACTCTAAGTGAAATAAGTCACACAGCAAAGGACACTTCTCATAAGGTATCACTTATAGAGGGAATGTAAAAACCGTTACACTTGAACTGAATTACAAAACAGAACAGAGTCACACATGCAGAAAACACACTATGGCTGCTTAACGGGAAAGGTGAGGTGGGGTGATACATAAAACAAGGGTTTCAAATTAGCTCAGATACCGTTCCATAAACCAAATATGTAATAGACAAGACCTACTCCTTGCTCAGAGAACTGGACTCAACACGCCCTATTCACCGCACAAGAATATATCTGACTAGTAATAATCTTAAAACCTATGTATTGATATCTCTCTGTTAGTGTGTCAAGTGGGTAAAAAGCGGCATAAACACAGCAGTGAAAAGCAGCTAAACCCCATTATAAAAATAAATTACTTTGAAAAACCCATGAAACAAAGACAGTGAAAGAGAGAGAAATTCTTACACAATGCGTTCAGGGGCTGTGATGCAACCTGGATTGACCATATCTAGACCCACAGCTGGATGAGACATAAGGGTGGACACTGTTGCGGCTGAGAGGTTTGGTGAGGTTGGGTGAGCAAACGCAGACCCTTTTAAGTAATACTGCGTGGTACCCATCGCATGGGTCCCAAATCTCCAGGTTCAAGGGCATCTTCCTACATTGAAAACATGCATGAGATACCCAGAAGATGGTACACCGTGTGATGGGGAAAGGTTTCTAAAACGCACCTCATTTCTCATCTGCTTGTGCCCGGGTTCGCCATTCCAGCCACTTTACTAGCAATCTCCCTCCTTGGAGCATCAGCACCTTTAACCTCCTGTTCCGTACAGGTTGCAATTTGTACTGCGGATGAACGGGAAGACGTGGAACCAACGAAAGACTAGCTCTTGGTGTTGGGACAGGCACAGGTCACTCTATTTTCCCATCAGGAAGAAGAATTAACCACAGGCTCAGCCTGCCCCCCGGAACCAGAACAGGGGCTGAAGCCATCCTGCGCTTTTGCGGCCAGCTCCCTAAAAAGCGAGTTGTAAAATGGAGGTTCAGGGCACTGCAATTCACAAACCTGCAGAGTTATAAATGATAACTCTCATCCACAAATATATTGAGGGAAGGCAAAGAAGAGGATTTGAAATCAAGGCAGAATTGCAGGAAACAGATTTCAGGAGGTAGATTCGAATCGCCTTTAAAGCACATGAAAAGCAGAAAATCGTTGACAATGATGCCCTTGGCCAAAAAGGGCGTATGCGTTTTTTCCTGAATATATTCAGGAAAAAACGCATACGCCCTTTTTGGCCAACCAAGCAACCTGGAAAGGCAAATCAGCGCTACAAACAAGTCTCGCTTCCCATCGGTCAAAAGGGCCATGCTGAAAAAAGTGTCAAAACCAGAAATGCAGGACAGGCCATGGAGAAATGGGAGCCTTCCTATACTGATGGGCGGGATGTAAATTGCCAACAGCCACTCTGCAGAAGTGTACGGTGTGTCCTGAAACATCTAAAAAACACAGCTTAGAGAGCATAGGGCACTTCCACTCATGGGGGTATAAATTGGGAAAATGAAAAATCAGCAAGACACAAGCACCCCAAAGATTAGGGCTGCTCTGTTGACAAGGACCTCCACTTCATTCCACCTTCAATATCCCAGGAAAGAGAAAAATGGATAAAGAAGTTGTGGTCCTTATGTACAATGGAATATCACTCAGCCATGAAATCAATGTCATAAGGCTAGTAGCAGCATGATGAGTGGATTTAGGTACGACGATTCTAAGTGAAATAAGTCACACAGAAAAGGACACTTCTCATAAGGTATCACTTATAGAGGGAATGTAAAAACCGTTACACTTGAACTGAATCAGAAAACAGAACAGAGTCACACATGCAGAAAACACACTATGGCTGCTTAACGGGAAAGGTGAGGTGGGGTGATACATAAAACAAGGGATTCAAATTAGCTCAGATACCGTTCCATAAAACCAATATGTAATAGACAAGACCTACTCCTTGCTCAGAGAACTGGACTCAACACGCCCTATTCACCACACAAGAATATATCTGACTAGTAATAATCTTAAAACCTATGTATTGATATCTCTCTGTTAGTGTGTCAAGTGGGTAAAAAGCGGCATAAACACAGCAGTGAAAAGCAGCTAAACCCCATTATAAAAATAAATTACTTTGAAAGACCCATGAAACAAAGACAGTGAAAGAGAGAGAAATTCTTACACAATGCGTTCAGGGGCTGTGATGCAACCTGGATTGACCATATCTAGACCCACAGCTGGATGAGACATAAGGGTGGACACTGTTGCGGCTGAGAGGTTTGGTGAGGTTGGGTGAGCAAACGCAGACCCTTTAAAGTAATACTGCGTGGTACCCATCGCATGGGTCCCAAATCTCCAGGTTCAAGGTCATCTTCCTACATCGAAAACATGCATGAGATACCCAGAAGATGGTACACCGTGTGATGGGGAAAGGTTTCTAAAACGCACCTCATTTCTCATCTGCTTGTGCCCGGGTTCGCCATTCCAGCCACTTTACTAGCAATCTCCCTCCTTGGAGCATCAGCACCTTTAACCTCCTGTTCCGTACAGGTTGCAATTTGTACTGAGGATGAACGGGAAGACGTGGAACCAATGAAAGACTAGCTCTTGGTGTTGGGACAGGCACAGGTCACTCTATTTTCCCATCAGGAAGAAGAATTAACCACAGGCTCAGCCTGCCCCCCGGAACAAGAACAGGGCCTGAAGCCATCCTGCGCTTTTGCGGCCAGCTCCCTAAAAAGCGAGTTGTAAAATGGAGGTTCAGGGCACTGCAATTCACAAACCTGCAGAGTTATAAATGATAACTCTCATCCACAAATATATTGAGGGAAGGCAAAGAAGAGGATTTGAAATCAAGGCAGAATTGCAGGAAACAGATTTCAGGAGGTAGATTCGAATCGCCTTTAAAGCACATGAAAAGCGGCAAAACGTTGACAATGATGCCCTTGGCCAAAAATGGCGTATGCGTTTTTTCCTGAATATATTCAGGAAAAAACGCATACGCCCTTTTTGGCCAACCAAGCAACCTGGAAAGGCAAATCAGCGCTACAAAGATGTCTCGCTTCCCATCGGTCAAAAGGGCCATGCTGAAAAAAGTGTCAAAACCAGAAATGCAGGACAGGCCATGGAGAAATGGGAGCCTTGCTACACTGATGGGCGGGATGTAAATTGTCAACAGCCACTCTGGAGAAGTGTACGGTGAGTCCTGAAACGTCTAAAAAGCAAAGCTTACAGAGCATAGGGCACTTCCACTCATGGGGGTATAAATTGGGAAAATGAAAAATCAGCAAGACACAAGCACCCCAAAGTTTAGGGCTGCTCTGTTGACAAGGACCTCCACTTCATTCCACCTTCAATATCCCAGGAAAGAGAAAAATGGATAAAGAAGTTGTGGTCCTTATGTACAATGGAATATCACTCAGCCGTGAAATCAATGTCAT
Source organism: Balaenoptera borealis (assembly GCF_965194805.1). Classification (NCBI taxonomy): domain Eukaryota; kingdom Metazoa; phylum Chordata; class Mammalia; order Artiodactyla; family Balaenopteridae; genus Balaenoptera; species Balaenoptera borealis. The sequence goes on from NW_028123549.1 coordinate 338,082, forward strand.
AAGGCTAGTAGCAGCATGATGAGTGGATTTAGATACGACGATTCTAAGTGAAATAAGTCACACAGAAAAGGACACTTCTCATAAGGTATCACTGATAGAGGGAATGTAAAAACCGTTACACTTGAACTGAATTACAAAACAGAACAGAGTCACACATGCAGAAAACACACTATGGCTGCTTAACGGGAAAGGTGAGGTGGGGTGATACATAAAACAAAGGTTTCAAATTAGCTCAGATACCGTTCCATAAAACCAATATGTAATAGACAAGACCTACTCCTTGCTCAGAGAACTGGACTCAACACGCCCTATTCACCGCACAAGAATATATCTGACTAGTAATAATCTTAAAACCTATGTATTGATATCTCTCTGTTAGTGTGTCAAGTGGGTGTAAAGCGGCATAAACACAGCAGTGAAAAGCAGCTAAACCCCATTATAAAAATAAATTACTTTGAAAAACCCGTGAAACAAAGACAGTGAAAGAGAGCGAAATTCTTACACAATGCGTTCAGGGGCTGTGATGCAACCTGGATTGACCATATCTAGACCCACAGCTGGATGAGACCTAAGGGTGGACACTGTTGCGGCTGAGAGGTTTGGTGAGGTTGGGTGAGCAAACGCAGACCCTTTAAAGTAATACTGCGTGGTACTCATCGCATGGGTCCCAAATCTCCAGGTTCAAGGGCATCTTCCTACATCGAAAACATGCATGAGAAACCCAGAAGATGGTACACCGTGTGATGGGGAAAGGTTTCTAAAACGCACCTCATTTCTCATCTGCTTGTGCCCGGGTTCGCCATTCCAGCCACTTTACTAGCAATCTCCCTCCTTGGAGCATCAGCACCTTTAACCTCCTGTTCCGTACAGGTTGCAATTTGTACTGAGGATGAACGGGAAGACGTGGAACCAACGAAAGACTAGCTCTTGGTGTTGGGACAGGCACAGGTCACTCTATTTTCCCATCAGGAAGAAGAATTAACCACAGGCTCAGCCTGCCCCCCGGAACCAGAACAGGGGCTGAAGCCATCCTGCGCTTTTGCGGCCAGCTCCCTAAAAAGCGAGTTGTAAAATGGAGGTTCAGGGCACTGCAATTCACAAACCTGCAGAGTTATAAATGATAACTCTCATCCACAAATATATTGAGGGAAGGCAAAGAAGAGGATTTGAAATCAAGGCAGAATTGCAGGAAACAGATTTCAGGAGGTAGATTCGAATCGCCTTTAAAGCACATGAAAAGCAGAAAATCGTTGACAATGATGCCCTTGGCCAAAAAGGGCGTATGCGTTTTTTCCTGAATATATTCAGGAAAAAACGCATACGCCCTTTTTGGCCAACCAAGCAACCTGGAAAGGCAAATCAGCGCTACAAACAAGTCTCGCTTCCCATCGGTCAAAAGGGCCATGCTGAAAAAAGTGTCAAAACCAGAAATGCAGGACAGGCCATGGAGAAATGGGAGCCTTCCTATACTGATGGGCGGGATGTAAATTGCCAACAGCCACTCTGCAGAAGTGTACGGTGTGTCCTGAAACATCTAAAAAACACAGCTTAGAGAGCATAGGGCACTTCCACTCATGGGGGTATAAATTGGGAAAATGAAAAATCAGCAAGACACAAGCACCCCAAAGATTAGGGCTGCTCTGTTGACAAGGACCTCCACTTCATTCCACCTTCAATATCCCAGGAAAGAGAAAAATGGATAAAGAAGTTGTGGTCCTTATGTACAATGGAATATCACTCAGCCATGAAATCAATGTCATAAGGCTAGTAGCAGCATGATGAGTGGATTTAGGTACGACGATTCTAAGTGAAATAAGTCACACAGAAAAGGACACTTCTCATAAGGTATCACTGATAGAGGGAATGTAAAAACCGTTACACTTGAACTGAATTACAAAACAGAACAGAGTCACACATGCAGAAAACACACTATGGCTGCTTAACGGGAAAGGTGAGGTGGGGTGATACATAAAACAAAGGTTTCAAATTAGCTCAGATACCGTTCCATAAAACCAATATGTAATAGACAAGACCTACTCCTTGCTCAGAGAACTGGACTCAACACGCCCTATTCACCGCACAAGAATATATCTGACTAGTAATAATCTTAAAACCTATGTATTGATATCTCTCTGTTAGTGTGTCAAGTGGGTGTAAAGCGGCATAAACACAGCAGTGAAAAGCAGCTAAACCCCATTATAAAAATAAATTACTTTGAAAAACCCGTGAAACAAAGACAGTGAAAGAGAGCGAAATTCTTACACAATGCGTTCAGGGGCTGTGATGCAACCTGGATTGACCATATCTAGACCCACAGCTGGATGAGACCTAAGGGTGGACACTGTTGCGGCTGAGAGGTTTGGTGAGGTTGGGTGAGCAAACGCAGACCCTTTAAAGTAATACTGCGTGGTACTCATCGCATGGGTCCCAAATCTCCAGGTTCAAGGGCATCTTCCTACATCGAAAACATGCATGAGAAACCCAGAAGATGGTACACCGTGTGATGGGGAAAGGTTTCTAAAACGCACCTCATTTCTCATTTGCTTGTGCCCGGGTTCGCCATTCCAGCCACTTTACTAGCAATCTCCCTCCTTGGAGCATCAGCACCTTTAACCTCCTGTTCCGTACAGGTTGCAATTTGTACTGAGGATGAACGGGAAGACGTGGAACCAATGAAAGACTAGCTCTTGGTGTTGGGACAGGCACAGGTCACTCTATTTTCCCATCAGGAAGAAGAATTAACCACAGGCTCAGCCTGCCCCCCGGAACCAGAACAGGGCCTGAAGCCATCCTGCGCTTTTGCGGCCAGCTCCCTAAAAAGCGAGTTGTAAAATGGAGGTTCAGGGCACTGCAATTCACAAACCTGCAGACTTATAAATGATAACTCTCATCCACAAATATATTGAGGGAAGGCAAAGAAGAGGATTTGAAATCAAGGCAGAATTGCAGGAAACAGATTTCAGGAGGTAGATTCGAATCGCCTTTAAAGCACATGAAAAGCGGCAAAACGTTGACAATGATGCCCTTGGCCAAAAAGGGCGTATGCGTTTTTTCCTGAATATATTCAGGAAAAAACGCATACGCCCTTTTTGGCCAACCAAGCAACCTGGAAAGGCAAATCAGCGCTACAAAGATGTCTCGCTTCCCATCGGTCAAAAGAGCCATGCTGAAAAAAGTGTCAAAACCAGAAATGCAGGACAGGCCATGGAGAAATGGGAGCCTTGCTACACTGATGGGCGGGATGTAAATTGTCAACAGCCACTCTGGAGAAGTGTACGGTGAGTCCTGAAACGTCTAAAAAGCAAAGCTTAGAGAGCATAGGGCACTTCCACTCATGGGGGTATAAATTGGGAAAATGAAAAATCAGCAAGACACAAGCACCCCAAAGTTTACGGCTGCTCTGTTGACAAGGACCTCCACTTCATTCCACCTTCAATATCCCAGGAAAGAGAAAAATGGATAAAGAAGTTGTGGTCCTTATGTACAATGGAATATCACTCAGCCGTGAAATCAATGTCATAAGGCTAGTAGCAGCATGATGAGTGGATTTAGGTACGACGACTCTAAGTGAAATAAGTCACACAGCAAAGGACACTTCTCATAAGGTATCACTTATAGAGGGAATGTAAAAACCGTTACACTTGAACTGAATTACAAAACAGAACAGAGTCACACATGCAGAAAACACACTATGGCTGCTTAACGGGAAAGGTGAGGTGGGGTGATACATAAAACAAGGGTTTCAAATTAGCTCAGATACCGTTCCATAAACCAAATATGTAATAGACAAGACCTACTCCTTGCTCAGAGAACTGGACTCAACACGCCCTATTCACCGCACAAGAATATATCTGACTAGTAATAATCTTAAAACCTATGTATTGATATCTCTCTGTTAGTGTGTCAAGTGGGTAAAAAGCGGCATAAACACAGCAGTGAAAAGCAGCTAAACCCCATTATAAAAATAAATTACTTTGAAAAACCCATGAAACAAAGACAGTGAAAGAGAGAGAAATTCTTACACAATGCGTTCAGGGGCTGTGATGCAACCTGGATTGACCATATCTAGACCCACAGCTGGATGAGACATAAGGGTGGACACTGTTGCGGCTGAGAGGTTTGGTGAGGTTGGGTGAGCAAACGCAGACCCTTTTAAGTAATACTGCGTGGTACCCATCGCATGGGTCCCAAATCTCCAGGTTCAAGGGCATCTTCCTACATTGAAAACATGCATGAGATACCCAGAAGATGGTACACCGTGTGATGGGGAAAGGTTTCTAAAACGCACCTCATTTCTCATCTGCTTGTGCCCGGGTTCGCCATTCCAGCCACTTTACTAGCAATCTCCCTCCTTGGAGCATCAGCACCTTTAACCTCCTGTTCCGTACAGGTTGCAATTTGTACTGCGGATGAACGGGAAGACGTGGAACCAACGAAAGACTAGCTCTTGGTGTTGGGACAGGCACAGGTCACTCTATTTTCCCATCAGGAAGAAGAATTAACCACAGGCTCAGCCTGCCCCCCGGAACCAGAACAGGGGCTGAAGCCATCCTGCGCTTTTGCGGCCAGCTCCCTAAAAAGCGAGTTGTAAAATGGAGGTTCAGGGCACTGCAATTCACAAACCTGCAGAGTTATAAATGATAACTCTCATCCACAAATATATTGAGGGAAGGCAAAGAAGAGGATTTGAAATCAAGGCAGAATTGCAGGAAACAGATTTCAGGAGGTAGATTCGAATCGCCTTTAAAGCACATGAAAAGCAGAAAATCGTTGACAATGATGCCCTTGGCCAAAAAGGGCGTATGCGTTTTTTCCTGAATATATTCAGGAAAAAACGCATACGCCCTTTTTGGCCAACCAAGCAACCTGGAAAGGCAAATCAGCGCTACAAACAAGTCTCGCTTCCCATCGGTCAAAAGGGCCATGCTGAAAAAAGTGTCAAAACCAGAAATGCAGGACAGGCCATGGAGAAATGGGAGCCTTCCTATACTGATGGGCGGGATGTAAATTGCCAACAGCCACTCTGCAGAAGTGTACGGTGTGTCCTGAAACATCTAAAAAACACAGCTTAGAGAGCATAGGGCACTTCCACTCATGGGGGTATAAATTGGGAAAATGAAAAATCAGCAAGACACAAGCACCCCAAAGATTAGGGCTGCTCTGTTGACAAGGACCTCCACTTCATTCCACCTTCAATATCCCAGGAAAGAGAAAAATGGATAAAGAAGTTGTGGTCCTTATGTACAATGGAATATCACTCAGCCATGAAATCAATGTCATAAGGCTAGTAGCAGCATGATGAGTGGATTTAGGTACGACGATTCTAAGTGAAATAAGTCACACAGAAAAGGACACTTCTCATAAGGTATCACTTATAGAGGGAATGTAAAAACCGTTACACTTGAACTGAATCAGAAAACAGAACAGAGTCACACATGCAGAAAACACACTATGGCTGCTTAACGGGAAAGGTGAGGTGGGGTGATACATAAAACAAGGGATTCAAATTAGCTCAGATACCGTTCCATAAAACCAATATGTAATAGACAAGACCTACTCCTTGCTCAGAGAACTGGACTCAACACGCCCTATTCACCACACAAGAATATATCTGACTAGTAATAATCTTAAAACCTATGTATTGATATCTCTCTGTTAGTGTGTCAAGTGGGTAAAAAGCGGCATAAACACAGCAGTGAAAAGCAGCTAAACCCCATTATAAAAATAAATTACTTTGAAAGACCCATGAAACAAAGACAGTGAAAGAGAGAGAAATTCTTACACAATGCGTTCAGGGGCTGTGATGCAACCTGGATTGACCATATCTAGACCCACAGCTGGATGAGACATAAGGGTGGACACTGTTGCGGCTGAGAGGTTTGGTGAGGTTGGGTGAGCAAACGCAGACCCTTTAAAGTAATACTGCGTGGTACCCATCGCATGGGTCCCAAATCTCCAGGTTCAAGGTCATCTTCCTACATCGAAAACATGCATGAGATACCCAGAAGATGGTACACCGTGTGATGGGGAAAGGTTTCTAAAACGCACCTCATTTCTCATCTGCTTGTGCCCGGGTTCGCCATTCCAGCCACTTTACTAGCAATCTCCCTCCTTGGAGCATCAGCACCTTTAACCTCCTGTTCCGTACAGGTTGCAATTTGTACTGAGGATGAACGGGAAGACGTGGAACCAATGAAAGACTAGCTCTTGGTGTTGGGACAGGCACAGGTCACTCTATTTTCCCATCAGGAAGAAGAATTAACCACAGGCTCAGCCTGCCCCCCGGAACAAGAACAGGGCCTGAAGCCATCCTGCGCTTTTGCGGCCAGCTCCCTAAAAAGCGAGTTGTAAAATGGAGGTTCAGGGCACTGCAATTCACAAACCTGCAGAGTTATAAATGATAACTCTCATCCACAAATATATTGAGGGAAGGCAAAGAAGAGGATTTGAAATCAAGGCAGAATTGCAGGAAACAGATTTCAGGAGGTAGATTCGAATCGCCTTTAAAGCACATGAAAAGCGGCAAAACGTTGACAATGATGCCCTTGGCCAAAAATGGCGTATGCGTTTTTTCCTGAATATATTCAGGAAAAAACGCATACGCCCTTTTTGGCCAACCAAGCAACCTGGAAAGGCAAATCAGCGCTACAAAGATGTCTCGCTTCCCATCGGTCAAAAGGGCCATGCTGAAAAAAGTGTCAAAACCAGAAATGCAGGACAGGCCATGGAGAAATGGGAGCCTTGCTACACTGATGGGCGGGATGTAAATTGTCAACAGCCACTCTGGAGAAGTGTACGGTGAGTCCTGAAACGTCTAAAAAGCAAAGCTTACAGAGCATAGGGCACTTCCACTCATGGGGGTATAAATTGGGAAAATGAAAAATCAGCAAGACACAAGCACCCCAAAGTTTAGGGCTGCTCTGTTGACAAGGACCTCCACTTCATTCCACCTTCAATATCCCAGGAAAGAGAAAAATGGATAAAGAAGTTGTGGTCCTTATGTACAATGGAATATCACTCAGCCGTGAAATCAATGTCATAAGGCTAGTAGCAGCATGATGAGTGGATTTAGATACGACGATTCTAAGTGAAATAAGTCACACAGAAAAGGACACTTCTCATAAGGTATCACTGATAGAGGGAATGTAAAAACCGTTACACTTGAACTGAATTACAAAACAGAACAGAGTCACACATGCAGAAAACACACTATGGCTGCTTAACGGGAAAGGTGAGGTGGGGTGATACATAAAACAAAGGTTTCAAATTAGCTCAGATACCGTTCCATAAAACCAATATGTAATAGACAAGACCTACTCCTTGCTCAGAGAACTGGACTCAACACGCCCTATTCACCGCACAAGAATATATCTGACTAGTAATAATCTTAAAACCTATGTATTGATATCTCTCTGTTAGTGTGTCAAGTGGGTGTAAAGCGGCATAAACACAGCAGTGAAAAGCAGCTAAACCCCATTATAAAAATAAATTACTTTGAAAAACCCGTGAAACAAAGACAGTGAAAGAGAGCGAAATTCTTACACAATGCGTTCAGGGGCTGTGATGCAACCTGGATTGACCATATCTAGACCCACAGCTGGATGAGACCTAAGGGTGGACACTGTTGCGGCTGAGAGGTTTGGTGAGGTTGGGTGAGCAAACGCAGACCCTTTAAAGTAATACTGCGTGGTACTCATCGCATGGGTCCCAAATCTCCAGGTTCAAGGGCATCTTCCTACATCGAAAACATGCATGAGAAACCCAGAAGATGGTACACCGTGTGATGGGGAAAGGTTTCTAAAACGCACCTCATTTCTCATCTGCTTGTGCCCGGGTTCGCCATTCCAGCCACTTTACTAGCAATCTCCCTCCTTGGAGCATCAGCACCTTTAACCTCCTGTTCCGTACAGGTTGCAATTTGTACTGAGGATGAACGGGAAGACGTGGAACCAACGAAAGACTAGCTCTTGGTGTTGGGACAGGCACAGGTCACTCTATTTTCCCATCAGGAAGAAGAATTAACCACAGGCTCAGCCTGCCCCCCGGAACCAGAACAGGGGCTGAAGCCATCCTGCGCTTTTGCGGCCAGCTCCCTAAAAAGCGAGTTGTAAAATGGAGGTTCAGGGCACTGCAATTCACAAACCTGCAGAGTTATAAATGATAACTCTCATCCACAAATATATTGAGGGAAGGCAAAGAAGAGGATTTGAAATCAAGGCAGAATTGCAGGAAACAGATTTCAGGAGGTAGATTCGAATCGCCTTTAAAGCACATGAAAAGCAGAAAATCGTTGACAATGATGCCCTTGGCCAAAAAGGGCGTATGCGTTTTTTCCTGAATATATTCAGGAAAAAACGCATACGCCCTTTTTGGCCAACCAAGCAACCTGGAAAGGCAAATCAGCGCTACAAACAAGTCTCGCTTCCCATCGGTCAAAAGGGCCATGCTGAAAAAAGTGTCAAAACCAGAAATGCAGGACAGGCCATGGAGAAATGGGAGCCTTCCTATACTGATGGGCGGGATGTAAATTGCCAACAGCCACTCTGCAGAAGTGTACGGTGTGTCCTGAAACATCTAAAAAACACAGCTTAGAGAGCATAGGGCACTTCCACTCATGGGGGTATAAATTGGGAAAATGAAAAATCAGCAAGACACAAGCACCCCAAAGATTAGGGCTGCTCTGTTGACAAGGACCTCCACTTCATTCCACCTTCAATATCCCAGGAAAGAGAAAAATGGATAAAGAAGTTGTGGTCCTTATGTACAATGGAATATCACTCAGCCATGAAATCAATGTCATAAGGCTAGTAGCAGCATGATGAGTGGATTTAGGTACGACGATTCTAAGTGAAATAAGTCACACAGAAAAGGACACTTCTCATAAGGTATCACTGATAGAGGGAATGTAAAAACCGTTACACTTGAACTGAATTACAAAACAGAACAGAGTCACACATGCAGAAAACACACTATGGCTGCTTAACGGGAAAGGTGAGGTGGGGTGATACATAAAACAAAGGTTTCAAATTAGCTCAGATACCGTTCCATAAAACCAATATGTAATAGACAAGACCTACTCCTTGCTCAGAGAACTGGACTCAACACGCCCTATTCACCGCACAAGAATATATCTGACTAGTAATAATCTTAAAACCTATGTATTGATATCTCTCTGTTAGTGTGTCAAGTGGGTAAAAAGCGGCATAAACACAGCAGTGAAAAGCAGCTAAACCCCATTATAAAAATAAATTACTTTGAAAAACCCGTGAAACAAAGACAGTGAAAGAGAGCGAAATTCTTACACAATGCGTTCAGGGGCTGTGATGCAACCTGGATTGACCATATCTAGACCCACAGCTGGATGAGACCTAAGGGTGGACACTGTTGCGGCTGAGAGGTTTGGTGAGGTTGGGTGAGCAAACGCAGACCCTTTAAAGTAATACTGCGTGGTACTCATCGCATGGGTCCCAAATCTCCAGGTTCAAGGGCATCTTCCTACATCGAAAACATGCATGAGAAACCCAGAAGATGGTACACCGTGTGATGGGGAAAGGTTTCTAAAACGCACCTCATTTCTCATTTGCTTGTGCCCGGGTTCGCCATTCCAGCCACTTTACTAGCAATCTCCCTCCTTGGAGCATCAGCACCTTTAACCTCCTGTTCCGTACAGGTTGCAATTTGTACTGAGGATGAACGGGAAGACGTGGAACCAATGAAAGACTAGCTCTTGGTGTTGGGACAGGCACAGGTCACTCTATTTTCCCATCAGGAAGAAGAATTAACCACAGGCTCAGCCTGCCCCCCGGAACCAGAACAGGGCCTGAAGCCATCCTGCGCTTTTGCGGCCAGCTCCCTAAAAAGCGAGTTGTAAAATGGAGGTTCAGGGCACTGCAATTCACAAACCTGCAGACTTATAAATGATAACTCTCATCCACAAATATATTGAGGGAAGGCAAAGAAGAGGATTTGAAATCAAGGCAGAATTGCAGGAAACAGATTTCAGGAGGTAGATTCGAATCGCCTTTAAAGCACATGAAAAGCGGCAAAACGTTGACAATGATGCCCTTGGCCAAAAAGGGCGTATGCGTTTTTTCCTGAATATATTCAGGAAAAAACGCATACGCCCTTTTTGGCCAACCAAGCAACCTGGAAAGGCAAATCAGCGCTACAAAGATGTCTCGCTTCCCATCGGTCAAAAGAGCCATGCTGAAAAAAGTGTCAAAACCAGAAATGAAGGACAGGCCATGGAGAAATGGGAGCCTTGCTACACTGATGGGCGGGATGTAAATTGTCAACAGCCACTCTGGAGAAGTGTACGGTGAGTCCTGAAACGTCTAAAAAGCAAAGCTTAGAAAGCATAGGGCACTTCCACTCATGGGGGTATAAATTGGGAAAATGAAAAATCAGCAAGACACAAGCACCCCAAAGTTTAGGGCTGCTCTGTTGACAAGGACCTCCACTTCATTCCACCTTCAATATCCCAGGAAAGAGAAAAATGGATAAAGAAGTTGTGGTCCTTATGTACAATGGAATATCACTCAGCCGTGAAATCAATGTCATAAGGCTAGTAGCAGCATGATGAGTGGATTTAGGTACGACGACTCTAAGTGAAATAAGTCACACAGCAAAGGACACTTCTCATAAGGTATCACTTATAGAGGGAATGTAAAAACCGTTACACTTGAACTGAATTACAAAACAGAACAGAGTCACACATGCAGAAAACACACTATGGCTGCTTAACGGGAAAGGTGAGGTGGGGTGATACATAAAACAAGGGTTTCAAATTAGCTCAGATACCGTTCCATAAACCAAATATGTAATAGACAAGACCTACTCCTTGCTCAGAGAACTGGACTCAACACGCCCTATTCACCGCACAAGAATATATCTGACTAGTAATAATCTTAAAACATATGTATTGATATGTCTCTGTTACTGTGTCAAGTGGGTAAAAAGCGGCATAAACACAGCAGTGAAAAGCAGCTAAACCCCATTATAAAAATAAATTACTTTGAAAAACCCATGAAACAAAGACAGTGAAAGAGAGAGAAATTCTTACACAATGCGTTCAGGGGCTGTGATGCAACCTGGATTGACCATATCTAGACCCACAGCTGGATGAGACATAAGGGTGGACACTGTTGCGGCTGAGAGGTTTGGTGAGGTTGGGTGAGCAAACGCAGACCCTTTAAAGTAATACTGCATGGTACCCATCGCATGGGTCCCAAATCGCCAGGTTCAAGGGCATCTTCCTACATCGAAAACATGCATGAGAAACCCAGAAGATGGTACACCGTGTGATGGGGAAAGGTTTCTAAAACGCACCTCATTTCTCATTTGCTTGTGCCCGGGTTCGCCATTCCAGCCACTTTACTAGCAATCTCCCTCCTTGGAGCATCAGCACCTTTAACCTCCTGTTCCGTACAGGTTGCAATTTGTACTGAGGATGAACGGGAAGACGTGGAACCAACGAAAGACTAGCTCTTGGTGTTGGGACAGGCACAGGTCACTCTATTTTCCCATCAGGAAGAAGAATTAACCACAGGCTCAGCCTGCCCCCCGGAACCAGAACAGGGGCTGAAGCCATCCTGCGCTTTTGCGGCCAGCTCCCTAAAAAGCGAGTTGTAAAATGGAGGTTCAGGGCACTGCAATTCACAAACCTGCAGAGTTATAAATGATAACTCTCATCCACAAATATATTGAGGGAAGGCAAAGAAGAGGATTTGAAATCAAGGCAGAATTGCAGGAAACAGATTTCAGGAGGTAGATTCGAATCGCCTTTAAAGCACATGAAAAGCGGCAAAACGTTGACAATGATGCCCTTGGCCAAAAAGGGCGTATGCGTTTTTTCCTGAATATATTCAGGAAAAAACGCATACGCCCTTTTTGGCCAACCAAGCAACCTGGAAAGGCAAATCAGCGCTACAAAGATGTCTCGCTTCCCATCGGTCAAAAGGGCCATGCTGAAAAAAGTGTCAAAACCAGAAATGCAGGACAGGCCATGGAGAAATGGGAGCCTTGCTACACTGATGGGCGGGATGTAAATTGTCAACAGCCACTCTGGAGAAGTGTACGGTGAGTCCTGAAACGTCTAAAAAGCAAAGCTTACAGAGCATAGGGCACTTCCACTCATGGGGGTATAAATTGGGAAAATGAAAAATCAGCAAGACACAAGCACCCCAAAGTTTAGGGCTGCTCTGTTGACAAGGACCTCCACTTCATTCCACCTTCAATATCCCAGGAAAGAGAAAAATGGATAAAGAAGTTGTGGTCCTTATGTACAATGGAATATCACTCAGCCGTGAAATCAATGTCATAAGGCTAGTAGCAGCATGATGAGTGGATTTAGGTACGACGATTCTAAGTGAAATAAGTCACACAGAAAAGGACACTTCTCATAAGGTATCACTGATAGAGGGAATGTAAAAACCGTTACACTTGAACTGAATTACAAAACAGAACAGAGTCACACATGCAGAAAACACACTATGGCTGCTTAACGGGAAAGGTGAGGTGGGGTGATACATAAAACAAAGGTTTCAAATTAGCTCAGATACCGTTCCATAAAACCAATATGTAATAGACAAGACCTACTCCTTGCTCAGAGAACTGGACTCAACACGCCCTATTCACCGCACAAGAATATATCTGACTAGTAATAATCTTAAAACCTATGTATTGATATCTCTCTGTTAGTGTGTCAAGTGGGTGTAAAGCGGCATAAACACAGCAGTGAAAAGCAGCTAAACCCCATTATAAAAATAAATTACTTTGAAAAACCCGTGAAACAAAGACAGTGAAAGAGAGCGAAATTCTTACACAATGCGTTCAGGGGCTGTGATGCAACCTGGATTGACCATATCTAGACCCACAGCTGGATGAGACCTAAGGGTGGACACTGTTGCGGCTGAGAGGTTTGGTGAGGTTGGGTGAGCAAACGCAGACCCTTTAAAGTAATACTGCGTGGTACTCATCGCATGGGTCCCAAATCTCCAGGTTCAAGGGCATCTTCCTACATCGAAAACATGCATGAGAAACCCAGAAGATGGTACACCGTGTGATGGGGAAAGGTTTCTAAAACGCACCTCATTTCTCATTTGCTTGTGCCCGGGTTCGCCATTCCAGCCACTTTACTAGCAATCTCCCTCCTTGGAGCATCAGCACCTTTAACCTCCTGTTCCGTACAGGTTGCAATTTGTACTGAGGATGAACGGGAAGACGTGGAACCAATGAAAGACTAGCTCTTGGTGTTGGGACAGGCACAGGTCACTCTATTTTCCCATCAGGAAGAAGAATTAACCACAGGCTCAGCCTGCCCCCCGGAACCAGAACAGGGCCTGAAGCCATCCTGCGCTTTTGCGGCCAGCTCCCTAAAAAGCGAGTTGTAAAATGGAGGTTCAGGGCACTGCAATTCACAAACCTGCAGACTTATAAATGATAACTCTCATCCACAAATATATTGAGGGAAGGCAAAGAAGAGGATTTGAAATCAAGGCAGAATTGCAGGAAACAGATTTCAGGAGGTAGATTCGAATCGCCTTTAAAGCACATGAAAAGCGGCAAAACGTTGACAATGATGCCCTTGGCCAAAAAGGGCGTATGCGTTTTTTCCTGAATATATTCAGGAAAAAACGCATACGCCCTTTTTGGCCAACCAAGCAACCTGGAAAGGCAAATCAGCGCTACAAAGATGTCTCGCTTCCCATCGGTCAAAAGAGCCATGCTGAAAAAAGTGTCAAAACCAGAAATGAAGGACAGGCCATGGAGAAATGGGAGCCTTGCTACACTGATGGGCGGGATGTAAATTGTCAACAGCCACTCTGGAGAAGTGTACGGTGAGTCCTGAAACGTCTAAAAAGCAAAGCTTAGAAAGCATAGGGCACTTCCACTCATGGGGGTATAAATTGGGAAAATGAAAAATCAGCAAGACACAAGCACCCCAAAGTTTAGGGCTGCTCTGTTGACAAGGACCTCCACTTCATTCCACCTTCAATATCCCAGGAAAGAGAAAAATGGATAAAGAAGTTGTGGTCCTTATGTACAATGGAATATCACTCAGCCGTGAAATCAATGTCATAAGGCTAGTAGCAGCATGATGAGTGGATTTAGGTACGACGACTCTAAGTGAAATAAGTCACACAGCAAAGGACACTTCTCATAAGGTATCACTTATAGAGGGAATGTAAAAACCGTTACACTTGAACTGAATTACAAAACAGAACAGAGTCACACATGCAGAAAACACACTATGGCTGCTTAACGGGAAAGGTGAGGTGGGGTGATACATAAAACAAGGGTTTCAAATTAGCTCAGATACCGTTCCATAAACCAAATATGTAATAGACAAGACCTACTCCTTGCTCAGAGAACTGGACTCAACACGCCCTATTCACCGCACAAGAATATATCTGACTAGTAATAATCTTAAAACCTATGTATTGATATCTCTCTGTTAGTGTGTCAAGTGGGTAAAAAGCGGCATAAACACAGCAGTGAAAAGCAGCTAAACCCCATTATAAAAATAAATTACTTTGAAAAACCCATGAAACAAAGACAGTGAAAGAGAGAGAAATTCTTACACAATGCGTTCAGGGGCTGTGATGCAACCTGGATTGACCATATCTAGACCCACAGCTGGATGAGACATAAGGGTGGACACTGTTGCGGCTGAGAGGTTTGGTGAGGTTGGGTGAGCAAACGCAGACCCTTTAAAGTAATACTGCATGGTACCCATCGCATGGGTCCCAAATCGCCAGGTTCAAGGGCATCTTCCTACATCGAAAACATGCATGAGAAACCCAGAAGATGGTGCACCGTGTGATGGGGAAAGGTTTCTAAAACGCACCTCATTTCTCATTTGCTTGTGCCCGGGTTCGCCATTCCAGCCACTTTACTAGCAATCTCCCTCCTTGGAGCATCAGCACCTTTAACCTCCTGTTCCGTACAGGTTGCAATTTGTACTGAGGATGAACGGGAAGACGTGGAACCAACGAAAGACTAGCTCTTGGTGTTGGGACAGGCACAGGTCACTCTATTTTCCCATCAGGAAGAAGAATTAACCACAGGCTCAGCCTGCCCCCCGGAACCAGAACAGGGGCTGAAGCCATCCTGCGCTTTTGCGGCCAGCTCCCTAAAAAGCGAGTTGTAAAATGGAGGTTCAGGGCACTGCAATTCACAAACCTGCAGAGTTATAAATGATAACTCTCATCCACAAATATATTGAGGGAAGGCAAAGAAGAGGATTTGAAATCAAGGCAGAATTGCAGGAAACAGATTTCAGGAGGTAGATTCGAATCGCCTTTAAAGCACATGAAAAGCAGAAAATCGTTGACAATGATGCCCTTGGCCAAAAAGGGCGTATGCGTTTTTTCCTGAATATATTCAGGAAAAAACGCATACGCCCTTTTTGGCCAACCAAGCAACCTGGAAAGGCAAATCAGCGCTACAAACAAGTCTCGCTTCCCATCGGTCAAAAGGGCCATGCTGAAAAAAGTGTCAAAACCAGAAATGCAGGACAGGCCATGGAGAAATGGGAGCCTTCCTATACTGATGGGCGGGATGTAAATTGCCAACAGCCACTCTGCAGAAGTGTACGGTGTGTCCTGAAACATCTAAAAAACACAGCTTAGAGAGCATAGGGCACTTCCACTCATGGGGGTATAAATTGGGAAAATGAAAAATCAGCAAGACACAAGCACCCCAAAGATTAGGGCTGCTCTGTTGACAAGGACCTCCACTTCATTCCACCTTCAATATCCCAGGAAAGAGAAAAATGGATAAAGAAGTTGTGGTCCTTATGTACAATGGAATATCACTCAGCCATGAAATCAATGTCATAAGGCTAGTAGCAGCATGATGAGTGGATTTAGGTACGACGATTCTAAGTGAAATAAGTCACACAGAAAAGGACACTTCTCATAAGGTATCACTTATAGAGGGAATGTAAAAACCGTTACACTTGAACTGAATCAGAAAACAGAACAGAGTCACACATGCAGAAAACACACTATGGCTGCTTAACGGGAAAGGTGAGGTGGGGTGATACATAAAACAAGGGATTCAAATTAGCTCAGATACCGTTCCATAAACCCAATATGTAATAGACAAGACCTACTCCTTGCTCAGAGAACTGGACTCAACACGCCCTATTCACCACACAAGAATATATCTGACTAGTAATAATCTTAAAACCTATGTATTGATATCTCTCTGTTAGTGTGTCAAGTGGGTAAAAAGCGGCATAAACACAGCAGTGAAAAGCAGCTAAACCCCATTATAAAAATAAATTACTTTGAAAGACCCATGAAACAAAGACAGTGAAAGAGAGAGAAATTCTTACACAATGCGTTCAGGGGTGTGATGCAACCTGGATTGACCATATCTAGACCCACAGCTGGATGAGACATAAGGGTGGACACTGTTGCGGCTGAGAGGTTTGGTGAGGTTGGGTGAGCAAACGCAGACCCTTTAAAGTAATACTGCGTGGTACCCATCGCATGGGTCCCAAATCTCCAGGTTCAAGGTCATCTTCCTACATCGAAAACATGCATGAGATACCCAGAAGATGGTACACCGTGTGATGGGGAAAGGTTTCTAAAACGCACCTCATTTCTCATCTGCTTGTGCCCGGGTTCGCCATTCCAGCCACTTTACTAGCAATCTCCCTCCTTGGAGCATCAGCACCTTTAACCTCCTGTTCCGTACAGGTTGCAATTTGTACTGAGGATGAACGGGAAGACGTGGAACCAATGAAAGACTAGCTCTTGGTGTTGGGACAGGCACAGGTCACTCTATTTTCCCATCAGGAAGAAGAATTAACCACAGGCTCAGCCTGCCCCCCGGAACAAGAACAGGGCCTGAAGCCATCCTGCGCTTTTGCGGCCAGCTCCCTAAAAAGCGAGTTGTAAAATGGAGGTTCAGGGCACTGCAATTCACAAACCTGCAGAGTTATAAATGATAACTCTCATCCACAAATATATTGAGGGAAGGCAAAGAAGAGGATTTGAAATCAAGGCAGAATTGCAGGAAACAGATTTCAGGAGGTAGATTCGAATCGCCTTTAAAGCACATGAAAAGCGGCAAAACGTTGACAATGATGCCCTTGGCCAAAAAGGGCGTATGCGTTTTTTCCTGAATATATTCAGGAAAAAACGCATACGCCCTTTTTGGCCAACCAAGCAACCTGGAAAGGCAAATCAGCGCTACAAAGATGTCTCGCTTCCCATCGGTCAAAAGGGCCATGCTGAAAAAAGTGTCAAAACCAGAAATGCAGGACAGGCCATGGAGAAATGGGAGCCTTGCTACACTGATGGGCGGGATGTAAATTGTCAACAGCCACTCTGGAGAAGTGTACGGTGAGTCCTGAAACGTCTAAAAAGCAAAGCTTACAGAGCATAGGGCACTTCCACTCATGGGGGTATAAATTGGGAAAATGAAAAATCAGCAAGACACAAGCACCCCAAAGTTTAGGGCTGCTCTGTTGACAAGGACCTCCACTTCATTCCACCTTCAATATCCCAGGAAAGAGAAAAATGGATAAAGAAGTTGTGGTCCTTATGTACAATGGAATATCACTCAGCCATGAAATCAATGTCATAAGGCTAGTAGCAGCATGATGAGTGGATTTAGGTACGACGATTCTAAGTGAAATAAGTCACACAGAAAAGGACACTTCTCATAAGGTATCACTGATAGAGGGAATGTAAAAACCGTTACACTTGAACTGAATTACAAAACAGAACAGAGTCACACATGCAGAAAACACACTATGGCTGCTTAACGGGAAAGGTGAGGTGGGGTGATACATAAAACAAAGGTTTCAAATTAGCTCAGATACCGTTCCATAAAACCAATATGTAATAGACAAGACCTACTCCTTGCTCAGAGAACTGGACTCAACACGCCCTATTCACCGCACAAGAATATATCTGACTAGTAATAATCTTAAAACCTATGTATTGATATCTCTCTGTTAGTGTGTCAAGTGGGTGTAAAGCGGCATAAACACAGCAGTGAAAAGCAGCTAAACCCCATTATAAAAATAAATTACTTTGAAAAACCCGTGAAACAAAGACAGTGAAAGAGAGCGAAATTCTTACACAATGCGTTCAGGGGCTGTGATGCAACCTGGATTGACCATATCTAGACCCACAGCTGGATGAGACCTAAGGGTGGACACTGTTGCGGCTGAGAGGTTTGGTGAGGTTGGGTGAGCAAACGCAGACCCTTTAAAGTAATACTGCGTGGTACTCATCGCATGGGTCCCAAATCTCCAGGTTCAAGGGCATCTTCCTACATCGAAAACATGCATGAGAAACCCAGAAGATGGTACACCGTGTGATGGGGAAAGGTTTCTAAAACGCACCTCATTTCTCATTTGCTTGTGCCCGGGTTCGCCATTCCAGCCACTTTACTAGCAATCTCCCTCCTTGGAGCATCAGCACCTTTAACCTCCTGTTCCGTACAGGTTGCAATTTGTACTGAGGATGAACGGGAAGACGTGGAACCAATGAAAGACTAGCTCTTGGTGTTGGGACAGGCACAGGTCACTCTATTTTCCCATCAGGAAGAAGAATTAACCACAGGCTCAGCCTGCCCCCCGGAACCAGAACAGGGCCTGAAGCCATCCTGCGCTTTTGCGGCCAGCTCCCTAAAAAGCGAGTTGTAAAATGGAGGTTCAGGGCACTGCAATTCACAAACCTGCAGACTTATAAATGATAACTCTCATCCACAAATATATTGAGGGAAGGCAAAGAAGAGGATTTGAAATCAAGGCAGAATTGCAGGAAACAGATTTCAGGAGGTAGATTCGAATCGCCTTTAAAGCACATGAAAAGCGGCAAAACGTTGACAATGATGCCCTTGGCCAAAAAGGGCGTATGCGTTTTTTCCTGAATATATTCAGGAAAAAACGCATACGCCCTTTTTGGCCAACCAAGCAACCTGGAAAGGCAAATCAGCGCTACAAAGATGTCTCGCTTCCCATCGGTCAAAAGAGCCATGCTGAAAAAAGTGTCAAAACCAGAAATGAAGGACAGGCCATGGAGAAATGGGAGCCTTGCTACACTGATGGGCGGGATGTAAATTGTCAACAGCCACTCTGGAGAAGTGTACGGTGAGTCCTGAAACGTCTAAAAAGCAAAGCTTAGAAAGCATAGGGCACTTCCACTCATGGGGGTATAAATTGGGAAAATGAAAAATCAGCAAGACACAAGCACCCCAAAGTTTAGGGCTGCTCTGTTGACAAGGACCTCCACTTCATTCCACCTTCAATATCCCAGGAAAGAGAAAAATGGATAAAGAAGTTGTGGTCCTTATGTACAATGGAATATCACTCAGCCGTGAAATCAATGTCATAAGGCTAGTAGCAGCATGATGAGTGGATTTAGGTACGACGACTCTAAGTGAAATAAGTCACACAGCAAAGGACACTTCTCATAAGGTATCACTTATAGAGGGAATGTAAAAACCGTTACACTTGAACTGAATTACAAAACAGAACAGAGTCACACATGCAGAAAACACACTATGGCTGCTTAACGGGAAAGGTGAGGTGGGGTGATACATAAAACAAGGGTTTCAAATTAGCTCAGATACCGTTCCATAAACCAAATATGTAATAGACAAGACCTACTCCTTGCTCAGAGAACTGGACTCAACACGCCCTATTCACCGCACAAGAATATATCTGACTAGTAATAATCTTAAAACCTATGTATTGATATCTCTCTGTTAGTGTGTCAAGTGGGTAAAAAGCGGCATAAACACAGCAGTGAAAAGCAGCTAAACCCCATTATAAAAATAAATTACTTTGAAAAACCCATGAAACAAAGACAGTGAAAGAGAGAGAAATTCTTACACAATGCGTTCAGGGGCTGTGATGCAACCTGGATTGACCATATCTAGACCCACAGCTGGATGAGACATAAGGGTGGACACTGTTGCGGCTGAGAGGTTTGGTGAGGTTGGGTGAGCAAACGCAGACCCTTTAAAGTAATACTGCATGGTACCCATCGCATGGGTCCCAAATCGCCAGGTTCAAGGGCATCTTCCTACATCGAAAACATGCATGAGAAACCCAGAAGATGGTACACCGTGTGATGGGGAAAGGTTTCTAAAACGCACCTCATTTCTCATTTGCTTGTGCCCGGGTTCGCCATTCCAGCCACTTTACTAGCAATCTCCCTCCTTGGAGCATCAGCACCTTTAACCTCCTGTTCCGTACAGGTTGCAATTTGTACTGAGGATGAACGGGAAGACGTGGAACCAACGAAAGACTAGCTCTTGGTGTTGGGACAGGCACAGGTCACTCTATTTTCCCATCAGGAAGAAGAATTAACCACAGGCTCAGCCTGCCCCCCGGAACCAGAACAGGGGCTGAAGCCATCCTGCGCTTTTGCGGCCAGCTCCCTAAAAAGCGAGTTGTAAAATGGAGGTTCAGGGCACTGCAATTCACAAACCTGCAGAGTTATAAATGATAACTCTCATCCACAAATATATTGAGGGAAGGCAAAGAAGAGGATTTGAAATCAAGGCAGAATTGCAGGAAACAGATTTCAGGAGGTAGATTCGAATCGCCTTTAAAGCACATGAAAAGCAGAAAATCGTTGACAATGATGCCCTTGGCCAAAAAGGGCGTATGCGTTTTTTCCTGAATATATTCAGGAAAAAACGCATACGCCCTTTTTGGCCAACCAAGCAACCTGGAAAGGCAAATCAGCGCTACAAACAAGTCTCGCTTCCCATCGGTCAAAAGGGCCATGCTGAAAAAAGTGTCAAAACCAGAAATGCAGGACAGGCCATGGAGAAATGGGAGCCTTCCTATACTGATGGGCGGGATGTAAATTGCCAACAGCCACTCTGCAGAAGTGTACGGTGTGTCCTGAAACATCTAAAAAACACAGCTTAGAGAGCATAGGGCACTTCCACTCATGGGGGTATAAATTGGGAAAATGAAAAATCAGCAAGACACAAGCACCCCAAAGATTAGGGCTGCTCTGTTGACAAGGACCTCCACTTCATTCCACCTTCAATATCCCAGGAAAGAGAAAAATGGATAAAGAAGTTGTGGTCCTTATGTACAATGGAATATCACTCAGCCATGAAATCAATGTCATAAGGCTAGTAGCAGCATGATGAGTGGATTTAGGTACGACGATTCTAAGTGAAATAAGTCACACAGAAAAGGACACTTCTCATAAGGTATCACTTATAGAGGGAATGTAAAAACCGTTACACTTGAACTGAATCAGAAAACAGAACAGAGTCACACATGCAGAAAACACACTATGGCTGCTTAACGGGAAAGGTGAGGTGGGGTGATACATAAAACAAGGGATTCAAATTAGCTCAGATACCGTTCCATAAACCCAATATGTAATAGACAAGACCTACTCCTTGCTCAGAGAACTGGACTCAACACGCCCTATTCACCACACAAGAATATATCTGACTAGTAATAATCTTAAAACCTATGTATTGATATCTCTCTGTTAGTGTGTCAAGTGGGTAAAAAGCGGCATAAACACAGCAGTGAAAAGCAGCTAAACCCCATTATAAAAATAAATTACTTTGAAAGACCCATGAAACAAAGACAGTGAAAGAGAGAGAAATTCTTACACAATGCGTTCAGGGGTGTGATGCAACCTGGATTGACCATATCTAGACCCACAGCTGGATGAGACATAAGGGTGGACACTGTTGCGGCTGAGAGGTTTGGTGAGGTTGGGTGAGCAAACGCAGACCCTTTAAAGTAATACTGCGTGGTACCCATCGCATGGGTCCCAAATCTCCAGGTTCAAGGTCATCTTCCTACATCGAAAACATGCATGAGATACCCAGAAGATGGTACACCGTGTGATGGGGAAAGGTTTCTAAAACGCACCTCATTTCTCATCTGCTTGTGCCCGGGTTCGCCATTCCAGCCACTTTACTAGCAATCTCCCTCCTTGGAGCATCAGCACCTTTAACCTCCTGTTCCGTACAGGTTGCAATTTGTACTGAGGATGAACGGGAAGACGTGGAACCAATGAAAGACTAGCTCTTGGTGTTGGGACAGGCACAGGTCACTCTATTTTCCCATCAGGAAGAAGAATTAACCACAGGCTCAGCCTGCCCCCCGGAACAAGAACAGGGCCTGAAGCCATCCTGCGCTTTTGCGGCCAGCTCCCTAAAAAGCGAGTTGTAAAATGGAGGTTCAGGGCACTGCAATTCACAAACCTGCAGACTTATAAATGATAACTCTCATCCACAAATATATTGAGGGAAGGCAAAGAAGAGGATTTGAAATCAAGGCAGAATTGCAGGAAACAGATTTCAGGAGGTAGATTCGAATCGCCTTTAAAGCACATGAAAAGCGGCAAAACGTTGACAATGATGCCCTTGGCCAAAAAGGGCGTATGCGTTTTTTCCTGAATATATTCAGGAAAAAACGCATACGCCCTTTTTGGCCAACCAAGCAACCTGGAAAGGCAAATCAGCGCTACAAAGATGTCTCGCTTCCCATCGGTCAAAAGGGCCATGCTGAAAAAAGTGTCAAAACCAGAAATGCAGGACAGGCCATGGAGAAATGGGAGCCTTGCTACACTGATGGGCGGGATGTAAATTGTCAACAGCCACTCTGGAGAAGTGTACGGTGAGTCCTGAAACGTCTAAAAAGCAAAGCTTACAGAGCATAGGGCACTTCCACTCATGGGGGTATAAATTGGGAAAATGAAAAATCAGCAAGACACAAGCACCCCAAAGTTTAGGGCTGCTCTGTTGACAAGGACCTCCACTTCATTCCACCTTCAATATCCCAGGAAAGAGAAAAATGGATAAAGAAGTTGTGGTCCTTATGTACAATGGAATATCACTCAGCCATGAAATCAATGTCATAAGGCTAGTAGCAGCATGATGAGTGGATTTAGGTACGACGATTCTAAGTGAAATAAGTCACACAGAAAAGGACACTTCTCATAAGGTATCACTGATAGAGGGAATGTAAAAACCGTTACACTTGAACTGAATTACAAAACAGAACAGAGTCACACATGCAGAAAACACACTATGGCTGCTTAACGGGAAAGGTGAGGTGGGGTGATACATAAAACAAAGGTTTCAAATTAGCTCAGATACCGTTCCATAAAACCAATATGTAATAGACAAGACCTACTCCTTGCTCAGAGAACTGGACTCAACACGCCCTATTCACCGCACAAGAATATATCTGACTAGTAATAATCTTAAAACCTATGTATTGATATCTCTCTGTTAGTGTGTCAAGTGGGTGTAAAGCGGCATAAACACAGCAGTGAAAAGCAGCTAAACCCCATTATAAAAATAAATTACTTTGAAAAACCCGTGAAACAAAGACAGTGAAAGAGAGCGAAATTCTTACACAATGCGTTCAGGGGCTGTGATGCAACCTGGATTGACCATATCTAGACCCACAGCTGGATGAGACCTAAGGGTGGACACTGTTGCGGCTGAGAGGTTTGGTGAGGTTGGGTGAGCAAACGCAGACCCTTTAAAGTAATACTGCGTGGTACTCATCGCATGGGTCCCAAATCTCCAGGTTCAAGGGCATCTTCCTACATCGAAAACATGCATGAGAAACCCAGAAGATGGTACACCGTGTGATGGGGAAAGGTTTCTAAAACGCACCTCATTTCTCATTTGCTTGTGCCCGGGTTCGCCATTCCAGCCACTTTACTAGCAATCTCCCTCCTTGGAGCATCAGCACCTTTAACCTCCTGTTCCGTACAGGTTGCAATTTGTACTGAGGATGAACGGGAAGACGTGGAACCAATGAAAGACTAGCTCTTGGTGTTGGGACAGGCACAGGTCACTCTATTTTCCCATCAGGAAGAAGAATTAACCACAGGCTCAGCCTGCCCCCCGGAACCAGAACAGGGCCTGAAGCCATCCTGCGCTTTTGCGGCCAGCTCCCTAAAAAGCGAGTTGTAAAATGGAGGTTCAGGGCACTGCAATTCACAAACCTGCAGACTTATAAATGATAACTCTCATCCACAAATATATTGAGGGAAGGCAAAGAAGAGGATTTGAAATCAAGGCAGAATTGCAGGAAACAGATTTCAGGAGGTAGATTCGAATCGCCTTTAAAGCACATGAAAAGCGGCAAAACGTTGACAATGATGCCCTTGGCCAAAAAGGGCGTATGCGTTTTTTCCTGAATATATTCAGGAAAAAACGCATACGCCCTTTTTGGCCAACCAAGCAACCTGGAAAGGCAAATCAGCGCTACAAAGATGTCTCGCTTCCCATCGGTCAAAAGAGCCATGCTGAAAAAAGTGTCAAAACCAGAAATGAAGGACAGGCCATGGAGAAATGGGAGCCTTGCTACACTGATGGGCGGGATGTAAATTGTCAACAGCCACTCTGGAGAAGTGTACGGTGAGTCCTGAAACGTCTAAAAAGCAAAGCTTAGAAAGCATAGGGCACTTCCACTCATGGGGGTATAAATTGGGAAAATGAAAAATCAGCAAGACACAAGCACCCCAAAGTTTAGGGCTGCTCTGTTGACAAGGACCTCCACTTCATTCCACCTTCAATATCCCAGGAAAGAGAAAAATGGATAAAGAAGTTGTGGTCCTTATGTACAATGGAATATCACTCAGCCGTGAAATCAATGTCATAAGGCTAGTAGCAGCATGATGAGTGGATTTAGGTACGACGACTCTAAGTGAAATAAGTCACACAGCAAAGGACACTTCTCATAAGGTATCACTTATAGAGGGAATGTAAAAACCGTTACACTTGAACTGAATTACAAAACAGAACAGAGTCACACATGCAGAAAACACACTATGGCTGCTTAACGGGAAAGGTGAGGTGGGGTGATACATAAAACAAGGGTTTCAAATTAGCTCAGATACCGTTCCATAAACCAAATATGTAATAGACAAGACCTACTCCTTGCTCAGAGAACTGGACTCAACACGCCCTATTCACCGCACAAGAATATATCTGACTAGTAATAATCTTAAAACCTATGTATTGATATCTCTCTGTTAGTGTGTCAAGTGGGTAAAAAGCGGCATAAACACAGCAGTGAAAAGCAGCTAAACCCCATTATAAAAATAAATTACTTTGAAAAACCCATGAAACAAAGACAGTGAAAGAGAGAGAAATTCTTACACAATGCGTTCAGGGGCTGTGATGCAACCTGGATTGACCATATCTAGACCCACAGCTGGATGAGACATAAGGGTGGACACTGTTGCGGCTGAGAGGTTTGGTGAGGTTGGGTGAGCAAACGCAGACCCTTTAAAGTAATACTGCATGGTACCCATCGCATGGGTCCCAAATCGCCAGGTTCAAGGGCATCTTCCTACATCGAAAACATGCATGAGAAACCCAGAAGATGGTACACCGTGTGATGGGGAAAGGTTTCTAAAACGCACCTCATTTCTCATTTGCTTGTGCCCGGGTTCGCCATTCCAGCCACTTTACTAGCAATCTCCCTCCTTGGAGCATCAGCACCTTTAACCTCCTGTTCCGTACAGGTTGCAATTTGTACTGAGGATGAACGGGAAGACGTGGAACCAACGAAAGACTAGCTCTTGGTGTTGGGACAGGCACAGGTCACTCTATTTTCCCATCAGGAAGAAGAATTAACCACAGGCTCAGCCTGCCCCCCGGAACCAGAACAGGGCCTGAAGCCATCCTGCGCTTTTGCGGCCAGCTCCCTAAAAAGCGAGTTGTAAAATGGAGGTTCAGGGCACTGCAATTCACAAACCTGCAGAGTTATAAATGATAACTCTCATCCACAAATATATTGAGGGAAGGCAAAGAAGAGGATTTGAAATCAAGGCAGAATTGCAGGAAACAGATTTCAGGAGGTAGATTCGAATCGCCTTTAAAGCACATGAAAAGCAGAAAATCGTTGACAATGATGCCCTTGGCCAAAAAGGGCGTATGCGTTTTTTCCTGAATATATTCAGGAAAAAACGCATACGCCCTTTTTGGCCAACCAAGCAACCTGGAAAGGCAAATCAGCGCTACAAACAAGTCTCGCTTCCCATCGGTCAAAAGGGCCATGCTGAAAAAAGTGTCAAAACCAGAAATGCAGGACAGGCCATGGAGAAATGGGAGCCTTCCTATACTGATGGGCGGGATGTAAATTGCCAACAGCCACTCTGCAGAAGTGTACGGTGTGTCCTGAAACATCTAAAAAACACAGCTTAGAGAGCATAGGGCACTTCCACTCATGGGGGTATAAATTGGGAAAATGAAAAATCAGCAAGACACAAGCACCCCAAAGATTAGGGCTGCTCTGTTGACAAGGACCTCCACTTCATTCCACCTTCAATATCCCAGGAAAGAGAAAAATGGATAAAGAAGTTGTGGTCCTTATGTACAATGGAATATCACTCAGCCATGAAATCAATGTCATAAGGCTAGTAGCAGCATGATGAGTGGATTTAGGTACGACGATTCTAAGTGAAATAAGTCACACAGAAAAGGACACTTCTCATAAGGTATCACTTATAGAGGGAATGTAAAAACCGTTACACTTGAACTGAATCAGAAAACAGAACAGAGTCACACATGCAGAAAACACACTATGGCTGCTTAACGGGAAAGGTGAGGTGGGGTGATACATAAAACAAGGGATTCAAATTAGCTCAGATACCGTTCCATAAACCCAATATGTAATAGACAAGACCTACTCCTTGCTCAGAGAACTGGACTCAACACGCCCTATTCACCACACAAGAATATATCTGACTAGTAATAATCTTAAAACCTATGTATTGATATCTCTCTGTTAGTGTGTCAAGTGGGTAAAAAGCGGCATAAACACAGCAGTGAAAAGCAGCTAAACCCCATTATAAAAATAAATTACTTTGAAAGACCCATGAAACAAAGACAGTGAAAGAGAGAGAAATTCTTACACAATGCGTTCAGGGGTGTGATGCAACCTGGATTGACCATATCTAGACCCACAGCTGGATGAGACATAAGGGTGGACACTGTTGCGGCTGAGAGGTTTGGTGAGGTTGGGTGAGCAAACGCAGACCCTTTAAAGTAATACTGCGTGGTACCCATCGCATGGGTCCCAAATCTCCAGGTTCAAGGTCATCTTCCTACATCGAAAACATGCATGAGATACCCAGAAGATGGTACACCGTGTGATGGGGAAAGGTTTCTAAAACGCACCTCATTTCTCATCTGCTTGTGCCCGGGTTCGCCATTCCAGCCACTTTACTAGCAATCTCCCTCCTTGGAGCATCAGCACCTTTAACCTCCTGTTCCGTACAGGTTGCAATTTGTACTGAGGATGAACGGGAAGACGTGGAACCAATGAAAGACTAGCTCTTGGTGTTGGGACAGGCACAGGTCACTCTATTTTCCCATCAGGAAGAAGAATTAACCACAGGCTCAGCCTGCCCCCCGGAACAAGAACAGGGCCTGAAGCCATCCTGCGCTTTTGCGGCCAGCTCCCTAAAAAGCGAGTTGTAAAATGGAGGTTCAGGGCACTGCAATTCACAAACCTGCAGAGTTATAAATGATAACTCTCATCCACAAATATATTGAGGGAAGGCAAAGAAGAGGATTTGAAATCAAGGCAGAATTGCAGGAAACAGATTTCAGGAGGTAGATTCGAATCGCCTTTAAAGCACATGAAAAGCGGCAAAACGTTGACAATGATGCCCTTGGCCAAAAAGGGCGTATGCGTTTTTTCCTGAATATATTCAGGAAAAAACGCATACGCCCTTTTTGGCCAACCAAGCAACCTGGAAAGGCAAATCAGCGCTACAAAGATGTCTCGCTTCCCATCGGTCAAAAGGGCCATGCTGAAAAAAGTGTCAAAACCAGAAATGCAGGACAGGCCATGGAGAAATGGGAGCCTTGCTACACTGATGGGCGGGATGTAAATTGCCAACAGCCACTCTGGAGAAGTGTACGGTGAGTCCTGAAACGTCTAAAAAGCAAAGCTTACAGAGCATAGGGCACTTCCACTCATGGGGGTATAAATTGGGAAAATGAAAAATCAGCAAGACACAAGCACCCCAAAGTTTAGGGCTGCTCTGTTGACAAGGACCTCCACTTCATTCCACCTTCAATATCCCAGGAAAGAGAAAAATGGATAAAGAAGTTGTGGTCCTTATGTACAATGGAATATCACTCAGCCGTGAAATCAATGTCATAAGGCTAGTAGCAGCATGATGAGTGGATTTAGGTACGACGATTCTAAGTGAAATAAGTCACACAGAAAAGGACACTTCTCATAAGGTATCACTGATAGAGGGAATGTAAAAACCGTTACACTTGAACTGAATTACAAAACAGAACAGAGTCACACATGCAGAAAACACACTATGGCTGCTTAACGGGAAAGGTGAGGTGGGGTGATACATAAAACAAAGGTTTCAAATTAGCTCAGATACCGTTCCATAAAACCAATATGTAATAGACAAGACCTACTCCTTGCTCAGAGAACTGGACTCAACACGCCCTATTCACCGCACAAGAATATATCTGACTAGTAATAATCTTAAAACCTATGTATTGATATCTCTCTGTTAGTGTGTCAAGTGGGTGTAAAGCGGCATAAACACAGCAGTGAAAAGCAGCTAAACCCCATTATAAAAATAAATTACTTTGAAAAACCCGTGAAACAAAGACAGTGAAAGAGAGCGAAATTCTTACACAATGCGTTCAGGGGCTGTGATGCAACCTGGATTGACCATATCTAGACCCACAGCTGGATGAGACCTAAGGGTGGACACTGTTGCGGCTGAGAGGTTTGGTGAGGTTGGGTGAGCAAACGCAGACCCTTTAAAGTAATACTGCGTGGTACTCATCGCATGGGTCCCAAATCTCCAGGTTCAAGGGCATCTTCCTACATCGAAAACATGCATGAGAAACCCAGAAGATGGTACACCGTGTGATGGGGAAAGGTTTCTAAAACGCACCTCATTTCTCATTTGCTTGTGCCCGGGTTCGCCATTCCAGCCACTTTACTAGCAATCTCCCTCCTTGGAGCATCAGCACCTTTAACCTCCTGTTCCGTACAGGTTGCAATTTGTACTGAGGATGAACGGGAAGACGTGGAACCAATGAAAGACTAGCTCTTGGTGTTGGGACAGGCACAGGTCACTCTATTTTCCCATCAGGAAGAAGAATTAACCACAGGCTCAGCCTGCCCCCCGGAACCAGAACAGGGCCTGAAGCCATCCTGCGCTTTTGCGGCCAGCTCCCTAAAAAGCGAGTTGTAAAATGGAGGTTCAGGGCACTGCAATTCACAAACCTGCAGACTTATAAATGATAACTCTCATCCACAAATATATTGAGGGAAGGCAAAGAAGAGGATTTGAAATCAAGGCAGAATTGCAGGAAACAGATTTCAGGAGGTAGATTCGAATCGCCTTTAAAGCACATGAAAAGCGGCAAAACGTTGACAATGATGCCCTTGGCCAAAAAGGGCGTATGCGTTTTTTCCTGAATATATTCAGGAAAAAACGCATACGCCCTTTTTGGCCAACCAAGCAACCTGGAAAGGCAAATCAGCGCTACAAAGATGTCTCGCTTCCCATCGGTCAAAAGAGCCATGCTGAAAAAAGTGTCAAAACCAGAAATGAAGGACAGGCCATGGAGAAATGGGAGCCTTGCTACACTGATGGGCGGGATGTAAATTGTCAACAGCCACTCTGGAGAAGTGTACGGTGAGTCCTGAAACGTCTAAAAAGCAAAGCTTAGAAAGCATAGGGCACTTCCACTCATGGGGGTATAAATTGGGAAAATGAAAAATCAGCAAGACACAAGCACCCCAAAGTTTAGGGCTGCTCTGTTGACAAGGACCTCCACTTCATTCCACCTTCAATATCCCAGGAAAGAGAAAAATGGATAAAGAAGTTGTGGTCCTTATGTACAATGGAATATCACTCAGCCGTGAAATCAATGTCATAAGGCTAGTAGCAGCATGATGAGTGGATTTAGGTACGACGACTCTAAGTGAAATAAGTCACACAGCAAAGGACACTTCTCATAAGGTATCACTTATAGAGGGAATGTAAAAACCGTTACACTTGAACTGAATTACAAAACAGAACAGAGTCACACATGCAGAAAACACACTATGGCTGCTTAACGGGAAAGGTGAGGTGGGGTGATACATAAAACAAGGGTTTCAAATTAGCTCAGATACCGTTCCATAAACCAAATATGTAATAGACAAGACCTACTCCTTGCTCAGAGAACTGGACTCAACACGCCCTATTCACCGCACAAGAATATATCTGACTAGTAATAATCTTAAAACCTATGTATTGATATCTCTCTGTTAGTGTGTCAAGTGGGTAAAAAGCGGCATAAACACAGCAGTGAAAAGCAGCTAAACCCCATTATAAAAATAAATTACTTTGAAAAACCCATGAAACAAAGACAGTGAAAGAGAGAGAAATTCTTACACAATGCGTTCAGGGGCTGTGATGCAACCTGGATTGACCATATCTAGACCCACAGCTGGATGAGACATAAGGGTGGACACTGTTGCGGCTGAGAGGTTTGGTGAGGTTGGGTGAGCAAACGCAGACCCTTTAAAGTAATACTGCATGGTACCCATCGCATGGGTCCCAAATCGCCAGGTTCAAGGGCATCTTCCTACATCGAAAACATGCATGAGAAACCCAGAAGATGGTACACCGTGTGATGTGGAAAGGTTTCTAAAACGCACCTCATTTCTCATCTCCTTGTGCCCGGGTTCGCTATTCCAGCCGCTTTACTAGCAATCTCCCTACTTGGAGCATCAGCACCTTTAACCTCCTGTTCCGTACAGGTTGCAATTTGTCCTGAGGATGAACGGGAAGACGTGGAACCAATGAGAGACTAGCTCTTGGTGTTGGGACAGGCACAGGTTACTCTATTTTCCCATCAGGAAGAAGAATTAACCACAGGCTCAGCCTGCCCCCCGGAACCAGAACAGGGCCTGAAGCCATCCTGCGCTTTTGCGGCCAGCTCCCTAAAAAGCGAGTTGTAAAATGGAGGTTCAGGGCACTGCAATTCACAAACCTGCAGAGTTATAAATGATAACTCTCATCCACAAATATATTGAGGGAAGGCAAAGAAGAGGATTTGAAATCAAGGCAGAATTGCAGGAAACAGATTTCAGGAGGTAGATTCGAATCGCCTTTAAAGCACATGAAAAGCGGCAAAACGTTGACAATGATGCCCTTGGCCAAAAAGGGCGTATGCGTTTTTTCCTGAATATATTCAGGAAAAAACGCATACGCCCTTTTTGGCCAACCAAGCAACCTGGAAAGGCAAATCAGCGCTACAAAGATGTCTCGCTTCCCATCGGTCAAAAGGGCCATGCTGAAAAAAGTGTCAAAACCAGAAATGCAGGACAGGCCATGGAGAAATGGGAGCCTTGCTACACTGATGGGCGGGATGTAAATTGTCAACAGCCACTCTGGAGAAGTGTACGGTGAGTCCTGAAACGTCTAAAAAGCAAAGCTTAGAGAGCATAGGGCACTTCCACTCATGGGGGTATAAATTGGGAAAATGAAAAATCAGCAAGAAACAAGCACCCCAAAGTTTAGGGCTGCTCTGTTGACAAGGACCTCCACTTCATTCCACCTTCAATATCCCAGGAAAGAGAAAAATGGATAAAGAAGTTGTGGTCCTTATGTACAATGGAATATCACTCAGCCGTGAAATCAATGTCATAAGGCTAGTAGCAGCATGATGAGTGGATTTAGGTACAACGACTCTAAGTGAAATAAGTCACACAGAAAAGGACACTTCTCATAAGGTATCACTGATAGAGGGAATGTAAAAACCGTTACACTTGAACTGAATTACAAAACAGAACAGAGTCACACATGCAGAAAACACACTATGGCTGCTTAACGGGAAAGGTGAGGTGGGGTGATACATAAAACAAGGGTTTCAAATTAGCTCAGATACCGTTCCATAAAACCAATATGTAATAGACAAGACCTACTCCTTGCTCAGAGAACTGGACTCAACACGCCCTATTCACCGCACAAGAATATATCTGACTAGTAATAATCTTAAAACTTATGTATTGATATCTCTCTGTTAGTGTGTCAAGTGGGTGTAAAGCGGCATAAACACAGCAGTGAAAAGCAGCTAAACCCCATTATAAAAATAAATTACTTTGAAAAACCCGTGAAACAAAGACAGTGAAAGAGATAGAAATTCTTACACAATGCGTTCACGGCCTGTGATGCAACCTGGATTGACCATATCTAGACCCACAGCTGGATGAGACCTAAGGGTGGACACTGTTGCGGCTGAGAGGTTTGGTGAGGTTGGGTGAGCAAACGCAGACCCTTTAAAGTAATACTGCGTGGTACCCATCGCATGGGTCCCAAATCTCCAGGTTCAAGGGCATCTTCCTACATCGAAAACATGCATGAGATACCCAGAAGATGGTACACCGTGTGATGGGGAAAGGTTTCTAAAACGCACCTCATTTCTCATCTGCTTGTGCCCGGGTTCGCCATTCCAGCCACTTTACTAGCAATCTCCCTCCTTGGAGCATCAGCACCTTTAACCTCCTGTTCCGTACAGGTTGCAATTTGTACTGAGGATGAACGGGAAGACGTGGAACCAATGAAAGACTAGCTCTTGGTGTTGGGACAGGCACAGGTCACTCTATTTTCCCATCAGGAAGAAGAATTAACCACAGCCTCAGCCTGCCCCCCGGAACCAGAACAGGGCCTGAAGCCATCCTGCGCTTTTGCGGCCAGCTCCCTAAAAAGCGAGTTGTAAAATGGAGGTTCAGGGCACTGCAATTCACAAACCTGCAGAGTTATAAATGATAACTCTCATCCACAAATATATTGAGGGAAGGCAAAGAAGAGGATTTGAAATCAAGGCAGAATTGCAGGAAACAGATTTCAGGAGGTAGATTCGAATCGCCTTTAAAGCACATGAAAAGCGGCAAAACGTTGACAATGATGCCCTTGGCCAGAAAGGGCGTATGCGTTTTTTCCTGAATATATTCAGGAAAAAACGCATACGCCCTTTTTGGCCAACCAAGCAACCTGGAAAGGCAAATCAGCGCTACAAAGAAGTCTCGCTTCCCATCGGTCAAAAGGGCCATGCTGAAAAAAGTGTCAAAACCAGAAATGCAGGACAGGCCATGGAGAAATGGGAGCCTTGCTACACTGATGGGCGGGATGTAAATTGTCAACAGCCACTCTGGAGAAGTGTACGGTGAGTCCTGAAACGTCTAAAAAGCAAAGCTTAGAGAGCATAGGGCACTTCCACTCATGGGGGTATAAATTGGGAAAATGAAAAATCAGCAAGACACAAGCACCCCAAAGTTTAGGGCTGCTCTGTTGACAAGGACCTCCACTTCATTCCACCTTCAATATCCCAGGAAAGAGAAAAATGGATAAAGAAGTTGTGGTCCTTATGTACAATGGAATATCACTCAGCCATGAAATCAATGTCATAAGGCTAGTAGCAGCATGATGAGTGGATTTAGGTACGACGATTCTAAGTGAAATAAGTCACACAGAAAAGGACACTTCTCATAAGGTATCACTGATAGAGGGAATGTAAAAACCGTTACACTTGAACTGAATTACAAAACAGAACAGAGTCACACATGCAGAAAACACACTATGGCTGCTTCACAGGAAAGGTGAGGTGGGGTGATACATAAAACAAGGGTTTCAAATTAGCTCAGATACCGTTCCATAAAACCAATATGTAATAGACAAGAACTACTCCTTGCTCAGAGAACTGGACTCAACACGCCCTATTCACCGCACAAGAATATATCTGACTAGTAATAATCTTAAAACCTATGTATTGATATCTCTCTGTTAGTGTGTCAAGTGGGTAAAAAGCGGCATAAACACAGCAGTGAAAAGCAGCTAAACCCCATTATAAAAATAAATTACTTTTAAAAACCCGTGAAACAAAGACAGTGAAAGAGAGCGAAATTCTTACACAATGCGTTCAGGGGCTGTGATGCAACCTGGATTGACCATATCTAGACCCACAGCTGGATGAGACATAAGGGTGGACACTGTTGCGGCTGAGAGGTTTGGTGAGGTTGGGTGAGCAAACGCAGACCCTTTAAAGTAATACTGCGTGGTACCCATCGCATGGGTCCCAAATCTCCAGGTTCCAGGGCATCTTCCTACATCGAAAACATGCATGAGATACCCAGAAGATGGTACACCGTGTGATGGGGAAAGGTTTCTAAAACGCACCTCATTTCTCATTTGCTTGTGCCCGGGTTCGCCATTCCAGACACTTTACTAGCAATCTCCCTCCTTGGAGCATCAGCACCTTTAACCTCCTGTTCCGTACAGGTTGCAATTTGTACTGAGGATGAACGGGAAGACGTGGAACCAATGAAAGACTAGCTCTTGGTGTTGGGACAGGCACAGGTCACTCTATTTTCCCATCAGGAAGAAGAATTAACCACAGGCTCAGCCTGCCCCCCGGAACCAGAACAGGGCCTGAAGCCATCCTGCGCTTTTGCGGCCAGCTCCCTAAAAAGCGAGTTGTAAAATGGAGGTTCAGGGCACTGCAATTCACAAACCTGCAGAGTTATAAATGATAACTCTCATCCACAAATATATTGAGGGAAGGCAAAGAAGAGGATTTGAAATCAAGGCAGAATTGCAGGAAACAGATTTCAGGAGGTAGATTCGAATCGCCTTTAAAGCACATGAAAAGCGGCAAAACGTTGACAATGATGCCCTTGGCCAAAAAGGGCGTATGCGTTTTTTCCTGAATATATTCAGGAAAAAACGCATACGCCCTTTTTGGCCAACCAAGTAACCTGGAAAGGCAAATCAGCGCTACAAACAAGTCTCGCTTCCCATCGGTCAAAAGGGCCATGCTGAAAAAAATGTCAAAACCAGAAATGCAGGACAGGCCATGGAGAAATGGGAGCCTTCCTATACTGATGGGCGGGATGTAAATTGCCAACAGCCACTCTGCAGAAGTGTACGGTGTGTCCTGAAACATCTAAAAAACACAGCTTAGAGAGCATAGGGCACTTCCACTCATGGGGGTATAAATTGGGAAAATGAAAATTGAGCAAGAGACAAGCACCCCAAAGTTTAGGGCTGCTCTGTTGACAAGGACCTCCGCTTCATTCCACCTTCAATATCCCAGGATAGAGAAAAATGGATAAAGAAGTTGTGGTCCTTATGTACAATGGAATATCACTCAGCCATGAAATCAATGTCATAAGACTAGTAGCAGCATGATGAGTGGATTTAGGTACGACGATTCTAAGTGAAATAAGTCACACAGAAAACGACACTTCTCATAAGGTATCACTTATAGAGGGAATGTAAAAACCGTTACACTTGAACTGAATCAGAAAACAGAACAGAGTCACACATGCAGAAAACACACTATGGCTGCTTAACGGGAAAGGTGAGGTGGGGTGATACATAAAACAAGGGATTCAAATTAGCTCAGATACCGTTCCATAAACCCAATATGTAATAGACAAGACCTACTCCTTGCTCAGAGAACTGGACTCAACACGCCCTATTCACCACACAAGAATATATCTGACTAGTAATAATCTTAAAACCTATGTATTGATATCTCTCTGTTAGTGTGTCAAGTGGGTAAAAAGCGGCATAAACACAGCAGTGAAAAGCAGCTAAACCCCATTATAAAAATAAATTATTTTGAAAAACCCATGAAACAAAGACAGTGAAAGAGAGAGAAATTCTTACACAATGCGTTCAGGGGCTGTGATGCAACCTGGATTGACCATATCTAGACCCACAGCTGGATGAGACATAAGGGTGGACACTGTTGCGGCTGAGAGGTTTGGTGAGGTTGGGTGAGCAAACGCAGACCCTTTAAAGTAATACTGCGTGGTACCCATCGCAAGGGTCCCAAATCTCCAGGTTAAAGGTCATCTTCCTACATCGAAAACATGCATGAGATACCCAGAAGATGGTACACCATGTGATGGGG
The DNA here is from genome assembly GCF_965194805.1 of Balaenoptera borealis. Taxonomy (NCBI): domain Eukaryota; kingdom Metazoa; phylum Chordata; class Mammalia; order Artiodactyla; family Balaenopteridae; genus Balaenoptera; species Balaenoptera borealis. Next base: position 374,028 of record NW_028123549.1, read on the forward strand.
AAAGGTTTCTAAAACGCACCTCATTTCTCATCTCCTTGTGCCCGGGTTCGCCATTCCAGCCACTTTACTAGCAATCTCCCTCCTTGGAGCATCAGCACCTTTAACCTCCTGTTCCGTACAGGTTGCAGTTTGTCCTGAGGATGAACGGGAAGACGTGGAACCAACGAGAGACTAGCTCTTGGTGTTGGGACAGGCACAGGTCACTCTATTTTCCCATCAGGAAGAAGAATTAACCACAGGATCAGCCTGCCCCCCGGAACCAGAACCGGGCCTGAAGCCATCCTGCGCTTTTGCGGCCAGCTCCCTAAAAAGCGAGTTGTAAAATGGAGGTTCAGGGCACTGCAATTCACAAACCTGCAGAGTTATAAATGATAACTCTCATCCACAAATATATTGAGGGAAGGCAAAGAAGAGGATTTGAAATCAAGGCAGAATTGCAGGAAACAGATTTCAGGAGGTAGATTCGAATCGCCTTTAAATCACATGAAAAGCAGAAAATCGTTGACAATGATGCCCTTGGCCAAAAAGGGCGTATGCGTTTTTTCCTGAATATATTCAGGAAAAAACGCATACGCCCTTTTTGGCCAACCAAGCAACCTGGAAAGGCAAATCAGCGCTACAAAGATGTCTCGCTTCCCATCGGTCAAAAGGGCCATGCTGAAAAAAGTGTCAAAACCAGAAATGCAGGACAGGCCATGGAGAAATGGGAGCCTTGCTACACTGATGGGCGGGATGTAAATTGTCAACAGCCACTCTGGAGAAGTGTACGGTGAGTCCTGAAACGTCTATAAAGCAAAGCTTAGAGAGCATAGGGCACTTCCACTCATGGGGGTATAAATTGGGAAAATGAAAAATCAGCAAGACACAAGCACCCCAAAGTTTAGGGCTGCTCTGTTGACAAGGACCTCCACTTCATTCCACCTTCAATATCCCAGGAAAGAGAAAAATGGATAAAGAAGTTGTGGTCCTTATGTACAATGGAATATCACTCAGCCATGAAATCAATGTCATAAGGCTAGTAGCAGCATGATGAGTGGATTTAGGTACGACGACTCTAAGTGAAATAAGTCACACAGAAAAGGACACTTCTCATAAGGTATCACTGATAGAGGGAATGTAAAAACCGTTACACTTGAACTGAATTACAAAACAGAACAGAGTCACACATGCAGAAAACACACTATGGCTGCTTCACGGGAAAGGTGAGGTGGGGTGATACATAAAACAAGGGTTTCAAATTAGCTCAGATACCGTTCCATAAAACCAATATGTAATAGACAAGACCTACTCCTTGCTCAGAGAACTGGACTCAACACGCCCTATTCACCGCACAAGAATATATCTGACTAGTAATAATCTTAAAACCTATGTATTGATATCTCTCTGTTAGTGTGTCAAGTGGGTAAAAAGCGGCATAAACACAGCAGTGAAAAGCAGCTAAACCCCATTATAAAAATAAATTACTTTTAAAAACCCGTGAAACAAAGACAGTGAAAGAGAGCGAAATTCTTACACAATGCGTTCAGGGGCTGTGATGCAACCTGGATTGACCATATCTAGACCCACAGCTGGATGAGACATAAGGGTGGACACTGTTGCGGCTGAGAGGTTTGGTGAGGTTGGGTGAGCAAACGCAGACCCTTTAAAGTAATACTGCGTGGTACCCATCGCATGGGTCCCAAATCTCCAGGTTCCAGGGCATCTTCCTACATCGAAAACATGCATGAGATACCCAGAAGATGGTACACCGTGTGATGGGGAAAGGTTTCTAAAACGCACCTCATTTCTCATTTGCTTGTGCCCGGGTTCGCCATTCCAGACACTTTACTAGCAATCTCCCTCCTTGGAGCATCAGCACCTTTAACCTCCTGTTCCGTACAGGTTGCAATTTGTACTGAGGATGAACGGGAAGACGTGGAACCAATGAAAGACTAGCTCTTGGTGTTGGGACAGGCACAGGTCACTCTATTTTCCCATCAGGAAGAAGAATTAACCACAGGCTCAGCCTGCCCCCCGGAACCAGAACAGGGCCTGAAGCCATCCTGCGCTTTTGCGGCCAGCTCCCTAAAAAGCGAGTTGTAAAATGGAGGTTCAGGGCACTGCAATTCACAAACCTGCAGAGTTATAAATGATAACTCTCATCCACAAATATATTGAGGGAAGGCAAAGAAGAGGATTTGAAATCAAGGCAGAATTGCAGGAAACAGATTTCAGGAGGTAGATTCGAATCGCCTTTAAAGCACATGAAAAGCGGCAAAACGTTGACAATGATGCCCTTGGCCAAAAAGGGCGTATGCGTTTTTTCCTGAATATATTCAGGAAAAAACGCATACGCCCTTTTTGGCCAACCAAGTAACCTGGAAAGGCAAATCAGCGCTACAAACAAGTCTCGCTTCCCATCGGTCAAAAGGGCCATGCTGAAAAAAATGTCAAAACCAGAAATGCAGGACAGGCCATGGAGAAATGGGAGCCTTCCTATACTGATGGGCGGGATGTAAATTGCCAACAGCCACTCTGCAGAAGTGTACGGTGTGTCCTGAAACATCTAAAAAACACAGCTTAGAGAGCATAGGGCACTTCCACTCATGGGGGTATAAATTGGGAAAATGAAAATTGAGCAAGAGACAAGCACCCCAAAGTTTAGGGCTGCTCTGTTGACAAGGACCTCCGCTTCATTCCACCTTCAATATCCCAGGAAAGAGAAAAATGGATAAAGAAGTTGTGGTCCTTATGTACAATGGAATATCACTCAGCCATGAAATCAATGTCATAAGGCTAGTAGCAGCATGATGAGTGGATTTAGGTACGACGATTCTAAGTGAAATAAGTCACACAGAAAAGGACACTTCTCATAAGGTATCACTTATAGAGGGAATGTAAAAACCGTTACACTTGAACTGAATCAGAAAACAGAACAGAGTCACACATGCAGAAAACACACTATAGCTGCTTAACGGGAAAGGTGAGGTGGGGTGATACATAAAACAAGGGATTCAAATTAGCTCAGATACCGTTCCATAAACCCAATATGTAATAGACAAGACCTACTCCTTGCTCAGAGAACTGGACTCAACACGCCCTATTCACCACACAAGAATATATCTGACTAGTAATAATCTTAAAACCTATGTATTGATATGTCTCTGTTAGTGTGTCAAGTGGGTGTAAAGCGGCATAAACACAGCAGTGAAAAGCAGCTAAACCCCATTATAAAAATAAATTATTTTGAAAAACCCATGAAACAAAGACAGTGAAAGAGAGAGAAATTCTTACACAATGCGTTCAGGGGCTGTGATGCAACCTGGATTGACCATATCTAGACCCACAGCTGGATGAGACATAAGGGTGGACACTGTTGCGGCTGAGAGGGTTGGTGAGGTTGGGTGAGCAAACGCAGACCCTTTAAAGTAATACTGCGTGGTACCCATCGCATGGGTCCCAAATCTCCAGGTTCAAGGGCATCTTCCTACATCGAAAACATGCATGAGATACCCAGAAGATGGTACACCGTGTGATGGGGATAGTTTTCTAAAACGCACCTCATTTCTCATCTGCTTGTGCCCGGGTTCGCCATTCCAGCCACTTTACTAGCAATCTCCCTCCTTGGAGCATCAGCACCTTTAACCTCCTGTTCCGTACAGGTTGCAATTTGTCCTGAGGATAAACGGGAAGACGTGGAACCAACGAGAGACTAGCTCTTGGTGTTGGGACAGGCACAGGTCACTCTATTTTCCCATCAGGAAGAAGAATTAACCACAGGATCAGCCTGCCCCCCGGAACCAGAACCGGGCCTGAAGCCATCCTGCGCTTTTGCGGCCAGCTCCCTAAAAAGCGAGTTGTAAAATGGAGGTTCAGGGCACTGCAATTCACAAACCTGCAGAGTTATAAATGATAACTCTCATCCACAAATATATTGAGGGAAGGCAAAGAAGAGGATTTGAAATCAAGGCAGAATTGCAGGAAACAGATTTCAGGAGGTAGATTCGAATCGCCTTTAAATCACATGAAAAGCAGAAAATCGTTGACAATGATGCCCTTGGCCAAAAAGGGCGTATGCGTTTTTTCCTGAATATATTCAGGAAAAAACGCATACGCCCTTTTTGGCCAACCAAGTAACCTGGAAAGGCAAATCAGCGCTACAAACAAGTCTCGCTTCCCATCGGTCAAAAGGGCCATGCTGAAAAAAATGTCAAAACCAGAAATGCAGGACAGGCCATGGAGAAATGGGAGCCATCCTATACTGATGGGCGGGATGTAAATTGCCAACAGCCCCTCTGCAGAAGTGTACGGTGTGTCCTGAAACATCTAAAAAACACAGCTTAGAGAGCATAGGGCACTTCCACTCATGGGGGTATAAATTGGGAAAATGAAAAATCAGCAAGACACAAGCACCCCAAAGTTTAGGGCTGCTCTGTTGACAAGGACCTCCACTTCATTCCACCTTCAATATCCCAGGATAGAGAAAAATGGATAAAGAAGTTGTGGTCCTTATGTACAATGGAATATCACTCAGCCATGAAATCAATGTCATAAGACTAGTAGCAGCATGATGAGTGGATTTAGGTACGACGATTCTAAGTGAAATAAGTCACACAGAAAACGACACTTCTCATAAGGTATCACTTATAGAGGGAATGTAAAAACCGTTACACTTGAACTGAATCAGAAAACAGAACAGAGTCACACATGCAGAAAACACACTATGGCTGCTTAACGGGAAAGGTGAGGTGGGGTGATACATAAAACAAGGGATTCAAATTAGCTCAGATACCGTTCCATAAACCCAATATGTAATAGACAAGACCTACTCCTTGCTCAGAGAACTGGACTCAACACGCCCTATTCACCGCACAAGAATATATCTGACTAGTAATAATCTTAAAACCTATGTATTGATATCTCTCTGTTAGTGTGTCAAGTGGGTAAAAAGCGGCATAAACACAGCAGTGAAAAGCAGCTAAACCCCATTATAAAAATAAATTACTTTGAAAAACCCATGAAACAAAGACAGTGAAAGAGAGAGAAATTCTTACACAATGCGTTCAGGGGCTGTGATGCAACCTGGATTGACCATATCTAGACCCACAGCTGGATGAGACATAAGGGTGGACACTGTTGCGGCTGAGAGGTTTGGTGAGGTTGGGTGAGCAAACGCAGACCCTTTAAAATAATACTGCCTGGTACCCATCGCATGGGTCCCAAATCTCCAGGTTCAAGGGCATCTTCCTACATCGAAAACATGCATGAGATACCCAGAAAATGGTACACCGTGTGATGGGGATAGGTTTCTAAAACGCACCTCATTTCTCATCTGCTTGTGCCCGGGTTCGCCATTCCAGCCACTTTACTAGCAATCTCCCTCCTTGGAGCATCAGCACCTTTAACCTCCTGTTCCGTACAGGTTGCAATTTGTCCTGAGGATGAACGGGAAGACGTGGAACCAACGAGAGACTAGCTCTTGGTGTTGGGACAGGCACAGGTCACTCTATTTTCCCATCAGGAAGAAGAATTAACCACAGGATCAGCCTGCCCCCCGGAACCAGAACCGGGCCTGAAGCCATCCTGCGCATTTGCGGCCAGCTCCCTAAAAAGCGAGTTGTAAAATGGAGGTTCAGGGCACTGCAATTCACAAACCTGCAGAGTTATAAATGATAACTCTCATCCACAAATATATTGAGGGAAGGCAAAGAAGAGGATTTGAAATCAAGGCAGAATTGCAGGAAACAGATTTCAGGAGGTAGATTCGAATCGCCTTTAAATCACATGAAAAGCAGAAAATCGTTGACAATGATGCCCTTGGCCAAAAAGGGCGTATGCGTTTTTTCCTGAATATATTCAGGAAAAAACGCATACGCCCTTTTTGGCCAACCAAGTAACCTGGAAAGGCAAATCAGCGCTACAAACAAGTCTCGCTTCCCATCGGTCAAAAGGGCCATGCTGAAAAAAATGTCAAAACCAGAAATGCAGGACAGGCCATGGAGAAATGGGAGCCATCCTATACTGATGGGCGGGATGTAAATTGCCAACAGCCACTCTGCAGAAGTGTACGGTGTGTCCTGAAACATCTAAAAAACACAGCTTAGAGAGCATAGGGCACTTCCACTCATGGGGGTATAAATTGGGAAAATGAAAAATCAGCAAGACACAAGCACCCCAAAGTTTAGGGCTGCTCTGTTGACAAGGACCTCCACTTCATTCCACCTTCAATATCCCAGGAAAGAGAAAAATGGATAAAGAAGTTGTGGTCCTTATGTACAATGGAATATCACTCAGCCATGAAATCAATGTCATAAGGCTAGTACCAGCATGATGAGTGGATTTAGGTACGACGATTCTAAGTGAAATAAGTCACACAGAAAACGACACTTCTCATAAGGTATCACTTATAGAGGGAATGTAAAAACCGTTACACTTGAACTGAATCAGAAAACAGAACAGAGTCACACATGCAGAAAACACACTATGGCTGCTTAACGGGAAAGGTGAGGTGGGGTGATACATAAAACAAGGGATTCAAATTAGCTCAGATACCGTTCTATAAACCCAATATGTAATAGACAAGACCTACTCCTTGCTCAGAGAACTGGACTCAACACGCCCTATTCACCACACAAGAATATATCTGACTAGTAATAATCTTAAAACCTATGTATTGATATCTCTCTGTTAGTGTGTCAAGTGGGTAAAAAGCGGCATAAACACAGCAGTGAAAAGCAGCTAAACCCCATTATAAAAATAAATTATTTTGAAAAACCCATGAAACAAAGACAGTGAAAGAGAGAGAAATTCTTACACAATGCGTTCAGGGGCTGTGATGCAACCTGGATTGACCATATCTAGACCCACAGCTGGATGAGACATAAGGGTGGACACTGTTGCGGCTGAGAGGTTTGGTGAGGTTGGGTGAGCAAACGCAGACCCTTTAAAGTAATACTGCGTGGTACCCATCGCATGGGTCCCAAATCTCCAGGTTCAAGGTCATCTTCCTACATCGAAAACATGCATGAGATACCCAGAAGATGGTACACCGTGTGATGGGGAAAGGTTTCTAAAACGCACCTCATTTCTCATCTGCTTGTGCCCGGGTTCGCCATTCCAGCCACTTTACTAGCAATCTCCCTCCTTGGAGCATCAGCACCTTTAACCTCCTGTTCCGTACAGGTTGCAATTTGTACTGAGGATGAACGGGAAGACGTGGAACCAATGAAAGACTAGCTCTCGGTGTTGGGACAGGCACAGGTCACTCTATTTTCCCATCAGGAAGAAGAATTAACCACAGGATCAGCCTGCCCCCCGGAACCAGAACAGGGCCTGAAGCCATCCTGCGCTTTTGCGGCCAGCTCCCTAAAAAGCGAGTTGTAAAATGGAGGTTCAGGGCACTGCAATTCACAAACCTGCAGAGTTATAAATGATAACTCTCATCCACAAATATATTGAGGGAAGGCAAAGAAGAGGATTTGAAATCAAGGCAGAATTGCAGGAAACAGATTTCAGGAGGTAGATTCGAATCGCCTTTAAATCACATGAAAAGCAGAAAATCGTTGACAATGATGCCCTTGGCCAAAAAGGGCGTATGCGTTTTTTCCTGAATATATTCAGGAAAAAACGCATACGCCCTTTTTGGCCAACCAAGCAACCTGGAAAGGCAAATCAGCGCTACAAAGATGTCTCGCTTCCCATCGGTCAAAAGGGCCATGCTGAAAAAAGTGTCAAAACCAGAAATGCAGGACAGGCCATGGAGAAATGGGAGCCTTGCTACACTGATGGGCGGGATGTAAATTGTCAACAGCCACTCTGGAGAAGTGTACGGTGAGTCCTGAAACGTCTATAAAGCAAAGCTTAGAGAGCATAGGGCACTTCCACTCATGGGGGTATAAATTGGGAAAATGAAAAATCAGCAAGACACAAGCACCCCAAAGTTTAGGGCTGCTCTGTTGACAAGGACCTCCACTTCATTCCACCTTCAATATCCCAGGAAAGAGAAAAATGGATAAAGAAGTTGTGGTCCTTATGTACAATGGAATATCACTCAGCCATGAAATCAATGTCATAAGGCTAGTAGCAGCATGATGAGTGGATTTAGGTACGACGACTCTAAGTGAAATAAGTCACACAGAAAAGGACACTTCTCATAAGGTATCACTGATAGAGGGAATGTAAAAACCGTTACACTTGAACTGAATTACAAAACAGAACAGAGTCACACATGCAGAAAACACACTATGGCTGCTTCACGGGAAAGGTGAGGTGGGGTGATACATAAAACAAGGGTTTCAAATTAGCTCAGATACCGTTCCATAAAACCAATATGTAATAGACAAGACCTACTCCTTGCTCAGAGAACTGGACTCAACACGCCCTATTCACCGCACAAGAATATATCTGACTAGTAATAATCTTAAAACCTATGTATTGATATCTCTCTGTTAGTGTGTCAAGTGGGTAAAAAGCGGCATAAACACAGCAGTGAAAAGCAGCTAAACCCCATTATAAAAATAAATTACTTTTAAAAACCCGTGAAACAAAGACAGTGAAAGAGAGCGAAATTCTTACACAATGCGTTCAGGGGCTGTGATGCAACCTGGATTGACCATATCTAGACCCACAGCTGGATGAGACATAAGGGTGGACACTGTTGCGGCTGAGAGGTTTGGTGAGGTTGGGTGAGCAAACGCAGACCCTTTAAAGTAATACTGCGTGGTACCCATCGCATGGGTCCCAAATCTCCAGGTTCCAGGGCATCTTCCTACATCGAAAACATGCATGAGATACCCAGAAGATGGTACACCGTGTGATGGGGAAAGGTTTCTAAAACGCACCTCATTTCTCATTTGCTTGTGCCCGGGTTCGCCATTCCAGACACTTTACTAGCAATCTCCCTCCTTGGAGCATCAGCACCTTTAACCTCCTGTTCCGTACAGGTTGCAATTTGTACTGAGGATGAACGGGAAGACGTGGAACCAATGAAAGACTAGCTCTTGGTGTTGGGACAGGCACAGGTCACTCTATTTTCCCATCAGGAAGAAGAATTAACCACAGGCTCAGCCTGCCCCCCGGAACCAGAACAGGGCCTGAAGCCATCCTGCGCTTTTGCGGCCAGCTCCCTAAAAAGCGAGTTGTAAAATGGAGGTTCAGGGCACTGCAATTCACAAACCTGCAGAGTTATAAATGATAACTCTCATCCACAAATATATTGAGGGAAGGCAAAGAAGAGGATTTGAAATCAAGGCAGAATTGCAGGAAACAGATTTCAGGAGGTAGATTCGAATCGCCTTTAAAGCACATGAAAAGCGGCAAAACGTTGACAATGATGCCCTTGGCCAAAAAGGGCGTATGCGTTTTTTCCTGAATATATTCAGGAAAAAACGCATACGCCCTTTTTGGCCAACCAAGTAACCTGGAAAGGCAAATCAGCGCTACAAACAAGTCTCGCTTCCCATCGGTCAAAAGGGCCATGCTGAAAAAAATGTCAAAACCAGAAATGCAGGACAGGCCATGGAGAAATGGGAGCCTTCCTATACTGATGGGCGGGATGTAAATTGCCAACAGCCACTCTGCAGAAGTGTACGGTGTGTCCTGAAACATCTAAAAAACACAGCTTAGAGAGCATAGGGCACTTCCACTCATGGGGGTATAAATTGGGAAAATGAAAATTGAGCAAGAGACAAGCACCCCAAAGTTTAGGGCTGCTCTGTTGACAAGGACCTCCGCTTCATTCCACCTTCAATATCCCAGGAAAGAGAAAAATGGATAAAGAAGTTGTGGTCCTTATGTACAATGGAATATCACTCAGCCATGAAATCAATGTCATAAGGCTAGTAGCAGCATGATGAGTGGATTTAGGTACGACGATTCTAAGTGAAATAAGTCACACAGAAAAGGACACTTCTCATAAGGTATCACTTATAGAGGGAATGTAAAAACCGTTACACTTGAACTGAATCAGAAAACAGAACAGAGTCACACATGCAGAAAACACACTATAGCTGCTTAACGGGAAAGGTGAGGTGGGGTGATACATAAAACAAGGGATTCAAATTAGCTCAGATACCGTTCCATAAACCCAATATGTAATAGACAAGACCTACTCCTTGCTCAGAGAACTGGACTCAACACGCCCTATTCACCACACAAGAATATATCTGACTAGTAATAATCTTAAAACCTATGTATTGATATGTCTCTGTTAGTGTGTCAAGTGGGTGTAAAGCGGCATAAACACAGCAGTGAAAAGCAGCTAAACCCCATTATAAAAATAAATTATTTTGAAAAACCCATGAAACAAAGACAGTGAAAGAGAGAGAAATTCTTACACAATGCGTTCAGGGGCTGTGATGCAACCTGGATTGACCATATCTAGACCCACAGCTGGATGAGACATAAGGGTGGACACTGTTGCGGCTGAGAGGGTTGGTGAGGTTGGGTGAGCAAACGCAGACCCTTTAAAGTAATACTGCGTGGTACCCATCGCATGGGTCCCAAATCTCCAGGTTCAAGGGCATCTTCCTACATCGAAAACATGCATGAGATACCCAGAAGATGGTACACCGTGTGATGGGGATAGGTTTCTAAAACGCACCTCATTTCTCATCTGCTTGTGCCCGGGTTCGCCATTCCAGCCACTTTACTAGCAATCTCCCTCCTTGGAGCATCAGCACCTTTAACCTCCTGTTCCGTACAGGTTGCAATTTGTCCTGAGGATAAACGGGAAGACGTGGAACCAACGAGAGACTAGCTCTTGGTGTTGGGACAGGCACAGGTCACTCTATTTTCCCATCAGGAAGAAGAATTAACCACAGGATCAGCCTGCCCCCCGGAACCAGAACCGGGCCTGAAGCCATCCTGCGCTTTTGCGGCCAGCTCCCTAAAAAGCGAGTTGTAAAATGGAGGTTCAGGGCACTGCAATTCACAAACCTGCAGAGTTATAAATGATAACTCTCATCCACAAATATATTGAGGGAAGGCAAAGAAGAGGATTTGAAATCAAGGCAGAATTGCAGGAAACAGATTTCAGGAGGTAGATTCGAATCGCCTTTAAATCACATGAAAAGCAGAAAATCGTTGACAATGATGCCCTTGGCCAAAAAGGGCGTATGCGTTTTTTCCTGAATATATTCAGGAAAAAACGCATACGCCCTTTTTGGCCAACCAAGTAACCTGGAAAGGCAAATCAGCGCTACAAACAAGTCTCGCTTCCCATCGGTCAAAAGGGCCATGCTGAAAAAAATGTCAAAACCAGAAATGCAGGACAGGCCATGGAGAAATGGGAGCCATCCTATACTGATGGGCGGGATGTAAATTGCCAACAGCCCCTCTGCAGAAGTGTACGGTGTGTCCTGAAACATCTAAAAAACACAGCTTAGAGAGCATAGGGCACTTCCACTCATGGGGGTATAAATTGGGAAAATGAAAAATCAGCAAGACACAAGCACCCCAAAGTTTAGGGCTGCTCTGTTGACAAGGACCTCCACTTCATTCCACCTTCAATATCCCAGGATAGAGAAAAATGGATAAAGAAGTTGTGGTCCTTATGTACAATGGAATATCACTCAGCCATGAAATCAATGTCATAAGACTAGTAGCAGCATGATGAGTGGATTTAGGTACGACGATTCTAAGTGAAATAAGTCACACAGAAAACGACACTTCTCATAAGGTATCACTTATAGAGGGAATGTAAAAACCGTTACACTTGAACTGAATCAGAAAACAGAACAGAGTCACACATGCAGAAAACACACTATGGCTGCTTAACGGGAAAGGTGAGGTGGGGTGATACATAAAACAAGGGATTCAAATTAGCTCAGATACCGTTCCATAAACCCAATATGTAATAGACAAGACCTACTCCTTGCTCAGAGAACTGGACTCAACACGCCCTATTCACCGCACAAGAATATATCTGACTAGTAATAATCTTAAAACCTATGTATTGATATCTCTCTGTTAGTGTGTCAAGTGGGTAAAAAGCGGCATAAACACAGCAGTGAAAAGCAGCTAAACCCCATTATAAAAATAAATTACTTTGAAAAACCCATGAAACAAAGACAGTGAAAGAGAGAGAAATTCTTACACAATGCGTTCAGGGGCTGTGATGCAACCTGGATTGACCATATCTAGACCCACAGCTGGATGAGACATAAGGGTGGACACTGTTGCGGCTGAGAGGTTTGGTGAGGTTGGGTGAGCAAACGCAGACCCTTTAAAATAATACTGCCTGGTACCCATCGCATGGGTCCCAAATCTCCAGGTTCAAGGGCATCTTCCTACATCGAAAACATGCATGAGATACCCAGAAAATGGTACACCGTGTGATGGGGATAGGTTTCTAAAACGCACCTCATTTCTCATCTGCTTGTGCCCGGGTTCGCCATTCCAGCCACTTTACTAGCAATCTCCCTCCTTGGAGCATCAGCACCTTTAACCTCCTGTTCCGTACAGGTTGCAATTTGTCCTGAGGATGAACGGGAAGACGTGGAACCAACGAGAGACTAGCTCTTGGTGTTGGGACAGGCACAGGTCACTCTATTTTCCCATCAGGAAGAAGAATTAACCACAGGATCAGCCTGCCCCCCGGAACCAGAACCGGGCCTGAAGCCATCCTGCGCATTTGCGGCCAGCTCCCTAAAAAGCGAGTTGTAAAATGGAGGTTCAGGGCACTGCAATTCACAAACCTGCAGAGTTATAAATGATAACTCTCATCCACAAATATATTGAGGGAAGGCAAAGAAGAGGATTTGAAATCAAGGCAGAATTGCAGGAAACAGATTTCAGGAGGTAGATTCGAATCGCCTTTAAATCACATGAAAAGCAGAAAATCGTTGACAATGATGCCCTTGGCCAAAAAGGGCGTATGCGTTTTTTCCTGAATATATTCAGGAAAAAACGCATACGCCCTTTTTGGCCAACCAAGTAACCTGGAAAGGCAAATCAGCGCTACAAACAAGTCTCGCTTCCCATCGGTCAAAAGGGCCATGCTGAAAAAAATGTCAAAACCAGAAATGCAGGACAGGCCATGGAGAAATGGGAGACATCCTATACTGATGGGCGGGATGTAAATTGCCAACAGCCACTCTGCAGAAGTGTACGGTGTGTCCTGAAACATCTAAAAAACACAGCTTAGAGAGCATAGGGCACTTCCACTCATGGGGGTATAAATTGGGAAAATGAAAAATCAGCAAGACACAAGCACCCCAAAGTTTAGGGCTGCTCTGTTGACAAGGACCTCCACTTCATTCCACCTTCAATATCCCAGGAAAGAGAAAAATGGATAAAGAAGTTGTGGTCCTTATGTACAATGGAATATCACTCAGCCATGAAATCAATGTCATAAGGCTAGTACCAGCATGATGAGTGGATTTAGGTACGACGATTCTAAGTGAAATAAGTCACACAGAAAACGACACTTCTCATAAGGTATCACTTATAGAGGGAATGTAAAAACCGTTACACTTGAACTGAATCAGAAAACAGAACAGAGTCACACATGCAGAAAACACACTATGGCTGCTTAACGGGAAAGGTGAGGTGGGGTGATACATAAAACAAGGGATTCAAATTAGCTCAGATACCGTTCTATAAACCCAATATGTAATAGACAAGACCTACTCCTTGCTCAGAGAACTGGACTCAACACGCCCTATTCACCACACAAGAATATATCTGACTAGTAATAATCTTAAAACCTATGTATTGATATCTCTCTGTTAGTGTGTCAAGTGGGTAAAAAGCGGCATAAACACAGCAGTGAAAAGCAGCTAAACCCCATTATAAAAATAAATTATTTTGAAAAACCCATGAAACAAAGACAGTGAAAGAGAGAGAAATTCTTACACAATGCGTTCAGGGGCTGTGATGCAACCTGGATTGACCATATCTAGACCCACAGCTGGATGAGACATAAGGGTGGACACTGTTGCGGCTGAGAGGTTTGGTGAGGTTGGGTGAGCAAACGCAGACCCTTTAAAGTAATACTGCGTGGTACCCATCGCATGGGTCCCAAATCTCCAGGTTCAAGGTCATCTTCCTACATCGAAAACATGCATGAGATACCCAGAAGATGGTACACCGTGTGATGGGGAAAGGTTTCTAAAACGCACCTCATTTCTCATCTGCTTGTGCCCGGGTTCGCCATTCCAGCCACTTTACTAGCAATCTCCCTCCTTGGAGCATCAGCACCTTTAACCTCCTGTTCCGTACAGGTTGCAATTTGTACTGAGGATGAACGGGAAGACGTGGAACCAATGAAAGACTAGCTCTCGGTGTTGGGACAGGCACAGGTCACTCTATTTTCCCATCAGGAAGAAGAATTAACCACAGGCTCAGCCTGCCCCCCGGAACCAGAACAGGGCCTGAAGCCATCCTGCGCTTTTGCGGCCAGCTCCCTAAAAAGCGAGTTGTAAAATGGAGGTTCAGGGCACTGCAATTCACAAACCTGCAGAGTTATAAATGATAACTCTCATCCACAAATATATTGAGGGAAGGCAAAGAAGAGGATTTGAAATCAAGGCAGAATTGCAGGAAACAGATTTCAGGAGGTAGATTCGAATCGCCTTTAAAGCACATGAAAAGCGGCAAAACGTTGACAATGATGCCCTTGGCCAGAAAGGGCGTATGCGTTTTTTCCTGAATATATTCAGGAAAAAACGCATACGCCCTTTTTGGCCAACCAAGCAACCTGGAAAGGCAAATCAGCGCTACAAAGAAGTCTCGCTTCCCATCGGTCAAAAGGGCCATGCTGAAAAAAGTGTCAAAACCAGAAATGCAGGACAGGCCATGGAGAAATGGGAGCCTTGATACACTGATGGGCGGGATGTAAATTGTCAACAGCCACTCTGGAGAAGTGTACGGTGAGTCCTGAAACGTCTAAAAAGCAAAGCTTAGAGAGCATAGGGCACTTCCACTCATGGGGGTATAAATTGGGAAAATGAAAAATCAGCAAGACACAAGCACCCCAAAGTTTAGGGCTGCTCTGTTGACAAGGACCTCCACTTCATTCCACCTTCAATATCCCAGGAAAGAGAAAAATGGATAAAGAAGTTGTGGTCCTTATGTACAATGGAATATCACTCAGCCGTGAAATCAATGTCATAAGGCTAGTAGCAGCATGATGAGTGGATTTAGGTACGACGACTCTAAGTGAAATAAGTCACACAGCAAAGGACACTTCTCATAAGGTATCACTTATAGAGGGAATGTAAAAACCGTTACACTTGAACTGAATTACAAAACAGAACAGAGTCACACATGCAGAAAACACACTATGGCTGCTTAACGGGAAAGGTGAGGTGGGGTGATACATAAAACAAGGGTTTCAAATTAGCTCAGATACCGTTCCATAAACCCAATATGTAATAGACAAGACCTACTCCTTGCTCAGAGAACTGGACTCAACACGCCCTATTCATCGCACAAGAATATATCTGACTAGTAATAATCTTAAAACCTATGTATAGATATCTCTCTGTTAGTGTGTCAAGTGGGTGTAAAGCGGCATAAACACAGAAGTGAAAAGCAGCTAAACCCCATTATAAAAATAAATTACTTTGAAAAACCCGTGAAACAAAGACAGTGAAAGAGAGCGAAATTCTTACACAATGCGTTCAGGGGCTGTGATGCAACCTGGATTGACCATATCTAGACCCACAGCTGGATGAGACCTAAGGGTGGACACTGTTGCGGCTGAGAGGTTTGGTGAGGTTGGGTGAGCAAACGCAGACCCTTTAAAGTAATACTGCGTGGTACCCATCGCATGGGTCCCAAATCTCCAGGTTCAAGGGCATCTTCCTACATCGAAAACATGCATGAGATACCCAGAAGATGGTACACCGTGTGATGGGGAAAGGTTTCTAAAACGCAACTCATTTCTCATTTGCTTGTGTCCGGGTTCGCCATTCCAGCCATTTTACTAGCAATCTCCCTCCATGGAGCATCAGCACCTTTAACCTCCTGTTCCGTACAGGTTGCAATTTGTACTGAGGATGAACGGGAAGACGTGGAACCAATGAAAGACTAGCTCTTGGTGTTGGGACAGGCACAGGTCACTCTATTTTCCCATCAGGAAGAAGAATTAACCACAGGCTCAGCCTGCCCCCCGGAACCAGAACAGGGGCTGAAGCCATCCTGCGCTTTTGCGGCCAGCTCCCTAAAAAGCGAGTTGTAAAATGGAGGTTCAGGGCACTGCAATTCACAAACCTGCAGAGTTATAAATGATAACTCTCATCCACAAATATATTGAGGGAAGGCAAAGAAGAGGATTTGAAATCAAGGCAGAATTGCAGGAAACAGATTTCAGGAGGTAGATTCGAATCGCCTTTAAAGCACATGAAAAGCGGCAAAACGTTGACAATGATGCCCTTGGCCAGAAAGGGCGTATGCGTTTTTTCCTGAATATATTCAGGAAAAAACGCATACGCCCTTTTTGGCCAACCAAGCAACCTGGAAAGGCAAATCAGCGCTACAAACATGTCTCGCTTCCCATTGGTCAAAAGGGCCATGCTGAAAAAAGTGTCAAAACCAGAAATGCAGGACAGGCCATGGAGAAATGGGAGCCTTGCTACACTGATGGGCGGGATGTAAATTGTCAACAGCCACTCTGGAGAAGTGTACGGTGAGTCCTGAAACGTCTAAAAAGCAAAGCTTAGAGAGCATAGGGCACTTCCACTCATGGGGGTATAAATTGGGAAAATGAAAAATCAGCAAGACACAAGCACCCCAAAGTTTAGGGCTGCTCTGTTGACAAGGACCTCCACTTCATTCCACCTTCAATATCCCAGGAAAGAGAAAAATGGATAAAGAAGTTGTGGTCCTTATGTACAATGGAATATCACTCAGCCGTGAAATCAATGTCATAAGGCTAGTAGCAGCATGATGAGTGGATTTAGGTACGACGACTCTAAGTGAAATAAGTCACACAGCAAAGGACACTTCTCATAAGGTATCACTTATAGAGGGAATGTAAAAACCGTTACACTTGAACTGAATTACAAAACAGAACAGAGTCACACATGCAGAAAACACACTATGGCTGCTTAACGGGAAAGGTGAGGTGGGGTGATACATAAAACAAGGGTTTCAAATTAGCTCAGATACCGTTCCATAAACCCAATATGTAATAGACAAGACCTACTCCTTGCTCAGAGAACTGGACTCAACACGCCCTATTCACCGCACAAGAATATATCTGACTAGTAATAATCTTAAAACCTATGTATTGATATGTCTCTGTTAGTGTGTCAAGTGGGTAAAAAGCGGCATAAACACAGCAGTGAAAAGCAGCTAAACCCCATTATAAAAATAAATTACTTTGAAAAACCCATGAAACAAAGACAGTGAAAGAGAGAGAAATTCTTACACAATGCGTTCAGGGGCTGTGATGCAACCTGGATTGACCATATCTAGACCCACAGCTGGATGAGACCTAAGGGTGGACACTGTTGCGGCTGAGAGGTTTGGTGAGGTTGGGTGAGCAAACGCAGACCCTTTAAAGTAATACTGCCTGGTACCCATCGCATGGGTCCCAAATCTCCAGGTTCAAGGGCATCTTCCTACATCGAAAACATGCATGAGATACCCAGAAGATGGTACACCGTGTGATGGGGAAAGGTTTCTAAAACGCAACTCATTTCTCATTTGCTTGTGCCCGGGTTCGCCATTCCAGCCACTTTACTAGCAATCTCCCTCCTTGGAGCATCAGCACCTTTAACCTCCTGTTCCGTACAGGTTGCAATTTGTACTGAGGATGAACGGGAAGACGTGGAACCAATGAAAGACTAGCTCTTGGTGTTGGGACAGGCACAGGTCACTCTATTTTCCCATCAGGAAGAAGAATTAACCACAGGCTCAGCCTGCCCCCCGGAACCAGAACAGGGGCTGAAGCCATCCTGCGCTTTTGCGGCCAGCTCCCTAAAAAGCGAGTTGTAAAATGGAGGTTCAGGGCACTGCAATTCACAAACCTGCAGAGTTATAAATGATAACTCTCATCCACAAATATATTGAGGGAAGGCAAAGAAGAGGATTTGAAATCAAGGCAGAATTGCAGGAAACAGATTTCAGGAGGTAGATTCGAATCGCATTTAAAGCACATGAAAAGCGGCAAAACGTTGACAATGATGCCCTTGGCCAAAAAGGGCGTATGCGTTTTTTCCTGAATATATTCAGGAAAAAACGCATACGCCCTTTTTGGCCAACCAAGCAACCTGGAAAGGCAAATCAGCGCTACAAAGAAGTCTCGCTTCCCATCGGTCAAAAGGGCCATGCTGAAAAAAGTGTCAAAACCAGAAATGCAGGACAGGCCATGGAGAAATGGGAGCCTTGCTACACTGATGGGCGGGATGTAAATTGTCAACAGCCACTCTGGAGAAGTGTACGGTGAGTCCTGAAACGTCTAAAAAGCAAAGCTTAGAGAGCATAGGGCACTTCCACTCATGGGGGTATAAATTGGGAAAATTAAAAATCAGCAAGACACAAGCACCCCAAAGTTTAGGGCTGCTCTGTTGACAAGGACCTCCACTTCATTCCACCTTCAATATCCCAGGAAAGAGAAAAATGGATAAAGAAGTTGTGGTCCTTATGTACAATGGAATATCACTCAGCCATGAAATCAATGTCATAAGGCTAGTAGCAGCATGATGAGTGGATTTAGGTACGACGATTCTAAGTGAAATTAGTCACACAGAAAAGGACACTTCTCATAAGGTATCACTGATAGAGGGAATGTAAAAACCGTTACACTTGAACTGAATTACAAAACAGAACAGAGTCACACATGCAGAAAACACACTATGGCTGCTTAACGGGAAAGGTGAGGTGGGGTGATACATAAAACAAGGGTTTCAAATTAGCTCAGATACCGTTCCATAAAACCAATATGTAATAGACAAGACCTACTCCTTGCTCAGAGAACTGGACTCAACACGCCCTATTCACCGCACAAGAATATATCTGACTAGTAATAATCTTAAAACCTATGTATTGATATCTCTCTGTTAGTGTGTCAAGTGGGTGTAAAGCGGCATAAACACAGCAGTGAAAAGCAGCTAAACCCCATTATAAAAATAAATTACTTTGAAAAACCCGTGAAACAAAGACAGTGAAAGAGAGAGAAATTCTTACACAATGCGTTCAGGGGCTGTGATGCAACCTGGATTGACCATATCTAGACCCACAGCTGGATGAGACATAAGGGTGGACACTGTTGCGGCTGAGAGGTTTGGTGAGGTTGGGTGAGCAAACGCAGACCCTTTAAAGTAATACTGCGTGGTACCCATCGCATGGGTCCCAAATCTCCAGGTTCAAGGTCATCTTCCTACATCGAAAACATGCATGAGATACCCAGAAGATGGTACACCGTGTGATGGGGAAAGGTTTCTAAAACGCACCTCATTTCTCATCTGCTTGTGCCCGGGTTCGCCATTCCAGCCACTTTACTAGCAATCTCCCTCCTTGGAGCATCAGCACCTTTAACCTCCTGTTCCGTACAGGTTGCAATTTGTACTGAGGATGAACGGGAAGACGTGGAACCAATGAAAGACTAGCTCTCGGTGTTGGGACAGGCACAGGTCACTCTATTTTCCCATCAGGAAGAAGAATTAACCACAGGCTCAGCCTGCCCCCCGGAACCAGAACAGGGCCTGAAGCCATCCTGCGCTTTTGCGGCCAGCTCCCTAAAAAGCGAGTTGTAAAATGGAGGTTCAGGGCACTGCAATTCACAAACCTGCAGAGTTATAAATGATAACTCTCATCCACAAATATATTGAGGGAAGGCAAAGAAGAGGATTTGAAATCAAGGCAGAATTGCAGGAAACAGATTTCAGGAGGTAGATTCGAATCGCCTTTAAAGCACATGAAAAGCGGCAAAACGTTGACAATGATGCCCTTGGCCAGAAAGGGCGTATGCGTTTTTTCCTGAATATATTCAGGAAAAAACGCATACGCCCTTTTTGGCCAACCAAGCAACCTGGAAAGGCAAATCAGCGCTACAAAGAAGTCTCGCTTCCCATCGGTCAAAAGGGCCATGCTGAAAAAAGTGTCAAAACCAGAAATGCAGGACAGGCCATGGAGAAATGGGAGCCTTGATACACTGATGGGCGGGATGTAAATTGTCAACAGCCACTCTGGAGAAGTGTACGGTGAGTCCTGAAACGTCTAAAAAGCAAAGCTTAGAGAGCATAGGGCACTTCCACTCATGGGGGTATAAATTGGGAAAATGAAAAATCAGCAAGACACAAGCACCCCAAAGTTTAGGGCTGCTCTGTTGACAAGGACCTCCACTTCATTCCACCTTCAATATCCCAGGAAAGAGAAAAATGGATAAAGAAGTTGTGGTCCTTATGTACAATGGAATATCACTCAGCCGTGAAATCAATGTCATAAGGCTAGTAGCAGCATGATGAGTGGATTTAGGTACGACGACTCTAAGTGAAATAAGTCACACAGCAAAGGACACTTCTCATAAGGTATCACTTATAGAGGGAATGTAAAAACCGTTACACTTGAACTGAATTACAAAACAGAACAGAGTCACACATGCAGAAAACACACTATGGCTGCTTAACGGGAAAGGTGAGGTGGGGTGATACATAAAACAAGGGTTTCAAATTAGCTCAGATACCGTTCCATAAACCCAATATGTAATAGACAAGACCTACTCCTTGCTCAGAGAACTGGACTCAACACGCCCTATTCATCGCACAAGAATATATCTGACTAGTAATAATCTTAAAACCTATGTATAGATATCTCTCTGTTAGTGTGTCAAGTGGGTGTAAAGCGGCATAAACACAGAAGTGAAAAGCAGCTAAACCCCATTATAAAAATAAATTACTTTGAAAAACCCGTGAAACAAAGACAGTGAAAGAGAGCGAAATTCTTACACAATGCGTTCAGGGGCTGTGATGCAACCTGGATTGACCATATCTAGACCCACAGCTGGATGAGACCTAAGGGTGGACACTGTTGCGGCTGAGAGGTTTGGTGAGGTTGGGTGAGCAAACGCAGACCCTTTAAAGTAATACTGCGTGGTACCCATCGCATGGGTCCCAAATCTCCAGGTTCAAGGGCATCTTCCTACATCGAAAACATGCATGAGATACCCAGAAGATGGTACACCGTGTGATGGGGAAAGGTTTCTAAAACGCAACTCATTTCTCATTTGCTTGTGTCCGGGTTCGCCATTCCAGCCATTTTACTAGCAATCTCCCTCCATGGAGCATCAGCACCTTTAACCTCCTGTTCCGTACAGGTTGCAATTTGTACTGAGGATGAACGGGAAGACGTGGAACCAATGAAAGACTAGCTCTTGGTGTTGGGACAGGCACAGGTCACTCTATTTTCCCATCAGGAAGAAGAATTAACCACAGGCTCAGCCTGCCCCCCGGAACCAGAACAGGGGCTGAAGCCATCCTGCGCTTTTGCGGCCAGCTCCCTAAAAAGCGAGTTGTAAAATGGAGGTTCAGGGCACTGCAATTCACAAACCTGCAGAGTTATAAATGATAACTCTCATCCACAAATATATTGAGGGAAGGCAAAGAAGAGGATTTGAAATCAAGGCAGAATTGCAGGAAACAGATTTCAGGAGGTAGATTCGAATCGCCTTTAAAGCACATGAAAAGCGGCAAAACGTTGACAATGATGCCCTTGGCCAGAAAGGGCGTATGCGTTTTTTCCTGAATATATTCAGGAAAAAACGCATACGCCCTTTTTGGCCAACCAAGCAACCTGGAAAGGCAAATCAGCGCTACAAACATGTCTCGCTTCCCATTGGTCAAAAGGGCCATGCTGAAAAAAGTGTCAAAACCAGAAATGCAGGACAGGCCATGGAGAAATGGGAGCCTTGCTACACTGATGGGCGGGATGTAAATTGTCAACAGCCACTCTGGAGAAGTGTACGGTGAGTCCTGAAACGTCTAAAAAGCAAAGCTTAGAGAGCATAGGGCACTTCCACTCATGGGGGTATAAATTGGGAAAATGAAAAATCAGCAAGACACAAGCACCCCAAAGTTTAGGGCTGCTCTGTTGACAAGGACCTCCACTTCATTCCACCTTCAATATCCCAGGAAAGAGAAAAATGGATAAAGAAGTTGTGGTCCTTATGTACAATGGAATATCACTCAGCCGTGAAATCAATGTCATAAGGCTAGTAGCAGCATGATGAGTGGATTTAGGTACGACGACTCTAAGTGAAATAAGTCACACAGCAAAGGACACTTCTCATAAGGTATCACTTATAGAGGGAATGTAAAAACCGTTACACTTGAACTGAATTACAAAACAGAACAGAGTCACACATGCAGAAAACACACTATGGCTGCTTAACGGGAAAGGTGAGGTGGGGTGATACATAAAACAAGGGTTTCAAATTAGCTCAGATACCGTTCCATAAACCCAATATGTAATAGACAAGACCTACTCCTTGCTCAGAGAACTGGACTCAACACGCCCTATTCACCGCACAAGAATATATCTGACTAGTAATAATCTTAAAACCTATGTATTGATATGTCTCTGTTAGTGTGTCAAGTGGGTAAAAAGCGGCATAAACACAGCAGTGAAAAGCAGCTAAACCCCATTATAAAAATAAATTACTTTGAAAAACCCATGAAACAAAGACAGTGAAAGAGAGAGAAATTCTTACACAATGCGTTCAGGGGCTGTGATGCAACCTGGATTGACCATATCTAGACCCACAGCTGGATGAGACCTAAGGGTGGACACTGTTGCGGCTGAGAGGTTTGGTGAGGTTGGGTGAGCAAACGCAGACCCTTTAAAGTAATACTGCCTGGTACCCATCGCATGGGTCCCAAATCTCCAGGTTCAAGGGCATCTTCCTACATCGAAAACATGCATGAGATACCCAGAAGATGGTACACCGTGTGATGGGGAAAGGTTTCTAAAACGCAACTCATTTCTCATTTGCTTGTGCCCGGGTTCGCCATTCCAGCCACTTTACTAGCAATCTCCCTCCTTGGAGCATCAGCACCTTTAACCTCCTGTTCCGTACAGGTTGCAATTTGTACTGAGGATGAACGGGAAGACGTGGAACCAATGAAAGACTAGCTCTTGGTGTTGGGACAGGCACAGGTCACTCTATTTTCCCATCAGGAAGAAGAATTAACCACAGGCTCAGCCTGCCCCCCGGAACCAGAACAGGGGCTGAAGCCATCCTGCGCTTTTGCGGCCAGCTCCCTAAAAAGCGAGTTGTAAAATGGAGGTTCAGGGCACTGCAATTCACAAACCTGCAGAGTTATAAATGATAACTCTCATCCACAAATATATTGAGGGAAGGCAAAGAAGAGGATTTGAAATCAAGGCAGAATTGCAGGAAACAGATTTCAGGAGGTAGATTCGAATCGCATTTAAAGCACATGAAAAGCGGCAAAACGTTGACAATGATGCCCTTGGCCAAAAAGGGCGTATGCGTTTTTTCCTGAATATATTCAGGAAAAAACGCATACGCCCTTTTTGGCCAACCAAGCAACCTGGAAAGGCAAATCAGCGCTACAAAGAAGTCTCGCTTCCCATCGGTCAAAAGGGCCATGCTGAAAAAAGTGTCAAAACCAGAAATGCAGGACAGGCCATGGAGAAATGGGAGCCTTGCTACACTGATGGGCGGGATGTAAATTGTCAACAGCCACTCTGGAGAAGTGTACGGTGAGTCCTGAAACGTCTAAAAAGCAAAGCTTAGAGAGCATAGGGCACTTCCACTCATGGGGGTATAAATTGGGAAAATTAAAAATCAGCAAGACACAAGCACCCCAAAGTTTAGGGCTGCTCTGTTGACAAGGACCTCCACTTCATTCCACCTTCAATATCCCAGGAAAGAGAAAAATGGATAAAGAAGTTGTGGTCCTTATGTACAATGGAATATCACTCAGCCATGAAATCAATGTCATAAGGCTAGTAGCAGCATGATGAGTGGATTTAGGTACGACGATTCTAAGTGAAATTAGTCACACAGAAAAGGACACTTCTCATAAGGTATCACTGATAGAGGGAATGTAAAAACCGTTACACTTGAACTGAATTACAAAACAGAACAGAGTCACACATGCAGAAAACACACTATGGCTGCTTAACGGGAAAGGTGAGGTGGGGTGATACATAAAACAAGGGTTTCAAATTAGCTCAGATACCGTTCCATAAAACCAATATGTAATAGACAAGACCTACTCCTTGCTCAGAGAACTGGACTCAACACGCCCTATTCACCGCACAAGAATATATCTGACTAGTAATAATCTTAAAACCTATGTATTGATATCTCTCTGTTAGTGTGTCAAGTGGGTGTAAAGCGGCATAAACACAGCAGTGAAAAGCAGCTAAACCCCATTATAAAAATAAATTACTTTGAAAAACCCGTGAAACAAAGACAGTGAAAGAGAGAGAAATTCTTACACAATGCGTTCAGGGGCTGTGATGCAACCTGGATTGACCATATCTAGACCCACAGCTGGATGAGACCTAAGGGTGGACACTCTTGCGGCTGAGAGGTTTGGAGAGGTTGGGTGAGCAAACGCAGACCCTTTAAAGTAATACTGCGTGGTACCCATCGCATGGGTCCCAAATCTCCAGGTTCAAGGGCATCTTCCTACATCGAAAACATGCATGAGATACCCAGAAGATGGTACACCGTGTGATGGGGAAAGGTTTCTAAAACGCAACTCATTTCTCATTTGCTTGTGCCCGGGTTCGCCATTCCAGCCACTTTACTAGCAATCTCCCTCCTTGGAGCATCAGCACCTTTAACCTCCTGTTCCGTACAGGTTGCAATTTGTACTGAGGATGAACGGGAAGACGTGGAACCAATGAAAGACTAGCTCTTGGTGTTGGGACAGGCACAGGTCACTCTATTTTCCCATCAGGAAGAAGAATTAACCACAGGCTCAGCCTGCCCCCCGGAACCAGAACAGGGCCTGAAGCCATCCTGCGCTTTTGCGGCCAGCTCCCTAAAAAGCGAGTTGTAAAATGGAGGTTCAGGGCACTGCAATTCACAAACCTGCAGAGTTATAAATGATAACTCTCATCCACAAATATATTGAGGGAAGGCAAAGAAGAGGATTTGAAATCAAGGCAGAATTGCAGGAAACAGATTTCAGGAGGTAGATTCGAATCGCCTTTAAAGCACATGAAAAGCGGCAAAACGTTGACAATGATGCCCTTGGCCAGAAAGGGCGTATGCGTTTTTTCCTGAATATATTCAGGAAAAAACGCATACGCCCTTTTTGGCCAACCAAGCAACCTGGAAAGGCAAATCAGCGCTACAAAGAAGTCTCGCTTCCCATCGGTCAAAAGGGCCATGCTGAAAAAAGTGTCAAAACCAGAAATGCAGGACAGGCCATGGAGAAATGGGAGCCTTGCTACACTGATGGGCGGGATGTAAATTGTCAACAGCCACTCTGGAGAAGTGTACGGTGA
Organism: Balaenoptera borealis; assembly: GCF_965194805.1. NCBI lineage: Eukaryota > Metazoa > Chordata > Mammalia > Artiodactyla > Balaenopteridae > Balaenoptera > Balaenoptera borealis. The sequence goes on from NW_028123549.1 coordinate 399,441, forward strand.
GTCCTGAAACGTCTAAAAAGCAAAGCTTAGAGAGCATAGGGCACTTCCACTCATGGGGGTATAAATTGGGAAAATTAAAAATCAGCAAGACACAAGCACCCCAAAGTTTAGGGCTGCTCTGTTGACAAGGACCTCCACTTCATTCCACCTTCAATATCCCAGGAAAGAGAAAAATGGATAAAGAAGTTGTGGTCCTTATGTACAATGGAATATCACTCAGCCGTGAAATCAATGTCATAAGGCTAGTAGCAGCATGATGAGTGGATTTAGGTATGACGACTCTAAGTGAAATAAGTCACACAGCAAAGGACACTTCTCATAAGGTATCACTTATAGAGGGAATGTAAAAACCGTTACACTTGAACTGAATTACAAAACAGAACAGAGTCACACATGCAGAAAACACACTATGGCTGCTTAACGGGAAAGGTGAGGTGGGGTGATACATAAAACAAGGGTTTCAAATTAGCTCAGATACCGTTCCATAAACCCAATATGTAATAGACAAGACCTACTCCTTGCTCAGAGAACTGGACTCAACACGCCCTATTCATCGCACAAGAATATATCTGACTAGTAATAATCTTAAAACCTATGTATAGATATCTCTCTGTTAGTGTGTCAAGTGGGTGTAAAGCGGCATAAACACAGAAGTGAAAAGCAGCTAAACCCCATTATAAAAATAAATTACTTTGAAAAACCCGTGAAACAAAGACAGTGAAAGAGAGCGAAATTCTTACACAATGCGTTCAGGGGCTGTGATGCAACCTGGATTGACCATATCTAGACCCACAGCTGGATGAGACCTAAGGGTGGACACTGTTGCGGCTGAGAGGTTTGGTGAGGTTGGGTGAGCAAACGCAGACCCTTTAAAGTAATACTGCGTGGTACCCATCGCATGGGTCCCAAATCTCCAGGTTCAAGGGCATCTTCCTACATCGAAAACATGCATGAGATACCCAGAAGATGGTACACCGTGTGATGGGGAAAGGTTTCTAAAACGCAACTCATTTCTCATTTGCTTGTGTCCGGGTTCGCCATTCCAGCCATTTTACTAGCAATCTCCCTCCATGGAGCATCAGCACCTTTAACCTCCTGTTCCGTACAGGTTGCAATTTGTACTGAGGATGAACGGGAAGACGTGGAACCAATGAAAGACTAGCTCTTGGTGTTGGGACAGGCACAGGTCACTCTATTTTCCCATCAGGAAGAAGAATTAACCACAGCCTCAGCCTGCCCCCCGGAACCAGAACAGGGCCTGAAGCCATCCTGCGCTTTTGCGGCCAGCTCCCTAAAAAGCGAGTTGTAAAATGGAGGTTCAGGGCACTGCAATTCACAAACCTGCAGAGTTATAAATGATAACTCTCATCCACAAATATATTGAGGGAAGGCAAAGAAGAGGATTTGAAATCAAGGCAGAATTGCAGGAAACAGATTTCAGGAGGTAGATTCGAATCGCCTTTAAAGCACATGAAAAGCGGCAAAACGTTGACAATGATGCCCTTGGCCAGAAAGGGCGTATGCGTTTTTTCCTGAATATATTCAGGAAAAAACGCATACGCCCTTTTTGGCCAACCAAGCAACCTGGAAAGGCAAATCAGCGCTACAAAGAAGTCTCGCTTCCCATCGGTCAAAAGGGCCATGCTGAAAAAAGTGTCAAAACCAGAAATGCAGGACAGGCCATGGAGAAATGGGAGCCTTGCTACACTGATGGGCGGGATGTAAATTGTCAACAGCCACTCTGGAGAAGTGTACGGTGAGTCCTGAAACGTCTAAAAAGCAAAGCTTAGAGAGCATAGGGCACTTCCACTCATGGGGGTATAAATTGGGAAAATTAAAAATCAGCAAGACACAAGCACCCCAAAGTTTAGGGCTGCTCTGTTGACAAGGACCTCCACTTCATTCCACCTTCAATATCCCAGGAAAGAGAAAAATGGATAAAGAAGTTGTGGTCCTTATGTACAATGGAATATCACTCAGCCATGAAATCAATGTCATAAGGCTAGTAGCAGCATGATGAGTGGATTTAGGTACGACGATTCTAAGTGAAATTAGTCACACAGAAAAGGACACTTCTCATAAGGTATCACTGATAGAGGGAATGTAAAAACCGTTACACTTGAACTGAATTACAAAACAGAACAGAGTCACACATGCAGAAAACACACTATGGCTGCTTAACGGGAAAGGTGAGGTGGGGTGATACATAAAACAAAGGTTTCAAATTAGCTCAGATACCGTTCCATAAAACCAATATGTAATAGACAAGACCTACTCCTTGCTCAGAGAACTGGACTCAACACGCCCTATTCACCGCACAAGAATATATCTGACTAGTAATAATCTTAAAACCTATGTATTGATATCTCTCTGTTAGTGTGTCAAGTGGGTGTAAAGCGGCATAAACACAGCAGTGAAAAGCAGCTAAACCCCATTATAAAAATAAATTACTTTGAAAAACCCGTGAAACAAAGACAGTGAAAGAGAGCGAAATTCTTACACAATGCGTTCAGGGGCTGTGATGCAACCTGGATTGACCATATCTAGACCCACAGCTGGATGAGACCTAAGGGTGGACACTGTTGCGGCTGAGAGGTTTGGTGAGGTTGGGTGAGCAAACGCAGACCCTTTAAAGTAATACTGCGTGGTACTCATCGCATGGGTCCCAAATCTCCAGGTTCAAGGGCATCTTCCTACATCGAAAACATGCATGAGATACCCAGAAGATGGTACACCGTGTGATGGGGAAAGGTTTCTAAAACGCAACTCATTTCTCATTTGCTTGTGCCCGGGTTCGCCATTCCAGCCACTTTACTAGCAATCTCCCTCCTTGGAGCATCAGCACCTTTAACCTCCTGTTCCGTACAGGTTGCAATTTGTACTGAGGATGAACGGGAAGACGTGGAACCAATGAAAGACTAGCTCTTGGTGTTGGGACAGGCACAGGTCACTCTATTTTCCCATCAGGAAGAAGAATTAACCACAGGCTCAGCCTGCCCCCCGGAACCAGAACAGGGGCTGAAGCCATCCTGCGCTTTTGCGGCCAGCTCCCTAAAAAGCGAGTTGTAAAATGGAGGTTCAGGGCACTGCAATTCACAAACCTGCAGAGTTATAAATGATAACTCTCATCCACAAATATATTGAGGGAAGGCAAAGAAGAGGATTTGAAATCAAGGCAGAATTGCAGGAAACAGATTTCAGGAGGTAGATTCGAATCGCATTTAAAGCACATGAAAAGCGGCAAAACGTTGACAATGATGCCCTTGGCCAAAAAGGGCGTATGCGTTTTTTCCTGAATATATTCAGGAAAAAACGCATACGCCCTTTTTGGCCAACCAAGCAACCTGGAAAGGCAAATCAGCGCTACAAAGAAGTCTCGCTTCCCATCGGTCAAAAGGGCCATGCTGAAAAAAGTGTCAAAACCAGAAATGCAGGACAGGCCATGGAGAAATGGGAGCCTTGCTACACTGATGGGCGGGATGTAAATTGTCAACAGCCACTCTGGAGAAGTGTACGGTGAGTCCTGAAACGTCTAAAAAGCAAAGCTTAGAGAGCATAGGGCACTTCCACTCATGGGGGTATAAATTGGGAAAATTAAAAATCAGCAAGACACAAGCACCCCAAAGTTTAGGGCTGCTCTGTTGACAAGGACCTCCACTTCATTCCACCTTCAATATCCCAGGAAAGAGAAAAATGGATAAAGAAGTTGTGGTCCTTATGTACAATGGAATATCACTCAGCCATGAAATCAATGTCATAAGGCTAGTAGCAGCATGATGAGTGGATTTAGGTACGACGATTCTAAGTGAAATTAGTCACACAGAAAAGGACACTTCTCATAAGGTATCACTGATAGAGGGAATGTAAAAACCGTTACACTTGAACTGAATTACAAAACAGAACAGAGTCACACATGCAGAAAACACACTATGGCTGCTTAACGGGAAAGGTGAGGTGGGGTGATACATAAAACAAGGGTTTCAAATTAGCTCAGATACCGTTCCATAAAACCAATATGTAATAGACAAGACCTACTCCTTGCTCAGAGAACTGGACTCAACACGCCCTATTCACCGCACAAGAATATATCTGACTAGTAATAATCTTAAAACCTATGTATTGATATCTCTCTGTTAGTGTGTCAAGTGGGTGTAAAGCGGCATAAACACAGCAGTGAAAAGCAGCTAAACCCCATTATAAAAATAAATTACTTTGAAAAACCCGTGAAACAAAGACAGTGAAAGAGAGAGAAATTCTTACACAATGCGTTCAGGGGCTGTGATGCAACCTGGATTGACCATATCTAGACCCACAGCTGGATGAGACCTAAGGGTGGACACTGTTGCGGCTGAGAGGTTTGGAGAGGTTGGGTGAGCAAACGCAGACCCTTTAAAGTAATACTGCGTGGTACCCATCGCATGGGTCCCAAATCTCCAGGTTCAAGGGCATCTTCCTACATCGAAAACATGCATGAGATACCCAGAAGATGGTACACCGTGTGATGGGGAAAGGTTTCTAAAACGCAACTCATTTCTCATTTGCTTGTGCCCGGGTTCGCCATTCCAGCCACTTTACTAGCAATCTCCCTCCTTGGAGCATCAGCACCTTTAACCTCCTGTTCCGTACAGGTTGCAATTTGTACTGAGGATGAACGGGAAGACGTGGAACCAATGAAAGACTAGCTCTTGGTGTTGGGACAGGCACAGGTCACTCTATTTTCCCATCAGGAAGAAGAATTAACCACAGGCTCAGCCTGCCCCCCGGAACCAGAACAGGGCCTGAAGCCATCCTGCGCTTTTGCGGCCAGCTCCCTAAAAAGCGAGTTGTAAAATGGAGGTTCAGGGCACTGCAATTCACAAACCTGCAGAGTTATAAATGATAACTCTCATCCACAAATATATTGAGGGAAGGCAAAGAAGAGGATTTGAAATCAAGGCAGAATTGCAGGAAACAGATTTCAGGAGGTAGATTCGAATCGCCTTTAAAGCACATGAAAAGCGGCAAAACGTTGACAATGATGCCCTTGGCCAGAAAGGGCGTATGCGTTTTTTCCTGAATATATTCAGGAAAAAACGCATACGCCCTTTTTGGCCAACCAAGCAACCTGGAAAGGCAAATCAGCGCTACAAAGAAGTCTCGCTTCCCATCGGTCAAAAGGGCCATGCTGAAAAAAGTGTCAAAACCAGAAATGCAGGACAGGCCATGGAGAAATGGGAGCCTTGCTACACTGATGGGCGGGATGTAAATTGTCAACAGCCACTCTGGAGAAGTGTACGGTGAGTCCTGAAACGTCTAAAAAGCAAAGCTTAGAGAGCATAGGGCACTTCCACTCATGGGGGTATAAATTGGGAAAATGAAAAATCAGCAAGACACAAGCACCCCAAAGTTTAGGGCTGCTCTGTTGACAAGGACCTCCACTTCATTCCACCTTCAATATCCCAGGAAAGAGAAAAATGGATAAAGAAGTTGTGGTCCTTATGTACAATGGAATATCACTCAGCCGTGAAATCAATGTCATAAGGCTAGTAGCAGCATGATGAGTGGATTTAGGTATGACGACTCTAAGTGAAATAAGTCACACAGCAAAGGACACTTCTCATAAGGTATCACTTATAGAGGGAATGTAAAAACCGTTACACTTGAACTGAATTACAAAACAGAACAGAGTCACACATGCAGAAAACACACTATGGCTGCTTAACGGGAAAGGTGAGGTGGGGTGATACATAAAACAAGGGTTTCAAATTAGCTCAGATACCGTTCCATAAACCCAATATGTAATAGACAAGACCTACTCCTTGCTCAGAGAACTGGACTCAACACGCCCTATTCATCGCACAAGAATATATCTGACTAGTAATAATCTTAAAACCTATGTATAGATATCTCTCTGTTAGTGTGTCAAGTGGGTGTAAAGCGGCATAAACACAGAAGTGAAAAGCAGCTAAACCCCATTATAAAAATAAATTACTTTGAAAAACCCGTGAAACAAAGACAGTGAAAGAGAGCGAAATTCTTACACAATGCGTTCAGGGGCTGTGATGCAACCTGGATTGACCATATCTAGACCCACAGCTGGATGAGACCTAAGGGTGGACACTGTTGCGGCTGAGAGGTTTGGTGAGGTTGGGTGAGCAAACGCAGACCCTTTAAAGTAATACTGCGTGGTACCCATCGCATGGGTCCCAAATCTCCAGGTTCAAGGGCATCTTCCTACATCGAAAACATGCATGAGATACCCAGAAGATGGTACACCGTGTGATGGGGAAAGGTTTCTAAAACGCAACTCATTTCTCATTTGCTTGTGTCCGGGTTCGCCATTCCAGCCATTTTACTAGCAATCTCCCTCCATGGAGCATCAGCACCTTTAACCTCCTGTTCCGTACAGGTTGCAATTTGTACTGAGGATGAACGGGAAGACGTGGAACCAATGAAAGACTAGCTCTTGGTGTTGGGACAGGCACAGGTCACTCTATTTTCCCATCAGGAAGAAGAATTAACCACAGCCTCAGCCTGCCCCCCGGAACCAGAACAGGGCCTGAAGCCATCCTGCGCTTTTGCGGCCAGCTCCCTAAAAAGCGAGTTGTAAAATGGAGGTTCAGGGCACTGCAATTCACAAACCTGCAGAGTTATAAATGATAACTCTCATCCACAAATATATTGAGGGAAGGCAAAGAAGAGGATTTGAAATCAAGGCAGAATTGCAGGAAACAGATTTCAGGAGGTAGATTCGAATCGCCTTTAAAGCACATGAAAAGCGGCAAAACGTTGACAATGATGCCCTTGGCCAGAAAGGGCGTATGCGTTTTTTCCTGAATATATTCAGGAAAAAACGCATACGCCCTTTTTGGCCAACCAAGCAACCTGGAAAGGCAAATCAGCGCTACAAAGAAGTCTCGCTTCCCATCGGTCAAAAGGGCCATGCTGAAAAAAGTGTCAAAACCAGAAATGCAGGACAGGCCATGGAGAAATGGGAGCCTTGCTACACTGATGGGCGGGATGTAAATTGTCAACAGCCACTCTGGAGAAGTGTACGGTGAGTCCTGAAACGTCTAAAAAGCAAAGCTTAGAGAGCATAGGGCACTTCCACTCATGGGGGTATAAATTGGGAAAATTAAAAATCAGCAAGACACAAGCACCCCAAAGTTTAGGGCTGCTCTGTTGACAAGGACCTCCACTTCATTCCACCTTCAATATCCCAGGAAAGAGAAAAATGGATAAAGAAGTTGTGGTCCTTATGTACAATGGAATATCACTCAGCCATGAAATCAATGTCATAAGGCTAGTAGCAGCATGATGAGTGGATTTAGGTACGACGATTCTAAGTGAAATTAGTCACACAGAAAAGGACACTTCTCATAAGGTATCACTGATAGAGGGAATGTAAAAACCGTTACACTTGAACTGAATTACAAAACAGAACAGAGTCACACATGCAGAAAACACACTATGGCTGCTTAACGGGAAAGGTGAGGTGGGGTGATACATAAAACAAAGGTTTCAAATTAGCTCAGATACCGTTCCATAAAACCAATATGTAATAGACAAGACCTACTCCTTGCTCAGAGAACTGGACTCAACACGCCCTATTCACCGCACAAGAATATATCTGACTAGTAATAATCTTAAAACCTATGTATTGATATCTCTCTGTTAGTGTGTCAAGTGGGTGTAAAGCGGCATAAACACAGCAGTGAAAAGCAGCTAAACCCCATTATAAAAATAAATTACTTTGAAAAACCCGTGAAACAAAGACAGTGAAAGAGAGCGAAATTCTTACACAATGCGTTCAGGGGCTGTGATGCAACCTGGATTGACCATATCTAGACCCACAGCTGGATGAGACCTAAGGGTGGACACTGTTGCGGCTGAGAGGTTTGGTGAGGTTGGGTGAGCAAACGCAGACCCTTTAAAGTAATACTGCGTGGTACTCATCGCATGGGTCCCAAATCTCCAGGTTCAAGGGCATCTTCCTACATCGAAAACATGCATGAGAAACCCAGAAGATGGTACACCGTGTGATGGGGAAAGGTTTCTAAAACGCACCTCATTTCTCATTTGCTTGTGCCCGGGTTCGCCATTCCAGCCACTTTACTAGCAATCTCCCTCCTTGGAGCATCAGCACCTTTAACCTCCTGTTCCGTACAGGTTGCAATTTGTACTGAGGATGAACGGGAAGACGTGGAACCAATGAAAGACTAGCTCTTGGTGTTGGGACAGGCACAGGTCACTCTATTTTCCCATCAGGAAGAAGAATTAACCACAGGCTCAGCCTGCCCCCCGGAACCAGAACAGGGCCTGAAGCCATCCTGCGCTTTTGCGGCCAGCTCCCTAAAAAGCGAGTTGTAAAATGGAGGTTCAGGGCACTGCAATTCACAAACCTGCAGAGTTATAAATGATAACTCTCATCCACAAATATATTGAGGGAAGGCAAAGAAGAGGATTTGAAATCAAGGCAGAATTGCAGGAAACAGATTTCAGGAGGTAGATTCGAATCGCCTTTAAAGCACATGAAAAGCGGCAAAACGTTGACAATGATGCCCTTGGCCAAAAAGGGCGTATGCGTTTTTTCCTGAATATATTCAGGAAAAAACGCATACGCCCTTTTTGGCCAACCAAGCAACCTGGAAAGGCAAATCAGCGCTACAAAGATGTCTCGCTTCCCATCGGTCAAAAGAGCCATGCTGAAAAAAGTGTCAAAACCAGAAATGAAGGACAGGCCATGGAGAAATGGGAGCCTTGCTACACTGATGGGCGGGATGTAAATTGTCAACAGCCACTCTGGAGAAGTGTACGGTGAGTCCTGAAACGTCTAAAAAGCAAAGCTTAGAAAGCATAGGGCACTTCCACTCATGGGGGTATAAATTGGGAAAATGAAAAATCAGCAAGACACAAGCACCCCAAAGTTTAGGGCTGCTCTGTTGACAAGGACCTCCACTTCATTCCACCTTCAATATCCCAGGAAAGAGAAAAATGGATAAAGAAGTTGTGGTCCTTATGTACAATGGAATATCACTCAGCCGTGAAATCAATGTCATAAGGCTAGTAGCAGCATGATGAGTGGATTTAGGTACGACGACTCTAAGTGAAATAAGTCACACAGCAAAGGACACTTCTCATAAGGTATCACTTATAGAGGGAATGTAAAAACCGTTACACTTGAACTGAATTACAAAACAGAACAGAGTCACACATGCAGAAAACACACTATGGCTGCTTAACGGGAAAGGTGAGGTGGGGTGATACATAAAACAAGGGTTTCAAATTAGCTCAGATACCGTTCCATAAACCAAATATGTAATAGACAAGACCTACTCCTTGCTCAGAGAACTGGACTCAACACGCCCTATTCACCGCACAAGAATATATCTGACTAGTAATAATCTTAAAACCTATGTATTGATATCTCTCTGTTAGTGTGTCAAGTGGGTAAAAAGCGGCATAAACACAGCAGTGAAAAGCAGCTAAACCCCATTATAAAAATAAATTACTTTGAAAAACCCATGAAACAAAGACAGTGAAAGAGAGAGAAATTCTTACACAATGCGTTCAGGGGCTGTGATGCAACCTGGATTGACCATATCTAGACCCACAGCTGGATGAGACATAAGGGTGGACACTGTTGCGGCTGAGAGGTTTGGTGAGGTTGGGTGAGCAAACGCAGACCCTTTAAAGTAATACTGCATGGTACCCATCGCATGGGTCCCAAATCGCCAGGTTCAAGGGCATCTTCCTACATCGAAAACATGCATGAGAAACCCAGAAGATGGTACACCGTGTGATGGGGAAAGGTTTCTAAAACGCACCTCATTTCTCATTTGCTTGTGCCCGGGTTCGCCATTCCAGCCACTTTACTAGCAATCTCCCTCCTTGGAGCATCAGCACCTTTAACCTCCTGTTCCGTACAGGTTGCAATTTGTACTGAGGATGAACGGGAAGACGTGGAACCAACGAAAGACTAGCTCTTGGTGTTGGGACAGGCACAGGTCACTCTATTTTCCCATCAGGAAGAAGAATTAACCACAGGCTCAGCCTGCCCCCCGGAACCAGAACAGGGGCTGAAGCCATCCTGCGCTTTTGCGGCCAGCTCCCTAAAAAGCGAGTTGTAAAATGGAGGTTCAGGGCACTGCAATTCACAAACCTGCAGAGTTATAAATGATAACTCTCATCCACAAATATATTGAGGGAAGGCAAAGAAGAGGATTTGAAATCAAGGCAGAATTGCAGGAAACAGATTTCAGGAGGTAGATTCGAATCGCCTTTAAAGCACATGAAAAGCAGAAAATCGTTGACAATGATGCCCTTGGCCAAAAAGGGCGTATGCGTTTTTTCCTGAATATATTCAGGAAAAAACGCATACGCCCTTTTTGGCCAACCAAGCAACCTGGAAAGGCAAATCAGCGCTACAAACAAGTCTCGCTTCCCATCGGTCAAAAGGGCCATGCTGAAAAAAGTGTCAAAACCAGAAATGCAGGACAGGCCATGGAGAAATGGGAGCCTTCCTATACTGATGGGCGGGATGTAAATTGCCAACAGCCACTCTGCAGAAGTGTACGGTGTGTCCTGAAACATCTAAAAAACACAGCTTAGAGAGCATAGGGCACTTCCACTCATGGGGGTATAAATTGGGAAAATGAAAAATCAGCAAGACACAAGCACCCCAAAGATTAGGGCTGCTCTGTTGACAAGGACCTCCACTTCATTCCACCTTCAATATCCCAGGAAAGAGAAAAATGGATAAAGAAGTTGTGGTCCTTATGTACAATGGAATATCACTCAGCCATGAAATCAATGTCATAAGGCTAGTAGCAGCATGATGAGTGGATTTAGGTACGACGATTCTAAGTGAAATAAGTCACACAGAAAAGGACACTTCTCATAAGGTATCACTTATAGAGGGAATGTAAAAACCGTTACACTTGAACTGAATCAGAAAACAGAACAGAGTCACACATGCAGAAAACACACTATGGCTGCTTAACGGGAAAGGTGAGGTGGGGTGATACATAAAACAAGGGATTCAAATTAGCTCAGATACCGTTCCATAAACCCAATATGTAATAGACAAGACCTACTCCTTGCTCAGAGAACTGGACTCAACACGCCCTATTCACCGCACAAGAATATATCTGACTAGTAATAATCTTAAAACCTATGTATTGATATCTCTCTGTTAGTGTGTCAAGTGGGTGTAAAGCGGCATAAACACAGCAGTGAAAAGCAGCTAAACCCCATTATAAAAATAAATTACTTTGAAAAACCCGTGAAACAAAGACAGTGAAAGAGAGCGAAATTCTTACACAATGCGTTCAGGGGCTGTGATGCAACCTGGATTGACCATATCTAGACCCACAGCTGGATGAGACCTAAGGGTGGACACTGTTGCGGCTGAGAGGTTTGGTGAGGTTGGGTGAGCAAACGCAGACCCTTTAAAGTAATACTGCGTGGTACTCATCGCATGGGTCCCAAATCTCCAGGTTCAAGGGCATCTTCCTACATCGAAAACATGCATGAGAAACCCAGAAGATGGTACACCGTGTGATGGGGAAAGGTTTCTAAAACGCACCTCATTTCTCATTTGCTTGTGCCCGGGTTCGCCATTCCAGCCACTTTACTAGCAATCTCCCTCCTTGGAGCATCAGCACCTTTAACCTCCTGTTCCGTACAGGTTGCAATTTGTACTGAGGATGAACGGGAAGACGTGGAACCAATGAAAGACTAGCTCTTGGTGTTGGGACAGGCACAGGTCACTCTATTTTCCCATCAGGAAGAAGAATTAACCACAGGCTCAGCCTGCCCCCCGGAACCAGAACAGGGCCTGAAGCCATCCTGCGCTTTTGCGGCCAGCTCCCTAAAAAGCGAGTTGTAAAATGGAGGTTCAGGGCACTGCAATTCACAAACCTGCAGAGTTATAAATGATAACTCTCATCCACAAATATATTGAGGGAAGGCAAAGAAGAGGATTTGAAATCAAGGCAGAATTGCAGGAAACAGATTTCAGGAGGTAGATTCGAATCGCCTTTAAAGCACATGAAAAGCGGCAAAACGTTGACAATGATGCCCTTGGCCAAAAAGGGCGTATGCGTTTTTTCCTGAATATATTCAGGAAAAAACGCATACGCCCTTTTTGGCCAACCAAGCAACCTGGAAAGGCAAATCAGCGCTACAAAGATGTCTCGCTTCCCATCGGTCAAAAGAGCCATGCTGAAAAAAGTGTCAAAACCAGAAATGAAGGACAGGCCATGGAGAAATGGGAGCCTTGCTACACTGATGGGCGGGATGTAAATTGTCAACAGCCACTCTGGAGAAGTGTACGGTGAGTCCTGAAACGTCTAAAAAGCAAAGCTTAGAAAGCATAGGGCACTTCCACTCATGGGGGTATAAATTGGGAAAATGAAAAATCAGCAAGACACAAGCACCCCAAAGTTTAGGGCTGCTCTGTTGACAAGGACCTCCACTTCATTCCACCTTCAATATCCCAGGAAAGAGAAAAATGGATAAAGAAGTTGTGGTCCTTATGTACAATGGAATATCACTCAGCCGTGAAATCAATGTCATAAGGCTAGTAGCAGCATGATGAGTGGATTTAGGTACGACGACTCTAAGTGAAATAAGTCACACAGCAAAGGACACTTCTCATAAGGTATCACTTATAGAGGGAATGTAAAAACCGTTACACTTGAACTGAATTACAAAACAGAACAGAGTCACACATGCAGAAAACACACTATGGCTGCTTAACGGGAAAGGTGAGGTGGGGTGATACATAAAACAAGGGTTTCAAATTAGCTCAGATACCGTTCCATAAACCAAATATGTAATAGACAAGACCTACTCCTTGCTCAGAGAACTGGACTCAACACGCCCTATTCACCGCACAAGAATATATCTGACTAGTAATAATCTTAAAACCTATGTATTGATATCTCTCTGTTAGTGTGTCAAGTGGGTAAAAAGCGGCATAAACACAGCAGTGAAAAGCAGCTAAACCCCATTATAAAAATAAATTACTTTGAAAAACCCATGAAACAAAGACAGTGAAAGAGAGAGAAATTCTTACACAATGCGTTCAGGGGCTGTGATGCAACCTGGATTGACCATATCTAGACCCACAGCTGGATGAGACATAAGGGTGGACACTGTTGCGGCTGAGAGGTTTGGTGAGGTTGGGTGAGCAAACGCAGACCCTTTAAAGTAATACTGCATGGTACCCATCGCATGGGTCCCAAATCGCCAGGTTCAAGGGCATCTTCCTACATCGAAAACATGCATGAGAAACCCAGAAGATGGTACACCGTGTGATGGGGAAAGGTTTCTAAAACGCACCTCATTTCTCATTTGCTTGTGCCCGGGTTCGCCATTCCAGCCACTTTACTAGCAATCTCCCTCCTTGGAGCATCAGCACCTTTAACCTCCTGTTCCGTACAGGTTGCAATTTGTACTGAGGATGAACGGGAAGACGTGGAACCAACGAAAGACTAGCTCTTGGTGTTGGGACAGGCACAGGTCACTCTATTTTCCCATCAGGAAGAAGAATTAACCACAGGCTCAGCCTGCCCCCCGGAACCAGAACAGGGGCTGAAGCCATCCTGCGCTTTTGCGGCCAGCTCCCTAAAAAGCGAGTTGTAAAATGGAGGTTCAGGGCACTGCAATTCACAAACCTGCAGAGTTATAAATGATAACTCTCATCCACAAATATATTGAGGGAAGGCAAAGAAGAGGATTTGAAATCAAGGCAGAATTGCAGGAAACAGATTTCAGGAGGTAGATTCGAATCGCCTTTAAAGCACATGAAAAGCAGAAAATCGTTGACAATGATGCCCTTGGCCAAAAAGGGCGTATGCGTTTTTTCCTGAATATATTCAGGAAAAAACGCATACGCCCTTTTTGGCCAACCAAGCAACCTGGAAAGGCAAATCAGCGCTACAAACAAGTCTCGCTTCCCATCGGTCAAAAGGGCCATGCTGAAAAAAGTGTCAAAACCAGAAATGCAGGACAGGCCATGGAGAAATGGGAGCCTTCCTATACTGATGGGCGGGATGTAAATTGCCAACAGCCACTCTGCAGAAGTGTACGGTGTGTCCTGAAACATCTAAAAAACACAGCTTAGAGAGCATAGGGCACTTCCACTCATGGGGGTATAAATTGGGAAAATGAAAAATCAGCAAGACACAAGCACCCCAAAGATTAGGGCTGCTCTGTTGACAAGGACCTCCACTTCATTCCACCTTCAATATCCCAGGAAAGAGAAAAATGGATAAAGAAGTTGTGGTCCTTATGTACAATGGAATATCACTCAGCCATGAAATCAATGTCATAAGGCTAGTAGCAGCATGATGAGTGGATTTAGGTACGACGATTCTAAGTGAAATAAGTCACACAGAAAAGGACACTTCTCATAAGGTATCACTTATAGAGGGAATGTAAAAACCGTTACACTTGAACTGAATCAGAAAACAGAACAGAGTCACACATGCAGAAAACACACTATGGCTGCTTAACGGGAAAGGTGAGGTGGGGTGATACATAAAACAAGGGATTCAAATTAGCTCAGATACCGTTCCATAAACCCAATATGTAATAGACAAGACCTACTCCTTGCTCAGAGAACTGGACTCAACACGCCCTATTCACCACACAAGAATATATCTGACTAGTAATAATCTTAAAACCTATGTATTGATATCTCTCTGTTAGTGTGTCAAGTGGGTAAAAAGCGGCATAAACACAGCAGTGAAAAGCAGCTAAACCCCATTATAAAAATAAATTACTTTGAAAGACCCATGAAACAAAGACAGTGAAAGAGAGAGAAATTCTTACACAATGCGTTCAGGGGTGTGATGCAACCTGGATTGACCATATCTAGACCCACAGCTGGATGAGACATAAGGGTGGACACTGTTGCGGCTGAGAGGTTTGGTGAGGTTGGGTGAGCAAACGCAGACCCTTTAAAGTAATACTGCGTGGTACCCATCGCATGGGTCCCAAATCTCCAGGTTCAAGGTCATCTTCCTACATCGAAAACATGCATGAGATACCCAGAAGATGGTACACCGTGTGATGGGGAAAGGTTTCTAAAACGCACCTCATTTCTCATCTGCTTGTGCCCGGGTTCGCCATTCCAGCCACTTTACTAGCAATCTCCCTCCTTGGAGCATCAGCACCTTTAACCTCCTGTTCCGTACAGGTTGCAATTTGTACTGAGGATGAACGGGAAGACGTGGAACCAATGAAAGACTAGCTCTTGGTGTTGGGACAGGCACAGGTCACTCTATTTTCCCATCAGGAAGAAGAATTAACCACAGGCTCAGCCTGCCCCCCGGAACAAGAACAGGGCCTGAAGCCATCCTGCGCTTTTGCGGCCAGCTCCCTAAAAAGCGAGTTGTAAAATGGAGGTTCAGGGCACTGCAATTCACAAACCTGCAGAGTTATAAATGATAACTCTCATCCACAAATATATTGAGGGAAGGCAAAGAAGAGGATTTGAAATCAAGGCAGAATTGCAGGAAACAGATTTCAGGAGGTAGATTCGAATCGCCTTTAAAGCACATGAAAAGCGGCAAAACGTTGACAATGATGCCCTTGGCCAAAAAGGGCGTATGCGTTTTTTCCTGAATATATTCAGGAAAAAACGCATACGCCCTTTTTGGCCAACCAAGCAACCTGGAAAGGCAAATCAGCGCTACAAAGATGTCTCGCTTCCCATCGGTCAAAAGGGCCATGCTGAAAAAAGTGTCAAAACCAGAAATGCAGGACAGGCCATGGAGAAATGGGAGCCTTGCTACACTGATGGGCGGGATGTAAATTGTCAACAGCCACTCTGGAGAAGTGTACGGTGAGTCCTGAAACGTCTAAAAAGCAAAGCTTAGAGAGCATAGGGCACTTCCACTCATGGGGGTATAAATTGGGAAAATGAAAAATCAGCAAGACACAAGCACCCCAAAGTTTAGGGCTGCTCTGTTGACAAGGACCTCCACTTCATTCCACCTTCAATATCCCAGGAAAGAGAAAAATGGATAAAGAAGTTGTGGTCCTTATGTACAATGGAATATCACTCAGCCATGAAATCAATGTCATAAGGCTAGTAGCAGCATGATGAGTGGATTTAGGTACGACGATTCTAAGTGAAATTAGTCACACAGAAAAGGACACTTCTCATAAGGTATCACTGATAGAGGGAATGTAAAAACCGTTACACTTGAACTGAATTACAAAACAGAACAGAGTCACACATGCAGAAAACACACTATGGCTGCTTAACGGGAAAGGTGAGGTGGGGTGATACATAAAACAAAGGTTTCAAATTAGCTCAGATACCGTTCCATAAAACCAATATGTAATAGACAAGACCTACTCCTTGCTCAGAGAACTGGACTCAACACGCCCTATTCACCGCACAAGAATATATCTGACTAGTAATAATCTTAAAACCTATGTATTGATATCTCTCTGTTAGTGTGTCAAGTGGGTGTAAAGCGGCATAAACACAGCAGTGAAAAGCAGCTAAACCCCATTATAAAAATAAATTACTTTGAAAAACCCGTGAAACAAAGACAGTGAAAGAGAGCGAAATTCTTACACAATGCGTTCAGGGGCTGTGATGCAACCTGGATTGACCATATCTAGACCCACAGCTGGATGAGACCTAAGGGTGGACACTGTTGCGGCTGAGAGGTTTGGTGAGGTTGGGTGAGCAAACGCAGACCCTTTAAAGTAATACTGCGTGGTACTCATCGCATGGGTCCCAAATCTCCAGGTTCAAGGGCATCTTCCTACATCGAAAACATGCATGAGAAACCCAGAAGATGGTACACCGTGTGATGGGGAAAGGTTTCTAAAACGCACCTCATTTCTCATTTGCTTGTGCCCGGGTTCGCCATTCCAGCCACTTTACTAGCAATCTCCCTCCTTGGAGCATCAGCACCTTTAACCTCCTGTTCCGTACAGGTTGCAATTTGTACTGAGGATGAACGGGAAGACGTGGAACCAATGAAAGACTAGCTCTTGGTGTTGGGACAGGCACAGGTCACTCTATTTTCCCATCAGGAAGAAGAATTAACCACAGGCTCAGCCTGCCCCCCGGAACCAGAACAGGGCCTGAAGCCATCCTGCGCTTTTGCGGCCAGCTCCCTAAAAAGCGAGTTGTAAAATGGAGGTTCAGGGCACTGCAATTCACAAACCTGCAGACTTATAAATGATAACTCTCATCCACAAATATATTGAGGGAAGGCAAAGAAGAGGATTTGAAATCAAGGCAGAATTGCAGGAAACAGATTTCAGGAGGTAGATTCGAATCGCCTTTAAAGCACATGAAAAGCGGCAAAACGTTGACAATGATGCCCTTGGCCAAAAAGGGCGTATGCGTTTTTTCCTGAATATATTCAGGAAAAAACGCATACGCCCTTTTTGGCCAACCAAGCAACCTGGAAAGGCAAATCAGCGCTACAAAGATGTCTCGCTTCCCATCGGTCAAAAGAGCCATGCTGAAAAAAGTGTCAAAACCAGAAATGAAGGACAGGCCATGGAGAAATGGGAGCCTTGCTACACTGATGGGCGGGATGTAAATTGTCAACAGCCACTCTGGAGAAGTGTACGGTGAGTCCTGAAACGTCTAAAAAGCAAAGCTTAGAAAGCATAGGGCACTTCCACTCATGGGGGTATAAATTGGGAAAATGAAAAATCAGCAAGACACAAGCACCCCAAAGTTTAGGGCTGCTCTGTTGACAAGGACCTCCACTTCATTCCACCTTCAATATCCCAGGAAAGAGAAAAATGGATAAAGAAGTTGTGGTCCTTATGTACAATGGAATATCACTCAGCCGTGAAATCAATGTCATAAGGCTAGTAGCAGCATGATGAGTGGATTTAGGTACGACGACTCTAAGTGAAATAAGTCACACAGCAAAGGACACTTCTCATAAGGTATCACTTATAGAGGGAATGTAAAAACCGTTACACTTGAACTGAATTACAAAACAGAACAGAGTCACACATGCAGAAAACACACTATGGCTGCTTAACGGGAAAGGTGAGGTGGGGTGATACATAAAACAAGGGTTTCAAATTAGCTCAGATACCGTTCCATAAACCAAATATGTAATAGACAAGACCTACTCCTTGCTCAGAGAACTGGACTCAACACGCCCTATTCACCGCACAAGAATATATCTGACTAGTAATAATCTT
This sequence comes from Balaenoptera borealis, assembly GCF_965194805.1. Lineage (NCBI taxonomy): Eukaryota > Metazoa > Chordata > Mammalia > Artiodactyla > Balaenopteridae > Balaenoptera > Balaenoptera borealis. Next base: position 417,627 of record NW_028123549.1, read on the forward strand.
AAAACCTATGTATTGATATCTCTCTGTTAGTGTGTCAAGTGGGTAAAAAGCGGCATAAACACAGCAGTGAAAAGCAGCTAAACCCCATTATAAAAATAAATTACTTTGAAAAACCCATGAAACAAAGACAGTGAAAGAGAGAGAAATTCTTACACAATGCGTTCAGGGGCTGTGATGCAACCTGGATTGACCATATCTAGACCCACAGCTGGATGAGACATAAGGGTGGACACTGTTGCGGCTGAGAGGTTTGGTGAGGTTGGGTGAGCAAACGCAGACCCTTTAAAGTAATACTGCATGGTACCCATCGCATGGGTCCCAAATCGCCAGGTTCAAGGGCATCTTCCTACATCGAAAACATGCATGAGAAACCCAGAAGATGGTACACCGTGTGATGGGGAAAGGTTTCTAAAACGCACCTCATTTCTCATTTGCTTGTGCCCGGGTTCGCCATTCCAGCCACTTTACTAGCAATCTCCCTCCTTGGAGCATCAGCACCTTTAACCTCCTGTTCCGTACAGGTTGCAATTTGTACTGAGGATGAACGGGAAGACGTGGAACCAACGAAAGACTAGCTCTTGGTGTTGGGACAGGCACAGGTCACTCTATTTTCCCATCAGGAAGAAGAATTAACCACAGGCTCAGCCTGCCCCCCGGAACCAGAACAGGGGCTGAAGCCATCCTGCGCTTTTGCGGCCAGCTCCCTAAAAAGCGAGTTGTAAAATGGAGGTTCAGGGCACTGCAATTCACAAACCTGCAGAGTTATAAATGATAACTCTCATCCACAAATATATTGAGGGAAGGCAAAGAAGAGGATTTGAAATCAAGGCAGAATTGCAGGAAACAGATTTCAGGAGGTAGATTCGAATCGCCTTTAAAGCACATGAAAAGCAGAAAATCGTTGACAATGATGCCCTTGGCCAAAAAGGGCGTATGCGTTTTTTCCTGAATATATTCAGGAAAAAACGCATACGCCCTTTTTGGCCAACCAAGCAACCTGGAAAGGCAAATCAGCGCTACAAACAAGTCTCGCTTCCCATCGGTCAAAAGGGCCATGCTGAAAAAAGTGTCAAAACCAGAAATGCAGGACAGGCCATGGAGAAATGGGAGCCTTCCTATACTGATGGGCGGGATGTAAATTGCCAACAGCCACTCTGCAGAAGTGTACGGTGTGTCCTGAAACATCTAAAAAACACAGCTTAGAGAGCATAGGGCACTTCCACTCATGGGGGTATAAATTGGGAAAATGAAAAATCAGCAAGACACAAGCACCCCAAAGATTAGGGCTGCTCTGTTGACAAGGACCTCCACTTCATTCCACCTTCAATATCCCAGGAAAGAGAAAAATGGATAAAGAAGTTGTGGTCCTTATGTACAATGGAATATCACTCAGCCATGAAATCAATGTCATAAGGCTAGTAGCAGCATGATGAGTGGATTTAGGTACGACGATTCTAAGTGAAATAAGTCACACAGAAAAGGACACTTCTCATAAGGTATCACTTATAGAGGGAATGTAAAAACCGTTACACTTGAACTGAATCAGAAAACAGAACAGAGTCACACATGCAGAAAACACACTATGGCTGCTTAACGGGAAAGGTGAGGTGGGGTGATACATAAAACAAGGGATTCAAATTAGCTCAGATACCGTTCCATAAACCCAATATGTAATAGACAAGACCTACTCCTTGCTCAGAGAACTGGACTCAACACGCCCTATTCACCACACAAGAATATATCTGACTAGTAATAATCTTAAAACCTATGTATTGATATCTCTCTGTTAGTGTGTCAAGTGGGTAAAAAGCGGCATAAACACAGCAGTGAAAAGCAGCTAAACCCCATTATAAAAATAAATTACTTTGAAAGACCCATGAAACAAAGACAGTGAAAGAGAGAGAAATTCTTACACAATGCGTTCAGGGGTGTGATGCAACCTGGATTGACCATATCTAGACCCACAGCTGGATGAGACATAAGGGTGGACACTGTTGCGGCTGAGAGGTTTGGTGAGGTTGGGTGAGCAAACGCAGACCCTTTAAAGTAATACTGCGTGGTACCCATCGCATGGGTCCCAAATCTCCAGGTTCAAGGTCATCTTCCTACATCGAAAACATGCATGAGATACCCAGAAGATGGTACACCGTGTGATGGGGAAAGGTTTCTAAAACGCACCTCATTTCTCATCTGCTTGTGCCCGGGTTCGCCATTCCAGCCACTTTACTAGCAATCTCCCTCCTTGGAGCATCAGCACCTTTAACCTCCTGTTCCGTACAGGTTGCAATTTGTACTGAGGATGAACGGGAAGACGTGGAACCAATGAAAGACTAGCTCTTGGTGTTGGGACAGGCACAGGTCACTCTATTTTCCCATCAGGAAGAAGAATTAACCACAGGCTCAGCCTGCCCCCCGGAACAAGAACAGGGCCTGAAGCCATCCTGCGCTTTTGCGGCCAGCTCCCTAAAAAGCGAGTTGTAAAATGGAGGTTCAGGGCACTGCAATTCACAAACCTGCAGAGTTATAAATGATAACTCTCATCCACAAATATATTGAGGGAAGGCAAAGAAGAGGATTTGAAATCAAGGCAGAATTGCAGGAAACAGATTTCAGGAGGTAGATTCGAATCGCCTTTAAAGCACATGAAAAGCGGCAAAACGTTGACAATGATGCCCTTGGCCAAAAAGGGCGTATGCGTTTTTTCCTGAATATATTCAGGAAAAAACGCATACGCCCTTTTTGGCCAACCAAGCAACCTGGAAAGGCAAATCAGCGCTACAAAGATGTCTCGCTTCCCATCGGTCAAAAGGGCCATGCTGAAAAAAGTGTCAAAACCAGAAATGCAGGACAGGCCATGGAGAAATGGGAGCCTTGCTACACTGATGGGCGGGATGTAAATTGTCAACAGCCACTCTGGAGAAGTGTACGGTGAGTCCTGAAACGTCTAAAAAGCAAAGCTTACAGAGCATAGGGCACTTCCACTCATGGGGGTATAAATTGGGAAAATGAAAAATCAGCAAGACACAAGCACCCCAAAGTTTAGGGCTGCTCTGTTGACAAGGACCTCCACTTCATTCCACCTTCAATATCCCAGGAAAGAGAAAAATGGATAAAGAAGTTGTGGTCCTTATGTACAATGGAATATCACTCAGCCATGAAATCAATGTCATAAGGCTAGTAGCAGCATGATGAGTGGATTTAGGTACGACGATTCTAAGTGAAATAAGTCACACAGAAAAGGACACTTCTCATAAGGTATCACTGATAGAGGGAATGTAAAAACCGTTACACTTGAACTGAATTACAAAACAGAACAGAGTCACACATGCAGAAAACACACTATGGCTGCTTAACGGGAAAGGTGAGGTGGGGTGATACATAAAACAAAGGTTTCAAATTAGCTCAGATACCGTTCCATAAAACCAATATGTAATAGACAAGACCTACTCCTTGCTCAGAGAACTGGACTCAACACGCCCTATTCACCGCACAAGAATATATCTGACTAGTAATAATCTTAAAACCTATGTATTGATATCTCTCTGTTAGTGTGTCAAGTGGGTGTAAAGCGGCATAAACACAGCAGTGAAAAGCAGCTAAACCCCATTATAAAAATAAATTACTTTGAAAAACCCGTGAAACAAAGACAGTGAAAGAGAGCGAAATTCTTACACAATGCGTTCAGGGGCTGTGATGCAACCTGGATTGACCATATCTAGACCCACAGCTGGATGAGACCTAAGGGTGGACACTGTTGCGGCTGAGAGGTTTGGTGAGGTTGGGTGAGCAAACGCAGACCCTTTAAAGTAATACTGCGTGGTACTCATCGCATGGGTCCCAAATCTCCAGGTTCAAGGGCATCTTCCTACATCGAAAACATGCATGAGAAACCCAGAAGATGGTACACCGTGTGATGGGGAAAGGTTTCTAAAACGCACCTCATTTCTCATTTGCTTGTGCCCGGGTTCGCCATTCCAGCCACTTTACTAGCAATCTCCCTCCTTGGAGCATCAGCACCTTTAACCTCCTGTTCCGTACAGGTTGCAATTTGTACTGAGGATGAACGGGAAGACGTGGAACCAATGAAAGACTAGCTCTTGTTGTTGGGACAGGCACAGGTCACTCTATTTTCCCATCAGGAAGAAGAATTAACCACAGGCTCAGCCTGCCCCCCGGAACCAGAACAGGGCCTGAAGCCATCCTGCGCTTTTGCGGCCAGCTCCCTAAAAAGCGAGTTGTAAAATGGAGGTTCAGGGCACTGCAATTCACAAACCTGCAGACTTATAAATGATAACTCTCATCCACAAATATATTGAGGGAAGGCAAAGAAGAGGATTTGAAATCAAGGCAGAATTGCAGGAAACAGATTTCAGGAGGTAGATTCGAATCGCCTTTAAAGCACATGAAAAGCGGCAAAACGTTGACAATGATGCCCTTGGCCAAAAAGGGCGTATGCGTTTTTTCCTGAATATATTCAGGAAAAAACGCATACGCCCTTTTTGGCCAACCAAGCAACCTGGAAAGGCAAATCAGCGCTACAAAGATGTCTCGCTTCCCATCGGTCAAAAGAGCCATGCTGAAAAAAGTGTCAAAACCAGAAATGAAGGACAGGCCATGGAGAAATGGGAGCCTTGCTACACTGATGGGCGGGATGTAAATTGTCAACAGCCACTCTGGAGAAGTGTACGGTGAGTCCTGAAACGTCTAAAAAGCAAAGCTTAGAAAGCATAGGGCACTTCCACTCATGGGGGTATAAATTGGGAAAATGAAAAATCAGCAAGACACAAGCACCCCAAAGTTTAGGGCTGCTCTGTTGACAAGGACCTCCACTTCATTCCACCTTCAATATCCCAGGAAAGAGAAAAATGGATAAAGAAGTTGTGGTCCTTATGTACAATGGAATATCACTCAGCCGTGAAATCAATGTCATAAGGCTAGTAGCAGCATGATGAGTGGATTTAGGTACGACGACTCTAAGTGAAATAAGTCACACAGCAAAGGACACTTCTCATAAGGTATCACTTATAGAGGGAATGTAAAAACCGTTACACTTGAACTGAATTACAAAACAGAACAGAGTCACACATGCAGAAAACACACTATGGCTGCTTAACGGGAAAGGTGAGGTGGGGTGATACATAAAACAAGGGTTTCAAATTAGCTCAGATACCGTTCCATAAACCAAATATGTAATAGACAAGACCTACTCCTTGCTCAGAGAACTGGACTCAACACGCCCTATTCACCGCACAAGAATATATCTGACTAGTAATAATCTTAAAACCTATGTATTGATATCTCTCTGTTAGTGTGTCAAGTGGGTAAAAAGCGGCATAAACACAGCAGTGAAAAGCAGCTAAACCCCATTATAAAAATAAATTACTTTGAAAAACCCATGAAACAAAGACAGTGAAAGAGAGAGAAATTCTTACACAATGCGTTCAGGGGCTGTGATGCAACCTGGATTGACCATATCTAGACCCACAGCTGGATGAGACATAAGGGTGGACACTGTTGCGGCTGAGAGGTTTGGTGAGGTTGGGTGAGCAAACGCAGACCCTTTAAAGTAATACTGCATGGTACCCATCGCATGGGTCCCAAATCGCCAGGTTCAAGGGCATCTTCCTACATCGAAAACATGCATGAGAAACCCAGAAGATGGTACACCGTGTGATGGGGAAAGGTTTCTAAAACGCACCTCATTTCTCATTTGCTTGTGCCCGGGTTCGCCATTCCAGCCACTTTACTAGCAATCTCCCTCCTTGGAGCATCAGCACCTTTAACCTCCTGTTCCGTACAGGTTGCAATTTGTACTGAGGATGAACGGGAAGACCTGGAACCAACGAAAGACTAGCTCTTGGTGTTGGGACAGGCACAGGTCACTCTATTTTCCCATCAGGAAGAAGAATTAACCACAGGCTCAGCCTGCCCCCCGGAACCAGAACAGGGGCTGAAGCCATCCTGCGCTTTTGCGGCCAGCTCCCTAAAAAGCGAGTTGTAAAATGGAGGTTCAGGGCACTGCAATTCACAAACCTGCAGAGTTATAAATGATAACTCTCATCCACAAATATATTGAGGGAAGGCAAAGAAGAGGATTTGAAATCAAGGCAGAATTGCAGGAAACAGATTTCAGGAGGTAGATTCGAATCGCCTTTAAAGCACATGAAAAGCAGAAAATCGTTGACAATGATGCCCTTGGCCAAAAAGGGCGTATGCGTTTTTTCCTGAATATATTCAGGAAAAAACGCATACGCCCTTTTTGGCCAACCAAGCAACCTGGAAAGGCAAATCAGCGCTACAAACAAGTCTCGCTTCCCATCGGTCAAAAGGGCCATGCTGAAAAAAGTGTCAAAACCAGAAATGCAGGACAGGCCATGGAGAAATGGGAGCCTTCCTATACTGATGGGCGGGATGTAAATTGCCAACAGCCACTCTGCAGAAGTGTACGGTGTGTCCTGAAACATCTAAAAAACACAGCTTAGAGAGCATAGGGCACTTCCACTCATGGGGGTATAAATTGGGAAAATGAAAAATCAGCAAGACACAAGCACCCCAAAGATTAGGGCTGCTCTGTTGACAAGGACCTCCACTTCATTCCACCTTCAATATCCCAGGAAAGAGAAAAATGGATAAAGAAGTTGTGGTCCTTATGTACAATGGAATATCACTCAGCCATGAAATCAATGTCATAAGGCTAGTAGCAGCATGATGAGTGGATTTAGGTACGACGATTCTAAGTGAAATAAGTCACACAGAAAAGGACACTTCTCATAAGGTATCACTTATAGAGGGAATGTAAAAACCGTTACACTTGAACTGAATCAGAAAACAGAACAGAGTCACACATGCAGAAAACACACTATGGCTGCTTAACGGGAAAGGTGAGGTGGGGTGATACATAAAACAAGGGATTCAAATTAGCTCAGATACCGTTCCATAAACCCAATATGTAATAGACAAGACCTACTCCTTGCTCAGAGAACTGGACTCAACACGCCCTATTCACCACACAAGAATATATCTGACTAGTAATAATCTTAAAACCTATGTATTGATATCTCTCTGTTAGTGTGTCAAGTGGGTAAAAAGCGGCATAAACACAGCAGTGAAAAGCAGCTAAACCCCATTATAAAAATAAATTACTTTGAAAGACCCATGAAACAAAGACAGTGAAAGAGAGAGAAATTCTTACACAATGCGTTCAGGGGTGTGATGCAACCTGGATTGACCATATCTAGACCCACAGCTGGATGAGACATAAGGGTGGACACTGTTGCGGCTGAGAGGTTTGGTGAGGTTGGGTGAGCAAACGCAGACCCTTTAAAGTAATACTGCGTGGTACCCATCGCATGGGTCCCAAATCTCCAGGTTCAAGGTCATCTTCCTACATCGAAAACATGCATGAGATACCCAGAAGATGGTACACCGTGTGATGGGGAAAGGTTTCTAAAACGCACCTCATTTCTCATCTGCTTGTGCCCGGGTTCGCCATTCCAGCCACTTTACTAGCAATCTCCCTCCTTGGAGCATCAGCACCTTTAACCTCCTGTTCCGTACAGGTTGCAATTTGTACTGAGGATGAACGGGAAGACGTGGAACCAATGAAAGACTAGCTCTTGGTGTTGGGACAGGCACAGGTCACTCTATTTTCCCATCAGGAAGAAGAATTAACCACAGGCTCAGCCTGCCCCCCGGAACAAGAACAGGGCCTGAAGCCATCCTGCGCTTTTGCGGCCAGCTCCCTAAAAAGCGAGTTGTAAAATGGAGGTTCAGGGCACTGCAATTCACAAACCTGCAGACTTATAAATGATAACTCTCATCCACAAATATATTGAGGGAAGGCAAAGAAGAGGATTTGAAATCAAGGCAGAATTGCAGGAAACAGATTTCAGGAGGTAGATTCGAATCGCCTTTAAAGCACATGAAAAGCGGCAAAACGTTGACAATGATGCCCTTGGCCAAAAAGGGCGTATGCGTTTTTTCCTGAATATATTCAGGAAAAAACGCATACGCCCTTTTTGGCCAACCAAGCAACCTGGAAAGGCAAATCAGCGCTACAAAGATGTCTCGCTTCCCATCGGTCAAAAGGGCCATGCTGAAAAAAGTGTCAAAACCAGAAATGCAGGACAGGCCATGGAGAAATGGGAGCCTTGCTACACTGATGGGCGGGATGTAAATTGTCAACAGCCACTCTGGAGAAGTGTACGGTGAGTCCTGAAACGTCTAAAAAGCAAAGCTTACAGAGCATAGGGCACTTCCACTCATGGGGGTATAAATTGGGAAAATGAAAAATCAGCAAGACACAAGCACCCCAAAGTTTAGGGCTGCTCTGTTGACAAGGACCTCCACTTCATTCCACCTTCAATATCCCAGGAAAGAGAAAAATGGATAAAGAAGTTGTGGTCCTTATGTACAATGGAATATCACTCAGCCGTGAAATCAATGTCATAAGGCTAGTAGCAGCATGATGAGTGGATTTAGGTACGACGATTCTAAGTGAAATAAGTCACACAGAAAAGGACACTTCTCATAAGGTATCACTGATAGAGGGAATGTAAAAACCGTTACACTTGAACTGAATTACAAAACAGAACAGAGTCACACATGCAGAAAACACACTATGGCTGCTTAACGGGAAAGGTGAGGTGGGGTGATACATAAAACAAAGGTTTCAAATTAGCTCAGATACCGTTCCATAAAACCAATATGTAATAGACAAGACCTACTCCTTGCTCAGAGAACTGGACTCAACACGCCCTATTCACCGCACAAGAATATATCTGACTAGTAATAATCTTAAAACCTATGTATTGATATCTCTCTGTTAGTGTGTCAAGTGGGTGTAAAGCGGCATAAACACAGCAGTGAAAAGCAGCTAAACCCCATTATAAAAATAAATTACTTTGAAAAACCCGTGAAACAAAGACAGTGAAAGAGAGCGAAATTCTTACACAATGCGTTCAGGGGCTGTGATGCAACCTGGATTGACCATATCTAGACCCACAGCTGGATGAGACCTAAGGGTGGACACTGTTGCGGCTGAGAGGTTTGGTGAGGTTGGGTGAGCAAACGCAGACCCTTTAAAGTAATACTGCGTGGTACTCATCGCATGGGTCCCAAATCTCCAGGTTCAAGGGCATCTTCCTACATCGAAAACATGCATGAGGTACCCAGAAGATGGTACACCGTGTGATGGGGAAAGGTTTCTAAAACGCACCTCATTTCTCATTTGCTTGTGCCCGGGTTCGCCATTCCAGCCACTTTACTAGCAATCTCCCTCCTTGGAGCATCAGCACCTTTAACCTCCTGTTCCGTACAGGTTGCAATTTGTACTGAGGATGAACGGGAAGACGTGGAACCAATGAAAGACTAGCTCTTGGTGTTGGGACAGGCACAGGTCACTCTATTTTCCCATCAGGAAGAAGAATTAACCACAGGCTCAGCCTGCCCCCCGGAACCAGAACAGGGCCTGAAGCCATCCTGCGCTTTTGCGGCCAGCTCCCTAAAAAGCGAGTTGTAAAATGGAGGTTCAGGGCACTGCAATTCACAAACCTGCAGACTTATAAATGATAACTCTCATCCACAAATATATTGAGGGAAGGCAAAGAAGAGGATTTGAAATCAAGGCAGAATTGCAGGAAACAGATTTCAGGAGGTAGATTCGAATCGCCTTTAAAGCACATGAAAAGCGGCAAAACGTTGACAATGATGCCCTTGGCCAAAAAGGGCGTATGCGTTTTTTCCTGAATATATTCAGGAAAAAACGCATACGCCCTTTTTGGCCAACCAAGCAACCTGGAAAGGCAAATCAGCGCTACAAAGATGTCTCGCTTCCCATCGGTCAAAAGAGCCATGCTGAAAAAAGTGTCAAAACCAGAAATGAAGGACAGGCCATGGAGAAATGGGAGCCTTGCTACACTGATGGGCGGGATGTAAATTGTCAACAGCCACTCTGGAGAAGTGTACGGTGAGTCCTGAAACGTCTAAAAAGCAAAGCTTAGAAAGCATAGGGCACTTCCACTCATGGGGGTATAAATTGGGAAAATGAAAAATCAGCAAGACACAAGCACCCCAAAGTTTAGGGCTGCTCTGTTGACAAGGACCTCCACTTCATTCCACCTTCAATATCCCAGGAAAGAGAAAAATGGATAAAGAAGTTGTGGTCCTTATGTACAATGGAATATCACTCAGCCGTGAAATCAATGTCATAAGGCTAGTAGCAGCATGATGAGTGGATTTAGGTACGACGACTCTAAGTGAAATAAGTCACACAGCAAAGGACACTTCTCATAAGGTATCACTTATAGAGGGAATGTAAAAACCGTTACACTTGAACTGAATTACAAAACAGAACAGAGTCACACATGCAGAAAACACACTATGGCTGCTTAACGGGAAAGGTGAGGTGGGGTGATACATAAAACAAGGGTTTCAAATTAGCTCAGATACCGTTCCATAAACCAAATATGTAATAGACAAGACCTACTCCTTGCTCAGAGAACTGGACTCAACACGCCCTATTCACCGCACAAGAATATATCTGACTAGTAATAATCTTAAAACCTATGTATTGATATCTCTCTGTTAGTGTGTCAAGTGGGTAAAAAGCGGCATAAACACAGCAGTGAAAAGCAGCTAAACCCCATTATAAAAATAAATTACTTTGAAAAACCCATGAAACAAAGACAGTGAAAGAGAGAGAAATTCTTACACAATGCGTTCAGGGGCTGTGATGCAACCTGGATTGACCATATCTAGACCCACAGCTGGATGAGACATAAGGGTGGACACTGTTGCGGCTGAGAGGTTTGGTGAGGTTGGGTGAGCAAACGCAGACCCTTTAAAGTAATACTGCATGGTACCCATCGCATGGGTCCCAAATCGCCAGGTTCAAGGGCATCTTCCTACATCGAAAACATGCATGAGAAACCCAGAAGATGGTACACCGTGTGATGTGGAAAGGTTTCTAAAACGCACCTCATTTCTCATCTCCTTGTGCCCGGGTTCGCTATTCCAGCCGCTTTACTAGCAATCTCCCTACTTGGAGCATCAGCACCTTTAACCTCCTGTTCCGTACAGGTTGCAATTTGTCCTGAGGATGAACGGGAAGACGTGGAACCAATGAGAGACTAGCTCTTGGTGTTGGGACAGGCACAGGTTACTCTATTTTCCCATCAGGAAGAAGAATTAACCACAGGCTCAGCCTGCCCCCCGGAACCAGAACAGGGCCTGAAGCCATCCTGCGCTTTTGCGGCCAGCTCCCTAAAAAGCGAGTTGTAAAATGGAGGTTCAGGGCACTGCAATTCACAAACCTGCAGAGTTATAAATGATAACTCTCATCCACAAATATATTGAGGGAAGGCAAAGAAGAGGATTTGAAATCAAGGCAGAATTGCAGGAAACAGATTTCAGGAGGTAGATTCGAATCGCCTTTAAAGCACATGAAAAGCGGCAAAACGTTGACAATGATGCCCTTGGCCAAAAAGGGCGTATGCGTTTTTTCCTGAATATATTCAGGAAAAAACGCATACGCCCTTTTTGGCCAACCAAGCAACCTGGAAAGGCAAATCAGCGCTACAAAGATGTCTCGCTTCCCATCGGTCAAAAGGGCCATGCTGAAAAAAGTGTCAAAACCAGAAATGCAGGACAGGCCATGGAGAAATGGGAGCCTTGCTACACTGATGGGCGGGATGTAAATTGTCAACAGCCACTCTGGAGAAGTGTACGGTGAGTCCTGAAACGTCTAAAAAGCAAAGCTTAGAGAGCATAGGGCACTTCCACTCATGGGGGTATAAATTGGGAAAATGAAAAATCAGCAAGAAACAAGCACCCCAAAGTTTAGGGCTGCTCTGTTGACAAGGACCTCCACTTCATTCCACCTTCAATATCCCAGGAAAGAGAAAAATGGATAAAGAAGTTGTGGTCCTTATGTACAATGGAATATCACTCAGCCGTGAAATCAATGTCATAAGGCTAGTAGCAGCATGATGAGTGGATTTAGGTACAACGACTCTAAGTGAAATAAGTCACACAGAAAAGGACACTTCTCATAAGGTATCACTGATAGAGGGAATGTAAAAACCGTTACACTTGAACTGAATTACAAAACAGAACAGAGTCACACATGCAGAAAACACACTATGGCTGCTTAACGGGAAAGGTGAGGTGGGGTGATACATAAAACAAGGGTTTCAAATTAGCTCAGATACCGTTCCATAAAACCAATATGTAATAGACAAGACCTACTCCTTGCTCAGAGAACTGGACTCAACACGCCCTATTCACCGCACAAGAATATATCTGACTAGTAATAATCTTAAAACTTATGTATTGATATCTCTCTGTTAGTGTGTCAAGTGGGTGTAAAGCGGCATAAACACAGCAGTGAAAAGCAGCTAAACCCCATTATAAAAATAAATTACTTTGAAAAACCCATGAAACAAAGACAGTGAAAGAGATAGAAATTCTTACACAATGCGTTCACGGCCTGTGATGCAACCTGGATTGACCATATCTAGACCCACAGCTGGATGAGACCTAAGGGTGGACACTCTTGGGGCTGAGAGGTTTGGTGAGGTTGGGTGAGCAAACGCAGACCCTTTAAAGTAATACTGCGTGGTACCCATCGCATGGGTCCCAAATCTCCAGGTTCAAGGGCATCTTCCTACATCGAAAACATGCATGAGATACCCAGAAGATGGTACACCGTGTGATGGGGAAAGGTTTCTAAAACGCACCTCATTTCTCATCTGCTTGTGCCCGGGTTCGCCATTCCAGCCACTTTACTAGCAATCTCCCTCCTTGGAGCATCAGCACCTTTAACCTCCTGTTCCGTACAGGTTGCAATTTGTACTGAGGATGAACGGGAAGACGTGGAACCAATGAAAGACTAGCTCTTGGTGTTGGGACAGGCACAGGTCACTCTATTTTCCCATCAGGAAGAAGAATTAACCACAGCCTCAGCCTGCCCCCCGGAACCAGAACAGGGCCTGAAGCCATCCTGCGCTTTTGCGGCCAGCTCCCTAAAAAGCGAGTTGTAAAATGGAGGTTCAGGGCACTGCAATTCACAAACCTGCAGAGTTATAAATGATAACTCTCATCCACAAATATATTGAGGGAAGGCAAAGAAGAGGATTTGAAATCAAGGCAGAATTGCAGGAAACAGATTTCAGGAGGTAGATTCGAATCGCCTTTAAAGCACATGAAAAGCGGCAAAACGTTGACAATGATGCCCTTGGCCAGAAAGGGCGTATGCGTTTTTTCCTGAATATATTCAGGAAAAAACGCATATGCCCTTTTTGGCCAACCAAGCAACCTGGAAAGGCAAATCAGCGCTACAAAGAAGTCTCGCTTCCCATCGGTCAAAAGGGCCATGCTGAAAAAAGTGTCAAAACCAGAAATGCAGGACAGGCCATGGAGAAATGGGAGCCTTGCTACACTGATGGGCGGGATGTAAATTGTCAACAGCCACTCTGGAGAAGTGTACGGTGAGTCCTGAAACGTCTAAAAAGCAAAGCTTAGAGAGCATAGGGCACTTCCACTCATGGGGGTATAAATTGGGAAAATGAAAACTCAGCAAGACACAAGCACCCCAAAGTTTAGGGCTGCTCTGTTGACAAGGACCTCCACTTCATTCCACCTTCAATATCCCAGGAAAGAGAAAAATGGATAAAGAAGTTGTGGTCCTTATGTACAATGGAATATCACTCAGCCATGAAATCAATGTCATAAGGCTAGTAGCAGCATGATGAGTGGATTTAGGTACGACGATTCTAAGTGAAATTAGTCACACAGAAAAGGACACTTCTCATAAGGTATCACTGATAGAGGGAATGTAAAAACCGTTACACTTGAACTGAATTACAAAACAGAACAGAGTCACACATGCAGAAAACACACTATGGCTGCTTAACGGGAAAGGTGAGGTGGGGTGATACATAAAACAAGGGTTTCAAATTAGCTCAGATACCGTTCCATAAAACCAATATGTAATAGACAAGACCTACTCCTTGCTCAGAGAACTGGACTCAACACGCCCTATTCACCGCACAAGAATATATCTGACTAGTAATAATCTTAAAACCTATGTATTGATATCTCTCTGTTAGTGTGTCAAGTGGGTGTAAAGCGGCATAAACACAGCAGTGAAAAGCAGCTAAACCCCATTATAAAAATAAATTACTTTGAAAAACCCGTGAAACAAAGACAGTGAAAGAGAGAGAAATTCTTACACAATGCGTTCAGGGGCTGTGATGCAACCTGGATTGACCATATCTAGACCCACAGCTGGATGAGACCTAAGGGTGGACACTGTTGCGGCTGAGAGGTTTGGAGAGGTTGGGTGAGCAAACGCAGACCCTTTAAAGTAATACTGCGTGGTACCCATCGCATGGGTCCCAAATCTCCAGGTTCAAGGGCATCTTCCTACATTGAAAACATGCATGAGGTACCCAGAAGATGGTACACCGTGTGATGGGGAAAGGTTTCTAAAACGCAACTCATTTCTCATTTGCTTGTGCCCGGGTTCGCCATTCCAGCCACTTTACTAGCAATCTCCCTCCTTGGAGCATCAGCACCTTTAACCTCCTGTTCCGTACAGGTTGCAATTTGTACTGAGGATGAACGGGAAGACGTGGAACCAATGAAAGACTAGCTCTTGGTGTTGGGACAGGCACAGGTCACTCTATTTTCCCATCAGGAAGAAGAATTAACCACAGGCTCAGCCTGCCCCCCGGAACCAGAACAGGGCCTGAAGCCATCCTGCGCTTTTGCGGCCAGCTCCCTAAAAAGCGAGTTGTAAAATGGAGGTTCAGGGCACTGCAATTCACAAACCTGCAGAGTTATAAATGATAACTCTCATCCACAAATATATTGAGGGAAGGCAAAGAAGAGGATTTGAAATCAAGGCAGAATTGCAGGAAACAGATTTCAGGAGGTAGATTCGAATCGCCTTTAAAGCACATGAAAAGCGGCAAAACGTTGACAATGATGCCCTTGGCCAGAAAGGGCGTATGCGTTTTTTCCTGAATATATTCAGGAAAAAACGCATACGCCCTTTTTGGCCAACCAAGCAACCTGGAAAGGCAAATCAGCGCTACAAAGAAGTCTCGCTTCCCATCGGTCAAAAGGGCCATGCTGAAAAAAGTGTCAAAACCAGAAATGCAGGACAGGCCATGGAGAAATGGGAGCCTTGCTACACTGATGGGCGGGATGTAAATTGTCAACAGCCACTCTGGAGAAGTGTACGGTGAGTCCTGAAACGTCTAAAAAGCAAAGCTTAGAGAGCATAGGGCACTTCCACTCATGGGGGTATAAATTGGGAAAATGAAAAATCAGCAAGACACAAGCACCCCAAAGTTTAGGGCTGCTCTGTTGACAAGGACCTCCACTTCATTCCACCTTCAATATCCCAGGAAAGAGAAAAATGGATAAAGAAGTTGTGGTCCTTATGTACAATGGAATATCACTCAGCCATGAAATCAATGTCATAAGGCTAGTAGCAGCATGATGAGTGGATTTAGGTACGACGATTCTAAGTGAAATTAGTCACACAGAAAAGGACACTTCTCATAAGGTATCACTGATAGAGGGAATGTAAAAACCGTTACACTTGAACTGAATTACAAAACAGAACAGAGTCACACATGCAGAAAACACACTATGGCTGCTTAACGGGAAAGGTGAGGTGGGGTGATACATAAAACAAGGGTTTCAAATTAGCTCAGATACCGTTCCATAAAACCAATATGTAATAGACAAGACCTACTCCTTGCTCAGAGAACTGGACTCAACACGCCCTATTCACCGCACAAGAATATATCTGACTAGTAATAATCTTAAAACCTATGTATTGATATCTCTCTGTTAGTGTGTCAAGTGGGTGTAAAGCGGCATAAACACAGCAGTGAAAAGCAGCTAAACCCCATTATAAAAATAAATTACTTTGAAAAACCCGTGAAACAAAGACAGTGAAAGAGAGTGAAATTCTTACACAATGCGTTCAGGGGCTGTGATGCAACCTGGATTGACCATATCTAGACCCACAGCTGGATGAGACCTAAGGGTGGACACTCTTGGGGCTGAGAGGTTTGGTGAGGTTGGGTGAGCAAACGCAGACCCTTTAAAGTAATACTGCGTGGTACCCATCGCATGGGTCCCAAATCTCCAGGTTCAAGGGCATCTTCCTACATTGAAAACATGCATGAGGTACCCAGAAGATGGTACACCGTGTGATGGGGAAAGGTTTCTAAAACGCAACTCATTTCTCATTTGCTTGTGCCCGGGTTCGCCATTCCAGCCACTTTACTAGCAATCTCCCTCCTTGGAGCATCAGCACCTTTAACCTCCTGTTCCGTACAGGTTGCAATTTGTACTGAGGATGAACGGGAAGACGTGGAACCAATGAAAGACTAGCTCTTGGTGTTGGGACAGGCACAGGTCACTCTATTTTCCCATCAGGAAGAAGAATTAACCACAGGCTCAGCCTGCCCCCCGGAACCAGAACAGGGGCTGAAGCCATCCTGCGCTTTTGCGGCCAGCTCCCTAAAAAGCGAGTTGTAAAATGGAGGTTCAGGGCACTGCAATTCACAAACCTGCAGAGTTATAAATGATAACTCTCATCCACAAATATATTGAGGGAAGGCAAAGAAGAGGATTTGAAATCAAGGCAGAATTGCAGGAAACAGATTTCAGGAGGTAGATTCGAATCGCCTTTAAAGCACATGAAAAGCGGCAAAACGTTGACAATGATGCCCTTGGCCAGAAAGGGCGTATGCGTTTTTTCCTGAATATATTCAGGAAAAAACGCATACGCCCTTTTTGGCCAACCAAGCAACCTGGAAAGGCAAATCAGCGCTACAAAGATGTCTCGCTTCCCATTGGTCAAAAGGGCCATGCTGAAAAAAGTGTCAAAACCAGAAATGCAGGACAGGCCATGGAGAAATGGGAGCCTTGCTACACTGATGGGCGGGATGTAAATTGTCAACAGCCACTCTGGAGAAGTGTACGGTGAGTCCTGAAACGTCTAAAAAGCAAAGCTTAGAGAGCATAGGGCACTTCCACTCATGGGGGTATAAATTGGGAAAATGAAAAATCAGCAAGACACAAGCACCCCAAAGTTTAGGGCTGCTCTGTTGACAAGGACCTCCACTTCATTCCACCTTCAATATCCCAGGAAAGAGAAAAATGGATAAAGAAGTTGTGGTCCTTATGTACAATGGAATATCACTCAGCCGTGAAATCAATGTCATAAGGCTAGTAGCAGCATGATGAGTGGATTTAGGTACGACGACTCTAAGTGAAATAAGTCACACAGCAAAGGCACTTCTCATAAGGTATCACTTATAGAGGGAATGTAAAAACCGTTACACTTGAACTGAATTACAAAACAGAACAGAGTCACACATGCAGAAAACACACTATGGCTGCTTAACGGGAAAGGTGAGGTGGGGTGATACATAAAACAAGGGTTTCAAATTAGCTCAGATACCGTTCCATAAACCCAATATGTAATAGACAAGACCTACTCCTTGCTCAGAGAACTGGACTCAACACGCCCTATTCACCGCACAAGAATATATCTGACTAGTAATAATCTTAAAACCTATGTATTGATATGTCTCTGTTAGTGTGTCAAGTGGGTAAAAAGCGGCATAAACACAGCAGTGAAAAGCAGCTAAACCCCATTATAAAAATAAATTACTTTGAAAAACCCATGAAACAAAGACAGTGAAAGAGAGAGAAATTCTTACACAATGCATTCAGGGGCTGTGATGCAACCTGGATTGACCATATCTAGACCCACAGCTGGATGAGACCTAAGGGTGGACACTGTTGCGGCTGAGAGGTTTGGTGAGGTTGGGTGAGCAAACGCAGACCCTTTAAAGTAATACTGCCTGGTACCCATCGCATGGGTCCCAAATCTCCAGGTTCAAGGGCATCTTCCTACATCGAAAACATGCATGAGATACCCAGAAGATGGTACACCGTGTGATGGGGAAAGGTTTCTAAAACGCAACTCATTTCTCATTTGCTTGTGCCCGGGTTCGCCATTCCAGCCACTTTACTAGCAATCTCCCTCCTTGGAGCATCAGCACCTTTAACCTCCTGTTCCGTACAGGTTGCAATTTGTACTGAGGATGAACGGGAAGACGTGGAACCAATGAAAGACTAGCTCTTGGTGTTGGGACAGGCACAGGTCACTCTATTTTCCCATCAGGAAGAAGAATTAACCACAGGCTCAGCCTGCCCCCCGGAACCAGAACAGGGGCTGAAGCCATCCTGCGCTTTTGCGGCCAGCTCCCTAAAAAGCGAGTTGTAAAATGGAGGTTCAGGGCACTGCAATTCACAAACCTGCAGAGTTATAAATGATAACTCTCATCCACAAATATATTGAGGGAAGGCAAAGAAGAGGATTTGAAATCAAGGCAGAATTGCAGGAAACAGATTTCAGGAGGTAGATTCGAATCGCATTTAAAGCACATGAAAAGCGGCAAAACGTTGACAATGATGCCCTTGGCCAAAAAGGGCGTATGCGTTTTTTCCTGAATATATTCAGGAAAAAACGCATACGCCCTTTTTGGCCAACCAAGCAACCTGGAAAGGCAAATCAGCGCTACAAAGAAGTCTCGCTTCCCATCGGTCAAAAGGGCCATGCTGAAAAAAGTGTCAAAACCAGAAATGCAGGACAGGCCATGGAGAAATGGGAGCCTTGCTACACTGATGGGCGGGATGTAAATTGTCAACAGCCACTCTGGAGAAGTGTACGGTGAGTCCTGAAACGTCTAAAAAGCAAAGCTTAGAGAGCATAGGGCACTTCCACTCATGGGGGTATAAATTGGGAAAATTAAAAATCAGCAAGACACAAGCACCCCAAAGTTTAGGGCTGCTCTGTTGACAAGGACCTCCACTTCATTCCACCTTCAATATCCCAGGAAAGAGAAAAATGGATAAAGAAGTTGTGGTCCTTATGTACAATGGAATATCACTCAGCCATGAAATCAATGTCATAATGCTAGTAGCAGCATGATGAGTGGATTTAGGTACGACGATTCTAAGTGAAATTAGTCACACAGAAAAGGACACTTCTCATAAGGTATCACTGATAGAGGGAATGTAAAAACCGTTACACTTGAACTGAATTACAAAACAGAACAGAGTCACACATGCAGAAAACACACTATGGCTGCTTAACGGGAAAGGTGAGGTGGGGTGATACATAAAACAAGGGTTTCAAATTAGCTCAGATACCGTTCCATAAAACCAATATGTAATAGACAAGACCTACTCCTTGCTCAGAGAACTGGACTCAACACGCCCTATTCACCGCACAAGAATATATCTGACTAGTAATAATCTTAAAACCTATGTATTGATATCTCTCTGTTAGTGTGTCAAGTGGGTGTAAAGCGGCATAAACACAGCAGTGAAAAGCAGCTAAACCCCATTATAAAAATAAATTACTTTGAAAAACCCGTGAAACAAAGACAGTGAAAGAGAGAGAAATTCTTACACAATGCGTTCAGGGGCTGTGATGCAACCTGGATTGACCATATCTAGACCCACAGCTGGATGAGACCTAAGGGTGGACACTGTTGCGGCTGAGAGGTTTGGAGAGGTTGGGTGAGCAAACGCAGACCCTTTAAAGTAATACTGCGTGGTACCCATCGCATGGGTCCCAAATCTCCAGGTTCAAGGGCATCTTCCTACATCGAAAACATGCATGAGATACCCAGAAGATGGTACACCGTGTGATGGGGAAAGGTTTCTAAAACGCAACTCATTTCTCATTTGCTTGTGCCCGGGTTCGCCATTCCAGCCACTTTACTAGCAATCTCCCTCCTTGGAGCATCAGCACCTTTAACCTCCTGTTCCGTACAGGTTGCAATTTGTACTGAGGATGAACGGGAAGACGTGGAACCAATGAAAGACTAGCTCTTGGTGTTGGGACAGGCACAGGTCACTCTATTTTCCCATCAGGAAGAAGAATTAACCACAGGCTCAGCCTGCCCCCCGGAACCAGAACAGGGCCTGAAGCCATCCTGCGCTTTTGCGGCCAGCTCCCTAAAAAGCGAGTTGTAAAATGGAGGTTCAGGGCACTGCAATTCACAAACCTGCAGAGTTATAAATGATAACTCTCATCCACAAATATATTGAGGGAAGGCAAAGAAGAGGATTTGAAATCAAGGCAGAATTGCAGGAAACAGATTTCAGGAGGTAGATTCGAATCGCCTTTAAAGCACATGAAAAGCGGCAAAACGTTGACAATGATGCCCTTGGCCAGAAAGGGCGTATGCGTTTTTTCCTGAATATATTCAGGAAAAAACGCATACGCCCTTTTTGGCCAACCAAGCAACCTGGAAAGGCAAATCAGCGCTACAAAGAAGTCTCGCTTCCCATCGGTCAAAAGGGCCATGCTGAAAAAAGTGTCAAAACCAGAAATGCAGGACAGGCCATGGAGAAATGGGAGCCTTGCTACACTGATGGGCGGGATGTAAATTGTCAACAGCCACTCTGGAGAAGTGTACGGTGAGTCCTGAAACGTCTAAAAAGCAAAGCTTAGAGAGCATAGGGCACTTCCACTCATGGGGGTATAAATTGGGAAAATGAAAAATCAGCAAGACACAAGCACCCCAAAGTTTAGGGCTGCTCTGTTGACAAGGACCTCCACTTCATTCCACCTTCAATATCCCAGGAAAGAGAAAAATGGATAAAGAAGTTGTGGTCCTTATGTACAATGGAATATCACTCAGCCGTGAAATCAATGTCATAAGGCTAGTAGCAGCATGATGAGTGGATTTAGGTACGACGACTCTAAGTGAAATAAGTCACACAGCAAAGGACACTTCTCATAAGGTATCACTTATAGAGGGAATGTAAAAACCGTTACACTTGAACTGAATTACAAAACAGAACAGAGTCACACATGCAGAAAACACACTATGGCTGCTTAACGGGAAAGGTGAGGTGGGGTGATACATAAAACAAGGGTTTCAAATTAGCTCAGATACCGTTCCATAAACCCAATATGTAATAGACAAGACCTACTCCTTGCTCAGAGAACTGGACTCAACACGCCCTATTCATCGCACAAGAATATATCTGACTAGTAATAATCTTAAAACCTATGTATAGATATCTCTCTGTTAGTGTGTCAAGTGGGTGTAAAGCGGCATAAACACAGAAGTGAAAAGCAGCTAAACCCCATTATAAAAATAAATTACTTTGAAAAACCCGTGAAACAAAGACAGTGAAAGAGAGCGAAATTCTTACACAATGCGTTCAGGGGCTGTGATGCAACCTGGATTGACCATATCTAGACCCACAGCTGGATGAGACCTAAGGGTGGACACTGTTGCGGCTGAGAGGTTTGGTGAGGTTGGGTGAGCAAACGCAGACCCTTTAAAGTAATACTGCGTGGTACCCATCGCATGGGTCCCAAATCTCCAGGTTCAAGGGCATCTTCCTACATCGAAAACATGCATGAGATACCCAGAAGATGGTACACCGTGTGATGGGGAAAGGTTTCTAAAACGCAACTCATTTCTCATTTGCTTGTGTCCGGGTTCGCCATTCCAGCCATTTTACTAGCAATCTCCCTCCATGGAGCATCAGCACCTTTAACCTCCTGTTCCGTACAGGTTGCAATTTGTACTGAGGATGAACGGGAAGACGTGGAACCAATGAAAGACTAGCTCTTGGTGTTGGGACAGGCACAGGTCACTCTATTTTCCCATCAGGAAGAAGAATTAACCACAGGCTCAGCCTGCCCCCCGGAACCAGAACAGGGGCTGAAGCCATCCTGCGCTTTTGCGGCCAGCTCCCTAAAAAGCGAGTTGTAAAATGGAGGTTCAGGGCACTGCAATTCACAAACCTGCAGAGTTATAAATGATAACTCTCATCCACAAATATATTGAGGGAAGGCAAAGAAGAGGATTTGAAATCAAGGCAGAATTGCAGGAAACAGATTTCAGGAGGTAGATTCGAATCGCCTTTAAAGCACATGAAAAGCGGCAAAACGTTGACAATGATGCCCTTGGCCAGAAAGGGCGTATGCGTTTTTTCCTGAATATATTCAGGAAAAAACGCATACGCCCTTTTTGGCCAACCAAGCAACCTGGAAAGGCAAATCAGCGCTACAAAGATGTCTCGCTTCCCATTGGTCAAAAGGGCCATGCTGAAAAAAGTGTCAAAACCAGAAATGCAGGACAGGCCATGGAGAAATGGGAGCCTTGCTACACTGATGGGCGGGATGTAAATTGTCAACAGCCACTCTGGAGAAGTGTACGGTGAGTCCTGAAACGTCTAAAAAGCAAAGCTTAGAGAGCATAGGGCACTTCCACTCATGGGGGTATAAATTGGGAAAATGAAAAATCAGCAAGACACAAGCACCCCAAAGTTTAGGGCTGCTCTGTTGACAAGGACCTCCACTTCATTCCACCTTCAATATCCCAGGAAAGAGAAAAATGGATAAAGAAGTTGTGGTCCTTATGTACAATGGAATATCACTCAGCCGTGAAATCAATGTCATAAGGCTAGTAGCAGCATGATGAGTGGATTTAGGTACGACGACTCTAAGTGAAATAAGTCACACAGCAAAGGCACTTCTCATAAGGTATCACTTATAGAGGGAATGTAAAAACCGTTACACTTGAACTGAATTACAAAACAGAACAGAGTCACACATGCAGAAAACACACTATGGCTGCTTAACGGGAAAGGTGAGGTGGGGTGATACATAAAACAAGGGTTTCAAATTAGCTCAGATACCGTTCCATAAACCCAATATGTAATAGACAAGACCTACTCCTTGCTCAGAGAACTGGACTCAACACGCCCTATTCACCGCACAAGAATATATCTGACTAGTAATAATCTTAAAACCTATGTATTGATATGTCTCTGTTAGTGTGTCAAGTGGGTAAAAAGCGGCATAAACACAGCAGTGAAAAGCAGCTAAACCCCATTATAAAAATAAATTACTTTGAAAAACCCATGAAACAAAGACAGTGAAAGAGAGAGAAATTCTTACACAATGCGTTCAGGGGCTGTGATGCAACCTGGATTGACCATATCTAGACCCACAGCTGGATGAGACCTAAGGGTGGACACTGTTGCGGCTGAGAGGTTTGGTGAGGTTGGGTGAGCAAACGCAGACCCTTTAAAGTAATACTGCCTGGTACCCATCGCATGGGTCCCAAATCTCCAGGTTCAAGGGCATCTTCCTACATCGAAAACATGCATGAGATACCCAGAAGATGGTACACCGTGTGATGGGGAAAGGTTTCTAAAACGCAACTCATTTCTCATTTGCTTGTGCCCGGGTTCGCCATTCCAGCCACTTTACTAGCAATCTCCCTCCTTGGAGCATCAGCACCTTTAACCTCCTGTTCCGTACAGGTTGCAATTTGTACTGAGGATGAACGGGAAGACGTGGAACCAATGAAAGACTAGCTCTTGGTGTTGGGACAGGCACAGGTCACTCTATTTTCCCATCAGGAAGAAGAATTAACCACAGGCTCAGCCTGCCCCCCGGAACCAGAACAGGGGCTGAAGCCATCCTGCGCTTTTGCGGCCAGCTCCCTAAAAAGCGAGTTGTAAAATGGAGGTTCAGGGCACTGCAATTCACAAACCTGCAGAGTTATAAATGATAACTCTCATCCACAAATATATTGAGGGAAGGCAAAGAAGAGGATTTGAAATCAAGGCAGAATTGCAGGAAACAGATTTCAGGAGGTAGATTCGAATCGCATTTAAAGCACATGAAAAGCGGCAAAACGTTGACAATGATGCCCTTGGCCAAAAAGGGCGTATGCGTTTTTTCCTGAATATATTCAGGAAAAAACGCATACGCCCTTTTTGGCCAACCAAGCAACCTGGAAAGGCAAATCAGCGCTACAAAGAAGTCTCGCTTCCCATCGGTCAAAAGGGCCATGCTGAAAAAAGTGTCAAAACCAGAAATGCAGGACAGGCCATGGAGAAATGGGAGCCTTGCTACACTGATGGGCGGGATGTAAATTGTCAACAGCCACTCTGGAGAAGTGTACGGTGAGTCCTGAAACGTCTAAAAAGCAAAGCTTAGAGAGCATAGGGCACTTCCACTCATGGGGGTATAAATTGGGAAAATTAAAAATCAGCAAGACACAAGCACCCCAAAGTTTAGGGCTGCTCTGTTGACAAGGACCTCCACTTCATTCCACCTTCAATATCCCAGGAAAGAGAAAAATGGATAAAGAAGTTGTGGTCCTTATGTACAATGGAATATCACTCAGCCATGAAATCAATGTCATAAGGCTAGTAGCAGCATGATGAGTGGATTTAGGTACGACGATTCTAAGTGAAATTAGTCACACAGAAAAGGACACTTCTCATAAGGTATCACTGATAGAGGGAATGTAAAAACCGTTACACTTGAACTGAATTACAAAACAGAACAGAGTCACACATGCAGAAAACACACTATGGCTGCTTAACGGGAAAGGTGAGGTGGGGTGATACATAAAACAAGGGTTTCAAATTAGCTCAGATACCGTTCCATAAAACCAATATGTAATAGACAAGACCTACTCCTTGCTCAGAGAACTGGACTCAACACGCCCTATTCACCGCACAAGAATATATCTGACTAGTAATAATCTTAAAACCTATGTATTGATATCTCTCTGTTAGTGTGTCAAGTGGGTGTAAAGCGGCATAAACACAGCAGTGAAAAGCAGCTAAACCCCATTATAAAAATAAATTACTTTGAAAAACCCGTGAAACAAAGACAGTGAAAGAGAGAGAAATTCTTACACAATGCGTTCAGGGGCTGTGATGCAACCTGGATTGACCATATCTAGACCCACAGCTGGATGAGACCTAAGGGTGGACACTGTTGCGGCTGAGAGGTTTGGAGAGGTTGGGTGAGCAAACGCAGACCCTT
This sequence comes from Balaenoptera borealis, assembly GCF_965194805.1. Lineage (NCBI taxonomy): Eukaryota > Metazoa > Chordata > Mammalia > Artiodactyla > Balaenopteridae > Balaenoptera > Balaenoptera borealis. Next base: position 442,546 of record NW_028123549.1, read on the forward strand.
TAAAGTAATACTGCGTGGTACCCATCGCATGGGTCCCAAATCTCCAGGTTCAAGGGCATCTTCCTACATCGAAAACATGCATGAGATACCCAGAAGATGGTACACCGTGTGATGGGGAAAGGTTTCTAAAACGCAACTCATTTCTCATTTGCTTGTGCCCGGGTTCGCCATTCCAGCCACTTTACTAGCAATCTCCCTCCTTGGAGCATCAGCACCTTTAACCTCCTGTTCCGTACAGGTTGCAATTTGTACTGAGGATGAACGGGAAGACGTGGAACCAATGAAAGACTAGCTCTTGGTGTTGGGACAGGCACAGGTCACTCTATTTTCCCATCAGGAAGAAGAATTAACCACAGGCTCAGCCTGCCCCCCGGAACCAGAACAGGGCCTGAAGCCATCCTGCGCTTTTGCGGCCAGCTCCCTAAAAAGCGAGTTGTAAAATGGAGGTTCAGGGCACTGCAATTCACAAACCTGCAGAGTTATAAATGATAACTCTCATCCACAAATATATTGAGGGAAGGCAAAGAAGAGGATTTGAAATCAAGGCAGAATTGCAGGAAACAGATTTCAGGAGGTAGATTCGAATCGCCTTTAAAGCACATGAAAAGCGGCAAAACGTTGACAATGATGCCCTTGGCCAGAAAGGGCGTATGCGTTTTTTCCTGAATATATTCAGGAAAAAACGCATACGCCCTTTTTGGCCAACCAAGCAACCTGGAAAGGCAAATCAGCGCTACAAAGAAGTCTCGCTTCCCATCGGTCAAAAGGGCCATGCTGAAAAAAGTGTCAAAACCAGAAATGCAGGACAGGCCATGGAGAAATGGGAGCCTTGCTACACTGATGGGCGGGATGTAAATTGTCAACAGCCACTCTGGAGAAGTGTACGGTGAGTCCTGAAACGTCTAAAAAGCAAAGCTTAGAGAGCATAGGGCACTTCCACTCATGGGGGTATAAATTGGGAAAATGAAAAATCAGCAAGACACAAGCACCCCAAAGTTTAGGGCTGCTCTGTTGACAAGGACCTCCACTTCATTCCACCTTCAATATCCCAGGAAAGAGAAAAATGGATAAAGAAGTTGTGGTCCTTATGTACAATGGAATATCACTCAGCCGTGAAATCAATGTCATAAGGCTAGTAGCAGCATGATGAGTGGATTTAGGTACGACGACTCTAAGTGAAATAAGTCACACAGCAAAGGACACTTCTCATAAGGTATCACTTATAGAGGGAATGTAAAAACCGTTACACTTGAACTGAATTACAAAACAGAACAGAGTCACACATGCAGAAAACACACTATGGCTGCTTAACGGGAAAGGTGAGGTGGGGTGATACATAAAACAAGGGTTTCAAATTAGCTCAGATACCGTTCCATAAACCCAATATGTAATAGACAAGACCTACTCCTTGCTCAGAGAACTGGACTCAACACGCCCTATTCATCGCACAAGAATATATCTGACTAGTAATAATCTTAAAACCTATGTATAGATATCTCTCTGTTAGTGTGTCAAGTGGGTGTAAAGCGGCATAAACACAGAAGTGAAAAGCAGCTAAACCCCATTATAAAAATAAATTACTTTGAAAAACCCGTGAAACAAAGACAGTGAAAGAGAGCGAAATTCTTACACAATGCGTTCAGGGGCTGTGATGCAACCTGGATTGACCATATCTAGACCCACAGCTGGATGAGACCTAAGGGTGGACACTGTTGCGGCTGAGAGGTTTGGTGAGGTTGGGTGAGCAAACGCAGACCCTTTAAAGTAATACTGCGTGGTACCCATCGCATGGGTCCCAAATCTCCAGGTTCAAGGGCATCTTCCTACATCGAAAACATGCATGAGATACCCAGAAGATGGTACACCGTGTGATGGGGAAAGGTTTCTAAAACGCAACTCATTTCTCATTTGCTTGTGTCCGGGTTCGCCATTCCAGCCATTTTACTAGCAATCTCCCTCCATGGAGCATCAGCACCTTTAACCTCCTGTTCCGTACAGGTTGCAATTTGTACTGAGGATGAACGGGAAGACGTGGAACCAATGAAAGACTAGCTCTTGGTGTTGGGACAGGCACAGGTCACTCTATTTTCCCATCAGGAAGAAGAATTAACCACAGGCTCAGCCTGCCCCCCGGAACCAGAACAGGGGCTGAAGCCATCCTGCGCTTTTGCGGCCAGCTCCCTAAAAAGCGAGTTGTAAAATGGAGGTTCAGGGCACTGCAATTCACAAACCTGCAGAGTTATAAATGATAACTCTCATCCACAAATATATTGAGGGAAGGCAAAGAAGAGGATTTGAAATCAAGGCAGAATTGCAGGAAACAGATTTCAGGAGGTAGATTCGAATCGCCTTTAAAGCACATGAAAAGCGGCAAAACGTTGACAATGATGCCCTTGGCCAGAAAGGGCGTATGCGTTTTTTCCTGAATATATTCAGGAAAAAACGCATACGCCCTTTTTGGCCAACCAAGCAACCTGGAAAGGCAAATCAGCGCTACAAAGAAGTCTCGCTTCCCATCGGTCAAAAGGGCCATGCTGAAAAAAGTGTCAAAACCAGAAATGCAGGACAGGCCATGGAGAAATGGGAGCCTTGCTACACTGATGGGCGGGATGTAAATTGTCAACAGCCACTCTGGAGAAGTGTACGGTGAGTCCTGAAACGTCTAAAAAGCAAAGCTTAGAGAGCATAGGGCACTTCCACTCATGGGGGTATAAATTGGGAAAATTAAAAATCAGCAAGACACAAGCACCCCAAAGTTTAGGGCTGCTCTGTTGACAAGGACCTCCACTTCATTCCACCTTCAATATCCCAGGAAAGAGAAAAATGGATAAAGAAGTTGTGGTCCTTATGTACAATGGAATATCACTCAGCCATGAAATCAATGTCATAAGGCTAGTAGCAGCATGATGAGTGGATTTAGGTACGACGATTCTAAGTGAAATTAGTCACACAGAAAAGGACACTTCTCATAAGGTATCACTGATAGAGGGAATGTAAAAACCGTTACACTTGAACTGAATTACAAAACAGAACAGAGTCACACATGCAGAAAACACACTATGGCTGCTTAACGGGAAAGGTGAGGTGGGGTGATACATAAAACAAGGGTTTCAAATTAGCTCAGATACCGTTCCATAAAACCAATATGTAATAGACAAGACCTACTCCTTGCTCAGAGAACTGGACTCAACACGCCCTATTCACCGCACAAGAATATATCTGACTAGTAATAATCTTAAAACCTATGTATTGATATCTCTCTGTTAGTGTGTCAAGTGGGTGTAAAGCGGCATAAACACAGCAGTGAAAAGCAGCTAAACCCCATTATAAAAATAAATTACTTTGAAAAACCCGTGAAACAAAGACAGTGAAAGAGAGAGAAATTCTTACACAATGCGTTCAGGGGCTGTGATGCAACCTGGATTGACCATATCTAGACCCACAGCTGGATGAGACCTAAGGGTGGACACTGTTGCGGCTGAGAGGTTTGGAGAGGTTGGGTGAGCAAACGCAGACCCTTTAAAGTAATACTGCGTGGTACCCATCGCATGGGTCCCAAATCTCCAGGTTCAAGGGCATCTTCCTACATCGAAAACATGCATGAGATACCCAGAAGATGGTACACCGTGTGATGGGGAAAGGTTTCTAAAACGCAACTCATTTCTCATTTGCTTGTGCCCGGGTTCGCCATTCCAGCCACTTTACTAGCAATCTCCCTCCTTGGAGCATCAGCACCTTTAACCTCCTGTTCCGTACAGGTTGCAATTTGTACTGAGGATGAACGGGAAGACGTGGAACCAATGAAAGACTAGCTCTTGGTGTTGGGACAGGCACAGGTCACTCTATTTTCCCATCAGGAAGAAGAATTAACCACAGGCTCAGCCTGCCCCCCGGAACCAGAACAGGGCCTGAAGCCATCCTGCGCTTTTGCGGCCAGCTCCCTAAAAAGCGAGTTGTAAAATGGAGGTTCAGGGCACTGCAATTCACAAACCTGCAGAGTTATAAATGATAACTCTCATCCACAAATATATTGAGGGAAGGCAAAGAAGAGGATTTGAAATCAAGGCAGAATTGCAGGAAACAGATTTCAGGAGGTAGATTCGAATCGCCTTTAAAGCACATGAAAAGCGGCAAAACGTTGACAATGATGCCCTTGGCCAGAAAGGGCGTATGCGTTTTTTCCTGAATATATTCAGGAAAAAACGCATACGCCCTTTTTGGCCAACCAAGCAACCTGGAAAGGCAAATCAGCGCTACAAAGAAGTCTCGCTTCCCATCGGTCAAAAGGGCCATGCTGAAAAAAGTGTCAAAACCAGAAATGCAGGACAGGCCATGGAGAAATGGGAGCCTTGCTACACTGATGGGCGGGATGTAAATTGTCAACAGCCACTCTGGAGAAGTGTACGGTGAGTCCTGAAACGTCTAAAAAGCAAAGCTTAGAGAGCATAGGGCACTTCCACTCATGGGGGTATAAATTGGGAAAATGAAAAATCAGCAAGACACAAGCACCCCAAAGTTTAGGGCTGCTCTGTTGACAAGGACCTCCACTTCATTCCACCTTCAATATCCCAGGAAAGAGAAAAATGGATAAAGAAGTTGTGGTCCTTATGTACAATGGAATATCACTCAGCCGTGAAATCAATGTCATAAGGCTAGTAGCAGCATGATGAGTGGATTTAGGTACGACGACTCTAAGTGAAATAAGTCACACAGCAAAGGACACTTCTCATAAGGTATCACTTATAGAGGGAATGTAAAAACCGTTACACTTGAACTGAATTACAAAACAGAACAGAGTCACACATGCAGAAAACACACTATGGCTGCTTAACGGGAAAGGTGAGGTGGGGTGATACATAAAACAAGGGTTTCAAATTAGCTCAGATACCGTTCCATAAACCCAATATGTAATAGACAAGACCTACTCCTTGCTCAGAGAACTGGACTCAACACGCCCTATTCATCGCACAAGAATATATCTGACTAGTAATAATCTTAAAACCTATGTATAGATATCTCTCTGTTAGTGTGTCAAGTGGGTGTAAAGCGGCATAAACACAGAAGTGAAAAGCAGCTAAACCCCATTATAAAAATAAATTACTTTGAAAAACCCGTGAAACAAAGACAGTGAAAGAGAGCGAAATTCTTACACAATGCGTTCAGGGGCTGTGATGCAACCTGGATTGACCATATCTAGACCCACAGCTGGATGAGACCTAAGGGTGGACACTGTTGCGGCTGAGAGGTTTGGTGAGGTTGGGTGAGCAAACGCAGACCCTTTAAAGTAATACTGCGTGGTACCCATCGCATGGGTCCCAAATCTCCAGGTTCAAGGGCATCTTCCTACATCGAAAACATGCATGAGATACCCAGAAGATGGTACACCGTGTGATGGGGAAAGGTTTCTAAAACGCAACTCATTTCTCATTTGCTTGTGTCCGGGTTCGCCATTCCAGCCATTTTACTAGCAATCTCCCTCCATGGAGCATCAGCACCTTTAACCTCCTGTTCCGTACAGGTTGCAATTTGTACTGAGGATGAACGGGAAGACGTGGAACCAATGAAAGACTAGCTCTTGGTGTTGGGACAGGCACAGGTCACTCTATTTTCCCATCAGGAAGAAGAATTAACCCACAGGCTCAGCCTGCCCCCCGGAACCAGAACAGGGGCTGAAGCCATCCTGCGCTTTTGCGGCCAGCTCCCTAAAAAGCGAGTTGTAAAATGGAGGTTCAGGGCACTGCAATTCACAAACCTGCAGAGTTATAAATGATAACTCTCATCCACAAATATATTGAGGGAAGGCAAAGAAGAGGATTTGAAATCAAGGCAGAATTGCAGGAAACAGATTTCAGGAGGTAGATTCGAATCGCCTTTAAAGCACATGAAAAGCGGCAAAACGTTGACAATGATGCCCTTGGCCAGAAAGGGCGTATGCGTTTTTTCCTGAATATATTCAGGAAAAAACGCATACGCCCTTTTTGGCCAACCAAGCAACCTGGAAAGGCAAATCAGCGCTACAAAGAAGTCTCGCTTCCCATCGGTCAAAAGGGCCATGCTGAAAAAAGTGTCAAAACCAGAAATGCAGGACAGGCCATGGAGAAATGGGAGCCTTGCTACACTGATGGGCGGGATGTAAATTGTCAACAGCCACTCTGGAGAAGTGTACGGTGAGTCCTGAAACGTCTAAAAAGCAAAGCTTAGAGAGCATAGGGCACTTCCACTCATGGGGGTATAAATTGGGGAAAATTAAAAATCAGCAAGACACAAGCACCCCAAAGTTTAGGGCTGCTCTGTTGACAAGGACCTCCACTTCATTCCACCTTCAATATCCCAGGAAAGAGAAAAATGGATAAAGAAGTTGTGGTCCTTATGTACAATGGAATATCACTCAGCCATGAAATCAATGTCATAAGGCTAGTAGCAGCATGATGAGTGGATTTAGGTACGACGATTCTAAGTGAAATTAGTCACACAGAAAAGGACACTTCTCATAAGGTATCACTGATAGAGGGAATGTAAAAACCGTTACACTTGAACTGAATTACAAAACAGAACAGAGTCACACATGCAGAAAACACACTATGGCTGCTTAACGGGAAAGGTGAGGTGGGGTGATACATAAAACAAGGGTTTCAAATTAGCTCAGATACCGTTCCATAAAACCAATATGTAATAGACAAGACCTACTCCTTGCTCAGAGAACTGGACTCAACACGCCCTATTCACCGCACAAGAATATATCTGACTAGTAATAATCTTAAAACCTATGTATTGATATCTCTCTGTTAGTGTGTCAAGTGGGTGTTAAAGCGGCATAAACACAGCAGTGAAAAGCAGCTAAACCCCATTATAAAAATAAATTACTTTGAAAAACCCGTGAAACAAAGACAGTGAAAGAGAGAGAAATTCTTACACAATGCGTTCAGGGGCTGTGATGCAACCTGGATTGACCATATCTAGACCCACAGCTGGATGAGACCTAAGGGTGGACACTGTTGCGGCTGAGAGGTTTGGAGAGGTTGGGTGAGCAAACGCAGACCCTTTAAAGTAATACTGCGTGGTACCCATCGCATGGGTCCCAAATCTCCAGGTTCAAGGGCATCTTCCTACATCGAAAACATGCATGAGATACCCAGAAGATGGTACACCGTGTGATGGGGAAAGGTTTCTAAAACGCAACTCATTTCTCATTTGCTTGTGCCCGGGTTCGCCATTCCAGCCACTTTACTAGCAATCTCCCTCCTTGGAGCATCAGCACCTTTAACCTCCTGTTCCGTACAGGTTGCAATTTGTACTGAGGATGAACGGGAAGACGTGGAACCAATGAAAGACTAGCTCTTGGTGTTGGGACAGGCACAGGTCACTCTATTTTCCCATCAGGAAGAAGAATTAACCACAGGCTCAGCCTGCCCCCCGGAACCAGAACAGGGCCTGAAGCCATCCTGCGCTTTTGCGGCCAGCTCCCTAAAAAGCGAGTTGTAAAATGGAGGTTCAGGGCACTGCAATTCACAAACCTGCAGAGTTATAAATGATAACTCTCATCCACAAATATATTGAGGGAAGGCAAAGAAGAGGATTTGAAATCAAGGCAGAATTGCAGGAAACAGATTTCAGGAGGTAGATTCGAATCGCCTTTAAAGCACATGAAAAGCGGCAAAACGTTGACAATGATGCCCTTGGCCAGAAAGGGCGTATGCGTTTTTTCCTGAATATATTCAGGAAAAAACGCATACGCCCTTTTTGGCCAACCAAGCAACCTGGAAAGGCAAATCAGCGCTACAAAGAAGTCTCGCTTCCCATCGGTCAAAAGGGCCATGCTGAAAAAAGTAAAACCAGAAATGCAGGACAGGCCATGGAGAAATGGGAGCCTTGCTACACTGATGGGCGGGATGTAAATTGTCAACAGCCACTCTGGAGAAGTGTACGGTGAGTCCTGAAACGTCTAAAAAGCAAAGCTTAGAGAGCATAGGGCACTTCCACTCATGGGGGTATAAATTGGGAAAATGAAAAATCAGCAAGACACAAGCACCCCAAAGTTTAGGGCTGCTCTGTTGACAAGGACCTCCACTTCATTCCACCTTCAATATCCCAGGAAAGAGAAAAATGGATAAAGAAGTTGTGGTCCTTATGTACAATGGAATATCACTCAGCCGTGAAATCAATGTCATAAGGCTAGTAGCAGCATGATGAGTGGATTTAGGTACGACGACTCTAAGTGAAATAAGTCACACAGCAAAGGACACTTCTCATAAGGTATCACTTATAGAGGGAATGTAAAAACCGTTACACTTGAACTGAATTACAAAACAGAACAGAGTCACACATGCAGAAAACACACTATGGCTGCTTAACGGGAAAGGTGAGGTGGGGTGATACATAAAACAAGGGTTTCAAATTAGCTCAGATACCGTTCCATAAACCCAATATGTAATAGACAAGACCTACTCCTTGCTCAGAGAACTGGACTCAACACGCCCTATTCATCGCACAAGAATATATCTGACTAGTAATAATCTTAAAACCTATGTATAGATATCTCTCTGTTAGTGTGTCAAGTGGGTGTAAAGCGGCATAAACACAGAAGTGAAAAGCAGCTAAACCCCATTATAAAAATAAATTACTTTGAAAAACCGTGAAACAAAGACAGTGAAAGAGAGCGAAATTCTTACACAATGCGTTCAGGGGCTGTGATGCAACCTGGATTGACCATATCTAGACCCACAGCTGGATGAGACCTAAGGGTGGACACTGTTGCGGCTGAGAGGTTTGGTGAGGTTGGGTGAGCAAACGCAGACCCTTTAAAGTAATACTGCGTGGTACCCATCGCATGGGTCCCAAATCTCCAGGTTCAAGGGCATCTTCCTACATCGAAAACATGCATGAGATACCCAGAAGATGGTACACCGTGTGATGGGGAAAGGTTTCTAAAACGCAACTCATTTCTCATTTGCTTGTGTCCGGGTTCGCCATTCCAGCCATTTTACTAGCAATCTCCCTCCATGGAGCATCAGCACCTTTAACCTCCTGTTCCGTACAGGTTGCAATTTGTACTGAGGATGAACGGGAAGACGTGGAACCAATGAAAGACTAGCTCTTGGTGTTGGGACAGGCACAGGTCACTCTATTTTCCCATCAGGAAGAAGAATTAACCACAGGCTCAGCCTGCCCCCCGGAACCAGAACAGGGGCTGAAGCCATCCTGCGCTTTTGCGGCCAGCTCCCTAAAAAGCGAGTTGTAAAATGGAGGTTCAGGGCACTGCAATTCACAAACCTGCAGAGTTATAAATGATAACTCTCATCCACAAATATATTGAGGGAAGGCAAAGAAGAGGATTTGAAATCAAGGCAGAATTGCAGGAAACAGATTTCAGGAGGTAGATTCGAATCGCCTTTAAAGCACATGAAAAGCGGCAAAAACGTTGACAATGATGCCCTTGGCCAGAAAGGGCGTATGCGTTTTTTCCTGAATATATTCAGGAAAAAACGCATACGCCCTTTTTGGCCAACCAAGCAACCTGGAAAGGCAAATCAGCGCTACAAAGAAGTCTCGCTTCCCATCGGTCAAAAGGGCCATGCTGAAAAAAGTGTCAAAACCAGAAATGCAGGACAGGCCATGGAGAAATGGGAGCCTTGCTACACTGATGGGCGGGATGTAAATTGTCAACAGCCACTCTGGAGAAGTGTACGGTGAGTCCTGAAACGTCTAAAAAGCAAAGCTTAGAGAGCATAGGGCACTTCCACTCATGGGGGTATAAATTGGGAAAATTAAAAATCAGCAAGACACAAGCACCCCAAAGTTTAGGGCTGCTCTGTTGACAAGGACCTCCACTTCATTCCACCTTCAATATCCCAGGAAAGAGAAAAAATGGATAAAGAAGTTGTGGTCCTTATGTACAATGGAATATCACTCAGCCGTGAAATCAATGTCATAAGGCTAGTAGCAGCATGATGAGTGGATTTAGGTACGACGACTCTAAGTGAAATAAGTCACACAGCAAAGGACACTTCTCATAAGGTATCACTTATAGAGGGAATGTAAAAACCGTTACACTTGAACTGAATTACAAAACAGAACAGAGTCACACATGCAGAAAACACACTATGGCTGCTTAACGGGAAAGGTGAGGTGGGGTGATACATAAAACAAGGGTTTCAAATTAGCTCAGATACCGTTCCAAACCAAATATGTAATAGACAAGACCTACTCCTTGCTCAGAGAACTGGACTCAACACGCCCTATTCACCGCACAAGAATATATCTGACTAGTAATAATCTTAAAACCTATGTATTGATATCTCTCTGTTAGTGTGTCAAGTGGGTAAAAAGCGGCATAAACACAGCAGTGAAAAGCAGCTAAACCCCATTATAAAAATAAATTACTTTGAAAAACCCATGAAACAAAGACAGTGAAAGAGAGAGAAATTCTTACACAATGCGTTCAGGGGCTGTGATGCAACCTGGATTGACCATATCTAGACCCACAGC